>NC_089249.1:126809039-127177600 GCF_963930625.1 Muntiacus reevesi | reverse complement strand
GAATACTGGAGTTGGTTGCCATGCCCTCATCCAGGGATCGAACCTTCATCTCTTATGTCTCCTGCATTGGCAGGGCTTTTTTTTTTTTTTTTTTTTTTTTACTACTAGCACCACCTGGGCGGAGAAGGCAATGGCACCCCACTCCAGTGCTCTTGCCTGGAAAACCCCATGGACGGAGGAGCCTGGTAGGCTGCAGTCCATGGGGTCAGACACGATTGAGCGACTTCACTTTCACTTTTCACTTTCACGCATTGGAGAAGGACATGGCGACCCACTCCAGTGTTCGTGCCTGGAGAATCCCAGGGACGGGTGAGCCTGGTGGGCTGCCGTTTATGGGGTCACACAGAGTCGGACACGACTGAAGCGACTTAGCAGCAGCAGCAGCACCACGACTACCACCACCTGGGAAGCCTGAATCACACACTTCTTCTAACAAAACATCTTCAATGAAGGCTTTCAAAATTTTTTCATCTCTTACTACTAGCTTATATAAACCATAACTTATGATCAGCCAAATTGCTCTACTGATCCTTTCTCAAATATAAGTTGTACCTTCCCAGGAATGCGATAATCTGTTCATTAGAAATGTCCTCCTGTTGAAAATCGTGCAAAGTTCACAGATGTCAAATATCATCTCTATCAAGATTCAATCACAAGTATGTCTTCCTCACCTAAATTCCTGATTATAATACCAGAGCATGATTATATGATTATAATACCATAGATACATGATTATAATACCATAATACCATATACAACCTTACCATAGTTGTATAAAAAATTACCCAAGTTCCTGACTACAAATCTGACTCTAAGGGCTGAAACCATGTTTCACTTTTTGTATTTTCCAGAGGGTTTTCCCTGATAGACCCACAGAATCTGACCTACTTGGCATTCTAAGGTAACTTTTGAAAAGAACAGCTATTTTGACATATGCATTGTCTCTTAAGTATTAGTTCCCCTGATATACACACGCTCACACACGCACACTATATTGTACAAAATTTATGCTTTTTATAGACAAACCAACTGTACTCATCTCATTCTCTTTTCAACTACTTATCAAAATGCTCCTGAAATTGCATGCAGACTTTAAAAAAAAGTTTAAAAACTACATGAGGGACTTCACTGTGGTCCAGTGGTTAAGACTCCGAGTTCCTAATGCAGGGGGCCTGAGTCTGATCGCTGGTCAGGCAACTAGATGCCGCATGCCACAACTAAGACCCAGCGCAGCCAAATTAAAAAAAAAAAAAAGTCAAACAAAAAATCCACACCAAAAAAAGCTGCTATTTATCCCTTTATTTTTGAGAAATGACTACATTTCACATTTCTCACCAAAAATCTTTCATCATTTATGCTCTTCATTTCCTTTAAGAGTCCACAGTCTGTCACGTTCTAGTTCACAGTGCTCCAAAATCTAGCTGAATTCCAATTTATATCAAAGGTTATTTCAGCAAGATTATTTCAGGCTTTAGAGAAATTTTAATCCTTACACAATCTCAAAATGTCTCTGTTGTGGGAAAAGGCTTTACTTCTTGGCATTCCTAACTCAGAGAACAGGCATAAGGATCAAATAAGATTGTACATTTGAAAAGTCACTGAAAACTATAACAGCAATACATAAATGTTAAAATTATCTCAATGCTGCATTTCAAATGATTAAAATAATTTATCTACTATAATCTAATGTCATTAAATGCATTTGTTTTTGGTTACAAATAGGTTATAAAGAATCACAAAAGACAAAAAAGTGAAAGCTGGCTCTAAAGCAGATAAAAAATAAGAAGCAATCTTAAGCAGACTATCTCTCCTGCAAGAGGAGCATGAGAGGCAAGAGGTCAAATAATTTATTTCTGGGATATTTCTTGTACTGTCCATTTTTTTTCAATCCTACCAGTAAAATAACATAAAGCCCCTGGTGTAGTACAATTTATTCCTATTACTTTTTCTTAAGATTAGCATTGTCTTTCAATAAGATTCCCATTTCCCCCCAAGTTTGTATTAACAGCATGAATTCACTAACAATATTCATATTATGTTCAGACCAAACAGCTGATTATTTGCTTTGGTCAGACCTTCTGCTTCAACCAGAAACGAACTAGGACAGCCTCATTATTTTTTGAAACAAATTTTCCTTAAAAGAAAAATAATCTGATCAAACTAAAAAATTCTACAATTCTATACATCTATTAAGCAGGAGGTCTAGAGATCCTTGTGGTAATATTTAGCGTCAGTTTAGAGGCTACGCGCCTGCCGGTGTTGTCACCACTGTCCCAATTTTCCTGGCCTTATATTGATATGAAAACGTAAACCCTAAAAATACTTGAGTGTAAAGCACCAGAGTCATCCAACAATCATTCAAAAGAAGAGCATTTTATAGTAGGTAAACATGTTAAGAGTAGAGGTCTGGGAAACCACACACCATGGAATGACTCAAACAAAAGCTGCGGATAGACAGACCGCAGGGGCTACCGTAACCTCTGGAAACAGTCGGGATTAAATATTCATCGAAGAAAAATTCCAGGGACGACGCCGCCTAGGTTTTCCCGCTGACAACAAAGAATATTGGGGCCCCTGGGGCTGCACAAATGGGTCCGATCACCCCAACTGCGCCGCAAAGCGAAACCAGAACCCCGGAGCCAGCGCGCTGCGCGGCTTCCAGTCTTCGGCGCCCAAAGTGCGGGGCTGGCAAGCTGGAATGCGGACCGAGGAGAGGAGCGGAGACCCTCTCAGGGACTCGCCTGACCCCTCCTGCCTCCCAGGGACGCGCACCCTGGGAACCCTTCCTCAAACCTACGACTGACTCGCGTCCTCCGCCGACCCCTACCGGGGCGGCCACCAATCATGAGCGCAGAGCCCTGGAGGGGCCTAGGCCTTCTATCCACCCGCGCGCTCACCACCATCCGGAATCAAGAAAAAGAGGCCGCTACAGGAGCCACAGCCCCGGTGCGCGGCAGCGAGAACACAGATCCGCCCCTGGCTGCAGGCGGGCGCCCTTCGGCCCCGCGCCCCTCCCAGCAGCGTCGCGCTCACCTCCACGGCCTTCCCTACGGGCCCCGCCAGCGCGGCCAACGGTGGCCTGCGGCCGCACCTTCACCAAGTCCTCTTTTCTTCTCCAGACCTAGGAGACGGGAGGCTTCGCGTCCTGCGCGCCGGAAAACAGCTCTGCAGCTTAGCCCGCGGGCTCCCCGCCTCCCGCACCGGCCACTTCCCGCAGCAGCTGCCGCTCCTTCCGGTGTCTCCGCCGTCGCCGCAGGCGTCTGGGGAGTAGCGGGAGGGCGGGGAGGGGCGGGGCTGCGAGGAGAGCCCGCCCCGGCTCTGGGGCGTGGCAGCGGCGGCCGGGTCCAGGTGCGGACCCAGGCTGCTGTCCCCGCTGAGACTTCCTAAGGGGCTAACGACTCAGAGAGCAATTTTAGATTTGGGACACTTCGTTTCTACACGAGTTCTCGCCCTCTTGTACAGTCACACTACGACCATTAACAGGTCTGTCTCGATGCATTACAGAATTTGCGTTTAGCCTGCCCACTAAAGGGGCAAAGAAATACCAGTTCAGTTAATTCAACACTTTTTCCTTCCTCTCTCTTCCTTCCTTTCCTTCCTCTCTCTCTTCTCCCAACATCTTAGGACCTAGTCATTGTGTTTCTTTTTCCACATCTACAAAGTAGAAATTCATCTCTCCCATTTTCCCTTAGGCCAAAATCAAGATCAGATCAAATATTTATTGAAACCTTAGTATCTGCTTAGTGACTAAAACATTTAAAGAGATCTGCCAAAAAAAAGAGAGAGAGATCTGCCTTCTATTAATAATTTATGGACCTGTTAAAATCCATTCAATTGATTAATATGCAAACAATAAAACAGTTAATATTAATTGTTCCAATTGTCAATTTCAACGTGTCTGTTTATCTTTAACTTTTTGGTCTGCAAAATGGGCTTGTACTCAAGTGTTATGTAAGATGATCAATCTCCGTCAGGAACAAATAGAGAATATGGGAGCTTCTAATTCTATTCATATGGTAAAAATGAAAGAAGTGAACTTTTGCCTTCTTCCTATGTAGGGACTGACACCGAGTCCTCAGTTTGCACCACAACCTATCCTGGGTTAACTGACTGTCGGCATATTTCAAAATATTGCAGTTTACATACTGGAAGATGTCAGCAATGTGTTTAATTTTTATTTCATGAAGCCATTGGTTCCCTGATACCTTGCAGCAAAGTACTATCTGACAAAAGGAGAGTTTTATAGGTTTATTTGAAAAAAGACAAGTGTTTTACGTTTTAAAATTTTATGAACCTTTCTGGTGATAGTGGCTGTTATTAGCAATGCTAATAACAAAACAACTTTTTAATGTATACATTTCCCTATGGTCCTAGAGTAAAAGCTGTGTTTCAAAAATGAGTGAGAATGGCTTTTTGAAAGAAACTTGTGCAATGAAGAGAGCATTTTGAAAAAGGAGGTTTGAAACTATTTCCATTATTAAGTAACACTGCTGGCAAAAATTGTCACCTATAAAAAAGTCATCTCTGCATCAAAAGACACTATAAAGAGATGAAAAAGTTAAGTCAGCAAGTAGGATAAGATATTTGAAATGTGTATCAATGTAACTAAGAGTTCATATATAAATGTGTATATACATATATATATATTTCCATGAATCATTAAGACACTAAATAGACAAAAGGCAAAATCATTACTCCAAAAATTCCTGTGTTGAAATGTATCAGTTATGTTGTGTTATTGCAGAGTTCAAGCAAATTTAGCTCAGATCCAAAGTCTTCCCACCAACCTGCTTAGTAATCAACATCCTCTTTTCCTCTTTGACTTATCTGTCCTGCAGGAATTCTAGGGCAAAGGGAAAACAAATGATGTGACGTTTCAAGGCAGGTGTGACTCATTGCCTAGATAACAGGCAAGTGCCTTTCATTTGGACACCAGGTCAAGTCCTTGCTATGGATGTCCTTAAAAATCAAGCAAATTCACACTGACAGTGCAGTAGCTCTCCCACTTTTAACTTTCATGGATTCCCACCCTTCCTGCCAACCCCTGGTTTACATTTATCCTTTTATCCCTTTATATCTAAGGCTTCCCTGATGGCTCAGAGGTTAAAGTGTCTGCCCGCAATGAGGGAGACCTGAGTTTGACCCCTGGATCGGGAACATCTCCTGGAGAAGGAAATGGCAACCCACTCCAGTATTCTTGCCTGGAGAATCTCATGGGTGGACGAGCTTGGTTTACATTTATCCTTTTATCCCTTTATATCTAGAATCCTTAATTCCTTACTTTTCTTCGAACAATGCCTTAACAATAGGCTATAAGGAAGGATGCTGTCACCGGGAAATCTATCAACTCCCTCTCAGGCAGGAGAGATTATACATCCCATAGAGTGGACACCCAGCTGAATCACATTAGTTCTGGCACAGAACTCTGGAAGTACCACTTGTGTCCAACGTGATGTGAACTGTACACCTTGAAGTCATGCATCAGGCCAGATAGTGAAGGCTCTCCAAATGGGGGTGGGGGGGGGGCAGAGGGCAGGGAATAAACATCAAAACCAATACCTTCTCATTTTTGCAACTAAGGGCAAGTAAAATAGCAAAGCACAAAACATACATTTCAATGCTCCTGTACTTGAGACTGAAAAAGCCTTTACAAATGCTGTTCCCTCAGATACACTTGTATCAGATATAACTTGACCAGATACTCCGAATTCCAATCCCTCATTTACCTAACTCCTACCTAGATATTCTCTGTTTAAAGTAGCACTCTTGAGAACTCCCCGGGTGATCCAAGCAGTTAAGAATCTGCCGTGCAATGCAGGGGCCTTAGGATCAATTCCTAGTCAGGGAACTAAGGTCCCACCTGCCGCAGAGCAACTAAACCAATGCATCACAACAGGAGAGTCTGTGGGCTGCAATGAAAGATCCCATGTTCCACTGAGATCTGACACAGCTGAATAAACAAACAAACATTAAAGAAAAAGTAGCACTCCTAAAACAAACAAATAAAATAGCACTCTTCACTCCATTATTTCTCATTTTAGTATGGCATTTGTTTCCTTCAGAGAATTTATTATGAATTCGAATTATTTCAAGATTTTTGTGTGCATTTAATTCTTTGCCTATTTTCTCTGAACTGTAAGTATTTCTCTCTTGTTCCCAATATTCTCAGAGATTAGTACTGAAGGACACAAACCTTTGCTGGTTCTCAACTGGGGGCAGTTGACATCGGCCCCCTGGTGGATATTTGGCGACATCCTTGAAGAGGAGTAGAGGAAAAAAGAAACATTCCTTTGCATTAACCTGACAAGGGAGTCCAAAATGTTATTAGTGACACTGTTGAGAAACCCTGTTTAAACTAAAACTGATGCTTTAGAATACATCTTTGGTTATAAGTGACAGATAAGATAAGGTAAATAGTTGCTCAGTGGTGTCTGACTCTTTGCAACCCCGTGGACTGTACCCCCCTCTGCCCCCGCCCCCAGGCTCCTCTGTTCATGGAATTCTCCAGGCAAGGATACTGGAGTGGGTAGCCATTCCCTTCTCTAGAAGATCTTCCTGACTCAAGGATCAAACCATGGTCTCCAGCATTATAGGCAGATTCTTTACCATCTGAGCTACTAGAAAGCCCCAATAAGTGACAGAAATCTAATTAAATCGTGGTTCCTAATTTGATGAACACACTGGATTTGGAAGGGAGCAAGCAGAAAACAATTTTTCTCTCTCTCATTATTCTTCCTGAATGTCTGTAAGGATCCCTCCCTATTCCTCAGACAAAATCTTAGTCAAAGCCGTTAGTTTTTTCCCTGGAGTTACGGACTCTTTAACATTCATTTTTTTGAGTTTGCCATCTTACAGGGTTTTGTTTTGTTTTGTTTTGTTTTTGGCCATGCCACACAGCTTGTGAGATCTTTGTTCCCCAACCAGCGTGACAAAACTCTCTTAGCCTTTTCCCTGCTTCATTTTGTACTTCAGGGCCAAACTTGCCTGTTATTCTGAGTATCTTTCGACTTCTACTTTTCCATTCCAATCCCCTATGATGAAAAGGACATCTTTTTTGGGTGTGAGTTCTAGAAGGTCTTATAGGTCTTCACAGAACCAGTGAACTTCAGGTACTTCAGCATCAATGACTGGGCTATAGACTTAGATTACAATAATGTTGAATAGTTTGCCTTAGAAATGGACTGAGATCATTTTGTTATTTTTGAGGTTACATCCAAGTATTGCATTTTGAACTCTTGTTGACTATGAGGGCTATTCCATTTTTTCTAAGGGATTCTCGCCCACAGTAGCAGATATAATGGCAATCTGAGCTAAATTCTCCCATTCCCATCCATTTTAGTTCACTGATTCCTAGGATATCTATGTTCAGTCTTGCCATCTGCTGCTTGCCATGTCCAATTTACCTTGATTCATGGACCTAACATTCCAGGTTCCTATGCAGCAATGGACTTTATTTCATCATCAGACACATCCACAACTGAATGTTGTTTCTGCTTTGGCCCAGCCACTTCATTCTTTATGGAGCTATTAGTAATTGCCCTCTACTCTTCCCCAGTAGCGTATTGGACACCTTCTGATCTGAGAGGCTCAGCTTGTGGTATGGTGTCTTTTCGCCTTTTCATTCTGTTCTCGGGGTTCTCGAGGCAAGAATACTGGAATATCTTGGCATTTCCTCCTGCCATTTCCTTCTTAAAGAGATGAGAATACCAGATTACCTTACTGGTCTCCTGAGAAACCTGTGTGCAGGTCAAGAAGCAACAGAACCAGACATGGAACAACTGACTGATTCAAAATTGGGAAAGGAGTATGACAAGGCTGCCTGCTTTTATAACTTATATGCAGAGTACGTCAAGCAAAATGTCAGGCTGAATGAATCACAAGCTGGAATCAAGATTGCCAGGAGAACTATTAACAACCTTAGATATGCAGAAGATACTACTCTAATGACAGATTGTGAAGAGGTACTAAAGAGCCTCTTGAAGCAGATGAAAGAGAAGAATGAAAAAGCTGGCTTGAAACTCAGTATTTAAAAAAAAAGCTAAGATCATGGCATCTGATCCCATCACTTCATGGCAAACAGAAGGGGAAAAAGTGGAAGCAGTGACAGATTTTATTTTCTTGGACTCCAAAATCACTGCAGGAGATGACTGCAGCCTTGAAATTGAAAGATGCCTACTCCTTGGAAGGAAAACTATGACAAACCTAGACAGTATGTTAAAAAGCAGAGACATCACTTTGTTGACAAAGGACCATATAGTCAAAGGTATGGTTTTTCCAGTAGTCGTGTACGGATGTGAGAGTTGAACCATAAAAAAGGCTGAACACCAAAGAATTGATGCTTTTGAATGGTGGTGCTGGAGAAGACTCTGGAAAGTTCCTTAGACAGCAAGGAGATCAAACCAATCAATCCTAAAAGAAATCAACCCTGAATTTCATTGGAAGGACAGATGCTGAAGCTGAAGCTGTAATACTTTGGTCACCTGATACAAAGAGCTGACTCACTGAAAAAGACCTTGATGCTGGGAAAGATTGGAGGTAAAAGGAGAAAGGGGTGGCAGAGGATGAGATGGTTAACTGGCATCACTGACTCAGAAGACATGAATTTAAATAAACTCAGGGAGACGGTAGAGGACAGAGGAGCCTGGCTTGCTGCAGTCCATAGGGTTGCAAAGAGTCAGACCTGACTTAGTGACTGAAAAACAATTTCCCCAACCAGGTATTGAATGATGACCCTTGGCAGTGAAAATACAGATTCCTAACCAGTGGACCATCCAACAGATGATGAGATGGTTGGATGCCATCTCTGACTCCATGGACATGAGTTTGAGTAAACTCCTGGAGTTGGTGATGGACAGGAAGGCCTGGCGTGCTGCAGTCCATGGGGTTGCAAAGAGTTGGACATGACTGAGCAACTGAACTGAAACTGACTGAACCAGTGGACCACCAGGGATTACCCTTCATCTTACTGTTCTAAGTGCAGAGATTTTAGTTTAAAAAAATCCCAAATTGGGTCTTCCCTGGTAGTCCAGTGAGTAAGACTCCAGGCTCCCAGTATAGGGGGCCTGGGTTCAATCCCTGGTCAGGGAACTAGATCCTACATTCATACTGTAACTAAGAGTCTGCAACGAAGATCCTGAGAAAGCCATAACTAAGACCCAGCACAGCCAAAATAAACAAATACATGAATATTTTTTAAAAATTTAAATCCCAAATATTGGGCTTATTGTCTTCACTTGGATTAAATGTATGCCCTGGAGCATTCAGCAAGTGCGTAAAAGAGCAGAGTAGATCCAATGACAATTACTTGGATAAATGGAAAGGAAGTTTCCAAGAGAGAAAAGTAGGCGATCAGGTCAACCCAATATCACACACACAAAAATTGATACTGGTTTAAAGGCTGAGGAAGAAGATTTCTGATGGGCCAGAGAGTGGAGAATTTTTTAGGCACAGCTAATTTGGGAATTTGCAAGGGGTCAGTTTTACTGGTGCAGAGATTGAGGGCAGGGACAGACTACACATGGAAGGCAGGTCATGAATGATCATGTCAGTAAAGCAGACTTTCCTCTCTAAAGATCTGTGAAAAACTTAGAGAAAACCAGCATGATGAGATTTACATATTGGATTACTTGAATAGTAATGATTAGCATAGATTAGAGACTGTTGCAGAATCTAGACAAAACGAAATAAGGGCCCAGCAGTGGAGACGACTGTGAGAGATACTTAGGGGATAAAATCAGTAGATTTTGAACGGACTACATGGGGGTGGAACCTCAGAAGCTTCCTCTGCAGTCTCTTCGTTTCTATCTTGATAGTTCCCTACCAAGCTTTTCTGAGTACCATACTTCTGAACACAACTCTTCCTAAAACACAAATCAAATCACATAACGCATTAATGATTCCTTGTTGCCCCAGAGATTTTTTTTTTTCTTCTCAAGGGTCTACGATGAGAGGAGCAAATTGCCCAGGGTTTAACATCTAAGTATCTTTCACCTGTCTGAACAAGAGACTAGCTTTTCAAATTGTGTGCCCTAAGCACCTGCTTCCCTAATCCTACTCCCCCTTGGCTTTATTATTAGTCAAATTTACTCCTCCTATCTCATTTTTTGTTCACCAAATGTAACATCCTGTCCTCAAACCATTCTAATCTACATCTCATTCTCCTAAAAGGCAAAACATTTGGTTGTGCCCCTCCTATTTACTGCCACTTTCCTTAAGCCTAAATCCTTGGAATGCTCCTCTCTTTTTTCAAAAATCTTGGCTGCGCTGCGTCTTCTCTGTGAAGTGCGGGCTCCTTGTTTCCGGGGTGCGGGCTTTCTCTAGTTGTGGCACCCACGGGCTTCTTTCTAGTTGTGGTCGGCGGGCCTTCTGGGCTCCAGAGCACGCGAACGCAGCAGCTGTAGCAAACCAGCTCTCTAGCTGTGGCGCTGGCGCCTGGAGTTACTTGCCCCTAGGTATGTGAAATCTCCTCCCAGCAGGGATCCAACAGGCATCCCTTGTTAGCAAGGCAAATTCTTAACCACCAGACCCCCAGGGAAGACCTTTTTGTTAAAACCTTTCCTTTTTGTTAAAAGTGAACCCCCACTCATCTTTCAAGAGTTACCTTCTAGGAGTAGCTTTCTTTAACTTTCCCAGGCCAAGTGGGCCCTTCCGTGTATTCTCTAGTGTACTTCCTAATGATATTATACTGCTGATTATAAATTATACAGTGCAATATCATTATACATCGCAATAATTTTTCAGTCTCCTGAATCAAACCAGAGGCAGGGATCTTTCTTACTCATTCTATTTCCAGCATTAAGCATAGTACAAGGCACAGTGTAGAAAACGGACGAATCAATAAAGTTGCTGCTTAAAAATATGAATAAATGTGAAACTATGCAAAAATTATGTATTTTCCAACTTGGAAACAGAGTAATTTTTTTTATACTTTTCAAAATGTCCATCATTTAAACATACAGAAAGCAGGTGCAGTTCATCTTATTAACTTATTATTTTTGTTTCCAGACACTGGGCTGCATGCAAGAGCATGCAGCATTCTTTGACCAGGGATTGAAACCTGCACCTTCTGCAGCAGAAGTGTGGAGTCTTAATCACTGGACCACCAGGGAAGTCCTCCATTTTATTTATTTATTTATGTTTTTAAAAATTTATTTATTTACTGAAGGATAATTGCTTTACAGACTTTTGTTGTCTTCTGTCAAACCTCAACATGAATCAGCCGTAGGTATACATATATTCCCTCCCTTTTGAACCTCCCTCCCATCTCCCTCCCCACCCCACCCTTCTAGGTTGATACAGAGCCCCTGTTTGAGTTTCCTGAGCCATACTGCAAATTCCCCGTTGGCTATCTATTTTACATATGATAATGTAAGTTTCCATATTACTCTTCCCATACATCTCACCCTCTCCTCCCCTCTCCCCATGTCCATATGTCTATTCTCTATGTCTGTTTCCCCTTTGCTGTCCTGTAAATCAATTCTTTAGTACCATTTTTCTAGATTCCATATATATGTGTTTAGTTCAGTTCAGTCGCTCAGCCATGTCCGACTCTTTGTGACCCCATGGACTGCAGCATGCCAGGCTTCCCTGTCCATCACCAACTCCCAGAGCTTACTCAAACTCACATCCACCAAGTCGGTGTTGCCATCCAACCATCTCATCCTCTGTCGTCCCCTTCTCCTCTTGCCTTCAGTCTTTCCCAGCATCAGGGTCTTTTCCAGTGAGTCAGTTGTTCGCACCAGGTGGCCAAAGTGTTGGAGTTTCAGCTTCAGCATCAGTCCTTCCAATGAATATTCAGGACTGATTTCCTTTAGGATGGACTGGTTGATCTCCTTGCAGTCCAAGAGACTCTCAAGTCTTCTCCGACGCCACAGTTCAAAAGCATCAGTTCTTCAGAGCTCAGCTTTCTTTATAGTCCAACTCTCATATCCATACACACTCATAAGCAAAATCAAACAGTCCAACAAAAATAAAGTAAAATAGATTGACCTGGCAAAGGAAACCAAAAGTTATATCTACCAATTAAGAACAAAACTAACTAAAGCACAAACTGGAAAACCAAACTAAAGCAAGGTGCCAATTGGGGAATAAAGCAATGAAAACAAAGCTAACAAAAACTAAAACCAAAAAGACAAGAAGAAAAAATAGATATGCAAAGTTAAATAGAGGTAGATAAAGAAGATTTATATACATTAAAGATCAACTCAAAGGGGAAAAGAACAGTAGAAAAAGCAAACAAAGGAATAAATGTAGAAAAAATAATAGACTTAAAAATTAAAAAGAGCAGGAAAAAAAAGGAAAATTACACAGAACTACAATAGTCCAATGTAGAGGCAGAGGTATATAATAACAATAAAAAAAGTGGCTGAGAAAGAAGAAAAGCTCAAAAGCTTAATTAGATTTCATAGCACCAATAAAACTGACAACTACAAAGAGGAGGGGAAAAAGGAAAAAAAAATACCCAAAAGAATCTACAGACATGTCAAAACATAAGAATAATAAATGTTTTTCTTGAGTCACTGCTGTCAGAATCCTTTCCCTCGCTGGGAGTCACAGTTCACCTAACCTCTCTAGGGTGCCTTCCAACACTGTGTTGATCTCTGGACCTGCTGTGGGGGCCGCTCAGATTCCAATCTGGTTCTACCCCTGTGTGTTCTTGCCTCTATTGTCCACAGCTATCAGAACTACTGTGTTTTCTTTTGTGGGAGCTCTCAGTGTCCTTTTATATATTCCATAGACACAGAATCTGCCTAGTTGATCGTGTGGACTTAATCTGCAGCTTGTACAGCTGGTGGGAAGGTTTTGGGTCTTCTTCCTTAGCCACACTGCCCCTGGGTTTCATTTGTGGTTTTATTTCTACCTTTGCATGCGGGTCGTCCACTGAGGCTGCCCTGGAGGACTTGGGTTTGCCCCTCTGAGGGCCAGGTGAGGAGGTGGTGCAGCTGCTTGGGTCACAGGGGTTCTGGCAGCACCAGGTACCCAGGGGAGTTGGCGGCTAGGGCAGCAGGAAATGGCAACCAGTGTTTGGTAGTAAGCTCCAGAATTCTTGCCTGGAGAACCCCCCTGACAGAGAGGCCTGGCAGGCCAGTCTACAGGTTCGCAAAAGGATAGATGGAAAGTGCATAGATGGAAGACTTTTTTTTGCCTGTGACAGCTCTGTCCCAGTAAGAGTTGAGCATGAAGGTGGTGCAGCTGCTTGGCTTGCGGGGACCCTGGTGGTGCTAAGTGTGCAAGGACACGGACTGCCTCCACTGCAGGAGTTATGGCCCTATCAGAGTCTTTTTTTGAGCCTCTTGTAGCTGGCGATCAGAAGGCCTCTTAGGCCAGTCTTTCTCCATAGCTCTGCCCCGTTCAGGCACTTAGAGGGGTCCCTTGTCTGGGGTCCTACTCTGTAGATCGGCGCATCAGGCACTTAAAGGGGCACCCTGGGTGGGGTCCTATCCTGTCGTTCAGTGCATCAGGCATTTGATGGGCCAGTCTCTCTATTATTCAGTGGCTGCACCTTCCAGTGGAGAAGGAAATGGCAACCCACTCCAGTATTCTTGCTTGGAGAATCCTGTGGACGGAGGACCCTGGTGGGCTGCTGTCCATGGGGGTCACACAGAATTGGACATGACTAAAGCGACTTAGCATGCATGCATTGGAGAGGGAAATGGCAACCCGCTCCAGTATTCTTGCCTGGAGAATCCCAGGGATGGAGGAGCCTGGTGGGCTGCCGTCTATGGGGTCACATAGAACCGGACACAACTGAAGTGACTTAGCTGCAGCAGTGGCAGTGCCTTCCAGGGGACCTGTGTCCCTGTCTGGGGTACATACGGCTGCTGCAGGGACTGTCTGATTCTCTTTCCATTTAGGCTGCCACAGATCAGTGGTTTCACTTTCAGCCTTAAATGTTTCTTTTCTGACTCAGACACTTGCCCTGATGTGGGGATCGGACCTGTTTCAATTCCCCTACCCATCGAGGGCAGGTCTAGTCCCACTAACACTCCTGTTTTTCCCCCAGTTCCTTCATCCTCCCAAGATTTGCCGTGATTCTATATATTCTTTTCTGCTGGTCAGGTACTCCTATCCACTCTCAGCTGGTGTTCTGCATGGGCTTCTGTGTCTGAAGGTGTATTCCTGATGTATTTGTGGAGAGAGATGAACTCCTCATCCACCTACTCCTCTACCATCTTGTTCTCTCCCTTCAATTTATTAATTTTAAAAATACAATGTGGTTTTCTAGACCTTTGAAATATTATGAGTTCTTAACGTACAAAATAGGAATTATTGTTTCCTTGAGATTTAATTCTAATTTTATTGCTCTTCACTTTATTTATCTATTTATTTTTTGCTCTTCACTTTAAACTAGCTTTAGGATGAAGCTCTTAATAGGTAAACATTTGTGTTGTTTATGCTTTATATTACATTTTGATGTAAATACCTCCCGATAGAATGCATGCATCTTATTGGAGCAGCTCAGCATTTTGATAACTACTGAGGCCCGTGTTCAGTTCACTTCAGTCGCTCAGGCGTGTCCGACTCTTTGTGACCCCATGGGCTGCAGGATGCCAGGTTTCCCTGTCCTTCACTAATTCCCGAAGCTTGCTCAAACTCATGTCCATCCAGTCGGTGATGCCATCCAACCATCTCATCTTCTGTCATCCCATTCTCCTGCCTTCAATCTTTCCCAGAATCTGGGTCTTTTCTAAGGAGTCTGTTCTTCACATTAGGTGGCCAAAATATTGGAGTTTCAGCTTCAGCATCAAAGGAGACCAAACCAGTCAATCCTAAAGAAAATCATCCTGAGTATTCATTGGAAGGACTGATGCTGAAGCTGAGGCCCAGGTGGCTCAGTGGTAAAGAACCCACCTGCTAATGCCGGAGATGCGGATTCAATCTCTGGGTCAGGAAGATCACTGAAGGAGGAAATGACAATCCACTCCAGTATTCTTGCCTATAAAATCCCTTGGACAGAAGAGCCTGGCAGGCTACCACCTATGGGGTGGAAAGAATTGGACATGACTGAGTGAGCATGTACACATGGCAATGCAGGAAAAACATGCTCTAGATCAGCCTCTGGCCTCCCATCTCTAGCTTTTAGCATTTTCATAACCTCCTTAATTATCGATTTTTTTCACATAAGAAATCTTGGAGGATAATGCTTTTATTAAGACACAATTCACATGCTATAAAATTCACATATTTAAAGTATACAGTTGAATAGTTTTTAGTATATTCACGCATTTGCACAACCAGAACCACATCTAAATTTAGAACATTTCACTATCCCGCAAAAGAAGTTTCATGCCTTATAAGCGTCCCCTCCATTTCCCCTCAGCTCTTTCTACCCTGGGTTACCATTAACCTGCTCTCTCCCATCCAAGTACTAACCAGGCCCGACCCTGCTTAGCTTCCGAGATCAGACGAGATCAGGCGCGTTCAGGGTGGTATTGCCATAGATTAACCTGTTTTCTTAATAGAGTTGTCTTCTGCAAGTTTCACATAAACAGAATCATACAATAACATAATCATTTATGACTGGCTTCTTAACATATTTTCAAAGTTTACCCATGTTGTAGCATGTATCAATATTTCAATTATTTTTGTGGCCAAATAATATTCTATTATGTAAATTTACCACATTTTATTTATCTCTTATCAGTTAGTAGACATTTGAGTTGCATTTTTAATTTTTCTTTTTGTTCTTTTTTGATTGTTAGTAGTTCCCCAACCAGGGATAGAACCACACTCCCCACAGTGGAAGCACATAGTCTTAACCACTGAACCTCCAGGGAAGTCCCTGGATTGTTTTTCTTTTTCAGCTATTATGAATAGTGCTACTAGGCACATTCGTGTATAATTTGTACTTGATGAATATTCTCATTTCTCTTTTGTATTGTCTAGGCGTAGAATTGCTGGGTCATGTGGTAACTCTATGTTTAACATTTTGAGGAACTGCATTTGCAATATTTGGATGTGCATGGAATAGATGTTCTAAATTAGCATCTAGATGTCTTGGTTGGCTTAGTTCTGACTTGTAGAGAAGTCTTGTCAAACATTCTTGAGTGGGTGAAAAGAACAAAGATACAAGAGCCAGTATATGCCCAATGGCATTCTATTGATTTAAAGGAAGGACCTGAGTTATTTCTGGCGACTCTGCCAGGTTTTAGCAGTTAGTGTAGAAGGTAATTGGATACATGAATTACCTAAAAGAATTCATTTATTTAGGTAATGTAATTGGTTTTAATTGTCAGAGTGCTAGACTTTGTTCAGGCTTAATGTTGACACTTCATAAGTGCAGGTTCCACCAGTAATTAATGAAGTACATTGGTTATATATTATCTCAGCTGGAGTGAGCAGTAATCCTAAGTATCTGGAATAAAATATCAGACATACCCAATCAGTAGAGTCAAATCCAACTTTGGTGTTTTCTGCATGTGGTCTACTCCTAAGACCTGGCTCTTTTCTTCGGTCCCTTTAACACATTCCTCCATGATGATCTCCCCTTTCCCAACTTGCTGGGGACTTTTCAGAGTTTCATTTCCTAATACTTAAAAAAAAAAAAATCTGTAGCTAACCACTTAGATAGTCCATTTTGGTCCTGATTTCAAGATATAACATTTTAAGATATAGTAATTCAAGCCTGCTACATTATGTGGTACTCTCATGGTTCATAGGAAAAATTTTCCTTGTAAAATTGCAAGTATAGGCCACTTCTGCTGCAGCCCTCTTTCTGCTGTGTCATCAAATGCCTCTTTGGATAGTCTATTGCTTTTAGATTCTCCCAGGTGGAACAAACTACTGGGCACAGAGGTCAAATTGAGTGGTTTTTTTTTTTTTTTTTTTTTTGGCTGCACGACACAGCATGTGGGATCTTAGTTCCCTGAACCAGAGACTGAACCTGCATCCCCTACAGTGGAAGTATGGAGCCTTAACCATTTGGGCCACCAACGAATTCCTGTCTTTCTTCTTCTTTTTTTTTTTTTTTCTGTCTGAGTTTCTTAAAGTTCTTTCACTTGTCTCAGGTGGGGGGTAGGATGAAATAAGCAAGCACTCTTTTCTCTCCAGGCTTCCCTGGTGGCTCAGTGGTAAAGAATCTGCCTGCCAACACAGGAGACTCGGGTTTGATCTCTGGGTTGAGAAGCTCCCCTGGAGTAGGAAATGGTAACCCACTCCAGGATTCTTGCCTGGGACATCCCATGGATGGAGGAGCTACAGTCCATGGGGTCCCAAAAGAGTCAGGTGTGACTTAGCGAGTAAACAGTAGCTTCTTTCTCCGTTCTTGGGAAAGGAGAAAAAAATGCACGGCACTCCAGAAAAATGCCTCCAAGGCATTTCTGTTCTCCAATCTTTTTTGATCAATTCTGCCATATCATTCCCTGAAGGTACGTGTAGACTAAAGGTTGCAAAATGGGCTTCACATTTTCCTAGCAAGCCCTGTGTGGATGATCTAGCATCCTTTTTTTCAGAATGCTCAGGGCACTTGGCATCTATTTTTCTCCACTTTAGAGCTTCTGCCAAGAGACGTGGAAAAGTCCCATTTAATATGCCATATATCTTAGAAATACGCGCTGGGGAGTGTTCTAAATTCTTAACCATTTTTTTCTTTTGGTGTCATAGGTGGACTCCATTGACATTCTGGTAAAGCCTATGAACCCCTTTCTCAAAGTAATGTTTCTATGTTTATAAAGCAAAATATTTATGATTCCGAAGGAAACCAGTTATATGCAAATAGAGTTTTATCCTTGGATCCTACAGAGTACAAATAAGCCAAGTTAAAAACTTATATGAAAATCTTAGTGCTTTACAAGTGTTATTACATTTGAACATCCCAATAAGGAAACTGAGACATAATGAGGGTAAGTACCTTGCCTACGGCCATGTACCTAGTAAGTGGCAGAGAATGAATTCAAACCCTGGCAGTCTGACCCCACAGTATGGTATCAATACTATACACATAGGATCCCCAAATTCACTAATGGCTGGTGTAGCAAGTACCTCAGTTTTTGAACAATAGTAACAACTAATCTTCATGAATTCCACTTCCTGGTTTGGTGAACTTTACAGGATAGCTTTAGTTATCTGGGGGAGGGCAAACCTTTAGAATTAATACAAGCCCCATTTTTTTTTTTTTTTTTCTGGGCCAGGATAATGGAAGATATCAAGTTCAAATATGAGACTGTGTCGTCTGTTGCTAATATCCATGCGGGCCATCCTGTCCAGTGGTTTAAGTTACTATTTGTTCAGTGTTCTTCTGCTTCTAGCCTATAGCACCCTACCTGATATATCCAATAATGACTAAGATCAAATATTCTAGTAAGCCATGAGAAAGGAGGCTTGGAGCACATTATATTTATTTATAAAAATAAATAAAATATGGTATTTCCTAAAGAGTAAAATCTATACCCAGTGTGTAACAATATCTTTCTTATAATGGCTATTGTGGTATTAAAGGAGATAGTGTTCATAGGAAAGTTGCTTTAAAAAAAAAAAAAAGAAAGTTGCTTTAAGTGGAGTCATCATTATTACCTCCCAAGTGGCATTAGTGGTAAAGAATCCACCTGCTAATGAAGGAGATGCAAGAGACTTGGGTTAGATCCCTGAGTCTGGAAGATCTTCTGGAGTAGGAGATGGCAACTCACTCTAGTATTCCTGCCTGGGAAATTCCATGGACAGAGGAGCCTGGCGGGCTACAGTTCAAGGGATAGCAAAGAGTTGAACAGGACTGAGTACACACATCATCATCATTATTACTCTTCTTTCCATTAGGCTGAAAGTTTGAAAGTTGTGGGAAGTAGGAAGGAGGCAGCAGAGAGAAGATGGAAAAAGAAACAAACACAGCCTTACAAATTTCAGGTTCTTCAAGTGTCAAGAGCACTATTTCCTTTATAAGTGCACAATATTTTTTTTCCATTTATTTTTATTAGTTGGAGGCTGATTACTTTACAATATTGTAGTGGTTTTTGCCATACATTGACATGAATCAGCCATGGATTTACATGTGTTCCTCATCCCGATCCCCCCCCCCCCCACCTCCCTCCCCAGGTGCACAATATTTTTACATAGGGGCTTCCCAGGTGGCGCTAGTGGTAAAGAATTGGCCTGCCAGTGTTGGAGACAAAGAGAGATGGGGTATGATCCCTGGGTCTTGAAGATCTCTTGGAGGATGGCATGGCAACCCACTCCAGTGTTCTTGCCTGGATAATGCCACGGACAGAGAAGCCTGGCAGACTACAGTCCATAGGGTTGCAAAGAGTTGGGTACGACTGAGGTGACTTAGCACCCACGCATGGGTTTTCACTTAGAACTCAGTCTGTACAATTTTAGTTATTATTCGTCTAGTAATGTCACCCGTGGGCTTCCCCAGTGGCTCAGTAGTAAAGAATCTGCCTGCAATTCGGGAGACAAGGAGACTGCCGTTCCATCTCTGGGTCAGGAAGATCTCCTGGATGAGAAAATGGTAACCCACTCCAGTGATCTTACCCAGAAAATCCCAAGGACAGAGGAGCTTAGCGGAGTACAGTCTACGGGGTTGCAAAAGAGTCAGACACGACTGAGCCACTAAACAACAACAATAATGTCACACATTGGTACTACTGTTCACCCTATTTTCCATTTCACTAATAGGGAATTTTGAACACCACCAGAAATAACTGTTCATTCTTGTTTCTTAGATAGGAATAGTAACATGTGCTCTCATGTTTTAGCAATCCTTGCAAAATTATTTTGGCTTTTCACCACAAATATGCTCAGAAATTGGAATTTTTAAATCCTCAACTTGGACGAAATGTTTGGGCTCAGGACTGCATATAAAAACAGCATGTTAAGCAAAAAAAGAAAGAAAGAAAAAAACCAGCATGTTATTTTTTTGTTCTCCCTCCCCCCTCATTAGTTTATGTGTTTTAGACAGAACCTCAGAGCTGTTGAATACCTTGCCTAACTTGGAGAAAAGCTAAACAGGAATTGAAGTAAATAAAACATCATTAATACAGGATTGGAATGCTCAACATTAATTTGTTTAGGGGCTGAAGGTCTGTAGTAGAAGTTCTTAATCTGGGAGCCATGGATTGGTTCAGAGTATCTAACCATATATATACACAAAATAGACGTATATATTATATATATTCTCTTGGTAATGTACAAGCTATTTTCTTTTACTAATGTAATTAAATGACATACAGAGAAAATACCCCATATTTTTCACCAGATTCCTAGGATGGCCCTGAAGCCTTCAAAAGGTTACAACTGCGATGCTATTTTTTGACAGCACTCTAACAAGATGCAATTCTTGCATTGTACAGTTCACAGCCATCGGGAAGGGCAGGAGCCTCTACCCTCAACAAAAATGGCGGGAGCTGCTTCACACGTAGCCCCTCACGCAGAAAGGCTAGGAGGCCCCGGCTACTTTCTCTCCACCTTCCCACTCCTGACCCCGGAAGGACTCCGCCCCCGGGGGCAGGCTGCGGCTTAGCGCCGGGCTGCGGCGGGGAAGCAGGCGTGGACCGGCTGCACTGGGCCTGGAGCACCAGGTACGCGGATGGAGGGGGCGGGTGGAGGGCTGGCTGGGGTCTCAGCGGCCGCGGGTTAGTGGCAGAAGGGTGGGCGGGAGCTCTGGCCTTCGCCCTCTGGATTCCGTGCTTGGGTGGAGGAACAGAAAGCCAAAGGGAGGCCCGCCACGGAGCGCTGAATCAGGGTGGGCTGGCTGGCCACCGCTTGGAGCCCAAGCGAGGGTCTGGGTGGCCGGGCCGAGAGGGAACCCCTTTCCTGGTCTTGGTGAAGAAAAAGAAGCCCGAAGAGGATAACGCAGTGAGGGCGGAGGAGGCTTGCGGGAGGAGACGCTGGTGTGGTCCAAGTTTCTGCAAGAATGTCAGCGATTTGAGCGGGGAGTGGTTTTGAGCGGGGAGTGGTTTTTGGAGGAGGAAGATTATGCTTTCTTTGAAGGGGCTTACTGAGAATAATTTAGCATCAGGAGGTTTGTGGCCTAGGAGCCCTCCTGTAAATAAAGCTGCTCAACATTTATTTTATGGAGAGAAGACTAAAAGCTTTTGCTTGTGCACAGACCTTAATCATTATTGTTTTATCAGTATTCCAAGTAAGCATTTTTGCTGTGTTTCAGGTATCTTCTCAGAATTCTGTTGTATAGATTTACATTTCACGACAAAATATGGGGGATGTTTCAGACTTTCATTCTTGCTTGGATTATAAAGTCCAATTTAAGGGTGCTTAAGAAACAAACTCTATATATGCCACATTTTTACAAGTGTCTTGTGGTTAGAATTGGAGAGAAGCGAGTGATATTACAGAATATAATATGTTTGGTGATGATGAAATTGTCTCCATGTTTTTTTTTATTAATACGTTTGAAAGCAACTGAAATGACTGGTTTTAAAAAGCTGCTCAATTATTAATGATTAAGTTTGGAATCAGTGATTTTAAATGAAAGGGTATGAGGTGGTTAGAATGCAAAAGTGGACATTTATTTTAAGAAAACCACTGCAGCAAATTGAAGTGTTTGCTTTATTTTCTTTTTCTTCTGCTTCAAAATCTGGAACTGTATTATGGAGAAAATCACTTTGGGTGAATTACTTTCAGGATTTTTTAAAAATGCGATAGTATAGGTAGCTTTATTGGTCCAGAATCTATTTAGTTACTAAAAATGTTTTTCAAAATGAAGTTTTTTTTCCAGGGGGAATGGTAAATGTGCTTCCTTCTTGTTTTGTGAAACATTTGAAAAAAGTAATACATGTAGACACTTTAAAAAGCAAATATTACAGAAGCGTTTTTAATGAAAAATAGTGGTTTTCTGCCACCCTGCATTCCTAGTCTCATTCCTCAGACTTATTTTTCGCTTGTTTAACAGTTTCTTCATGGTTTCCTTGTATTTCTCATTAATATGTCTGTACCACAGTTTGTCAGTTGGAATTATTTTTTTTTCCATTTATTTTTATTAGTTGGAGGCTAATTACTTTACAGTATTGTAGTGGTTTTTGCCATACATTGACATGAATCAGCCATGGGTTTACATGTGTTCCCCGTCCCGATCCCCCCTCCCTGTCAGTTGGAATTAATGTACTGATTATACTAAGCCGAAAAATTGTAGTTAGAATATGAGTGTGGGGAAAATTAAGTTTCCACTCCTTGGATGTCATTGATAGGGAAATAGTAAACTGTTAGTAGCAGTAACCCCACCTTAATAAATATTACTGTGCTTGATATGAAAGGAAATTACTATTTAATCAGTGGTTTTGATAGTCTTCCAAAAAAAAAAATAGGGTTATTAAAAGAAAGGTTAGAAAAAGAGCAGAAATAAAGGACTTAAAGAAAGTATAGCAAATAAGCTATAGAGGGATTGTTGGTAATTTTAATTTTCTGTTTGGTAGTTTATACAACACCATCCAAGGAAAAGAAATATTAAATTTGGTAGGCATAAACATTCTAGTTAGTGGGAAGGCCTACTCTTGTATAATACATCAGAAACAGTTCTCAGACTTTTTCCCAGCCTGTATGAAATACTGTTAAGGACCCACTAATTTTGTGCTTACCCCAGAGCCTTTTATACTTAATTCAACTCCCTACAATGTCTTATTTCAGAAAGGCTATGTTTTGATAGCATATAAAAGATTGGGAGGTGATATATGTACCTATGACTGATTCATGTTGAGGTTTGACAAAAAACAGAATTTTGTAAAGCAGTTATCCTTCAATTAGAAAATAAATAAATTTTAAAAAGTTTTCTTTCACTAGATAGTGTATTTCCTTAATATAAATGAATAAATTTGTAGACTTATATATCAGTATTGTGTGAATTTGTTTAATGTGTGTCCAGCTGGGTGCATTTATAAAACTTGAGTTTCTGGCTCTATAAAGCATAGACCTAGACCCCAAACCATTGTGTTTTTATCCGCATTCTGCTACCTTTAAGCGTCTCTCTCAGTGATGACTGCCTTCTCTGTGAACAACTGACATTTCTTTCTTTGGTTTGAGTAGAAATAGGCATTAAAGCACTATTAGAATTTCATAGCAGGTATGTGTCATTTCTTTAAAGAGCTTAAAAATGGGACAGTAATACCAACTATAGTCCAATATAAAATAAATTTTTTTTTAATGGAACAGTAGGAAGATAAATGCTTGAACTCTGAAGTTCAGTGAGCCCTGAGGTTCATTTCTAGCCCCTAAAGTCAAGATTCCAATCAAATTTCTTTCAGTGCCCCCCCCTCAATCCCTGCTGTTATTGGAAGGAAATGTGGAAATAAAAGTATTTTAAATTACTATTTAAAAGCTGAAACATTTATTTCATCAGAAGAGAGAGAATATAGAACCTACAGTTTTTTAAGGAAAGTTGACTAGCTGAACTCAAAAGTTCAAATCTAACTCATTTTCTTTTTGGCTATTTTGGCTAATAAATAAACTTTTAGCTTAAATTTGGCTCAGAATATTATTTTCTTCAGGTTAGTGTAATGTCATGATTAATTAAGTGCGAAAAAATAAAGCTTTTTAAAAGAAGAGTTAAATTTTCAATTTGTATCTTTCATTTGGTAGAATAACTAGAAATCTTTGTGGCTAATATATTTTGTGTTTCATTGAATTAAGATAGAAGAGGAGTCATGTCAGAAGAAACAGTGAGTGAATCACAGTTTTCCTTGAAGACAGCAGCACTGAGAGTTTTTGATCTTCCTCTGTCTTGGTACTATTCTTTCTGCCAGGTAAAAAAAACTAAAAAAGAAATAACGACATTGACTAATACGTTTATTGCTCAGAGCATATTATGTTTGCAGTATTTAAATTTCCTTTGGCGTTTTAAATGATTCAAAGTGTTTGTTAAAGTAGTTTAAAACTTACTTGGTTTTTATTTGTTTCATGGGTTTTTTTGTTGTTGTTATCAAAAATCTTCCTACCTTAAGTGAATTTACACAATCTGTTATTACAATTATTTTTAGATAATTATGTTATTTAAATAGACTTGTTCTCACTATTACAATCCTTTCATGTTAATTTTGTTTTACTCTGGTAAAATATATATAGCATAAAATTTACCATTTTCACCATTTTTAAATGTGCAGTTCAGTAGCATTAGGTGCATTTATACTCTTATGCAACCAATCTTGAGAACTCTTTTCATCTTGTAAAACTGGAACTCTAGTGCCACTAAGCAGCAATTTTTATTTTTCCTCCCACCAGCTACTTGCAACCTTCATTGTATGTTCTGTCTCTATGAATGTGACTACTCTAGACACCTCATAGGGCTTCCATGGTGACTCAGTTGGTAAAGAATCTGCCTGCAATGCAGGAGACCGTCTGCATGCAGGAGACCTGGGTTCCATCCCTGGGTTGGGGAAGATCCCCTGGAGAAGGAAATGGAAATCCACTCCAGCACTCTTGCCTGGGAAACCCCTTGGACAGAGGAGCCTGGTGGGCTGCAGTCCGTGGGGTCACAAGAGTCAGACATGACTTAGCGACTAAACCACGGCAACCACCACCAGGTACTTCGTAAGTGGAGCTATGCAGTATTTGTCTTTTTGTGACTGGCTTGTTTTCAATTAGCGTAATGTTTTCAAGATTCGTCCATATTGTAGCGTGTGTCAGAATTTCCTCTTTTTCTCCCAAGTTGAAAATATTTGATTTTATGT
This sequence comes from Muntiacus reevesi, assembly GCF_963930625.1. Classification (NCBI taxonomy): domain Eukaryota; kingdom Metazoa; phylum Chordata; class Mammalia; order Artiodactyla; family Cervidae; genus Muntiacus; species Muntiacus reevesi. The sequence continues at coordinate 127,152,992 of NC_089249.1, read as the reverse complement.
ATATACCAGATTTTGTTTAATCATTCATTGCTGGATACTTGGGTTGCTTCTGCCTTGTGATTTTTGTGACTACTATTTTTGTGAACATGACTGTACAAATAACTGCTTTCAGTTCTTTGAGACACATACCCAGAAGTGAGGTTCTGGATCATATGGTAATTCTATTTTTAGTTTTTTGAGGAATTGCTGTACTGTTAACCATAGTGGCTGCACCATTTTTTATTTCTATCAGCACTGCACAAGGATTCCAATTTCTTACTGTGGTTTTGATTTGCTTTTCCCTAATTAGTCATGTTGAGTATTTTTTCATGTGCTTATTCTCCTTTTGTGTATTTTATATAGTAACGGTCCTTTTTTTTTTTTTCCCCTTTGGGCCAGGCCACACAGCCTGCAGGATTCTAGTTCCCCGACCAAGGATTGAACCCAGGCCCTGACAGTGAAAGTGCTGAGTCCTAACTACTGGACTGCCAAGAAATTCTCAATCCTTTTATTTTTAATACCTGCTTCCAATGCAGTTTGCACTCCACTGTAGTAAATAAGTAAAGACTTCCCTGGTGGCTCAGAGGTAAAGAATCTGCCTGCAGTGCAGGAGCTACAGGAGAGAGAGGTTCAATCCCTGAGTCAGGAAGATTCCCCTGGAGAAGGGCATGGCAACCCACTCCAGTATTCTTGCCTTGAGAATCCCATGGGCAGAGAAGCCTGATGAGCCACAGTCCATGGGGTCACAAAGAGTTGGACACAACTGAAGCAACTTAGCACACACACGTGGTAAATAAAAAGATACATATGGAGTGCTTGCTTTGGCAGCACATATACTAAAATTGGAGAGATACAGAGAAGATTAGCTATGGCCCTTGTGCAAGGATGACACGCAAATTCGCGTTCCATATTTTTACGTTAGAAAGAAAAACACCAATACAGTATACTAACGCACGTATATGGAATTCAGAAAGATGGTAACGATGACCCTATATGCGAGACAGCAGAAGAGACACAGGTGTAAAGAACAGTCTTTCAGACTCTGTGGGAGAAGGCAAGGGTGGGATGATTTGAGAGAATAGCATTGAAACATGTATATTATCATATGTGAAACAGATCACCAGTCAGGGTTGGATGCATGAGGCGGGGTGCTCAGGGCTGGTGCCCTGGGATGAACCTGAGGGATCAGTGGGGAGGGGGGTGGGAGGGGGGTTCAGGATGGGGAGCACATGTACACCCATGGCTGATTCATGCCAATGTATGGCAAAAACCACTACAATATTGTAAAGTAATTAGCTTCCAATTAAAATAAATTTTAAAAAAAGATACATATGGAAAGTAGCATTTATTTCACTAAACTTACAATGAATTTCATCAAATCTAAGATGATCATTTTTCACATTTCAGCATTTCTAAAACTTGCTTACATCTTAAAATGAATAGTGTCTTAGAATTTTAAAATACAGTATGATTTTATTTCTCTCTCTTTTTTTTGGCCACATCATGTGGCATGTGGGATCGAATAGTTAGTTCTGTGACCAGGGATCACTTCCTGGTCCACTTCCCCAGCAGTGGAAGCTCAGAGTTTTTAACCACTGGACCGCTGGGGAAGTCCCTTAATATAATTTTATATAGGAGAGGATGTTACACAGATATAATGTATGAGAATAATACTGCTTAGTGTTCACTGTGTCTAAGATATTAGTTAGGTCTTTTTTACATATAATGTCTCTAATCCTTAAAAGATTCCTCGAATTTCTGTATCATCTTCAATTTATAGTTCTGGTGGCTTTTTAATAGCTTATTTAACTTGTCTAAAATTGTGTATATTATATGGGATTTGAGCTTGCTTTTCTTTGATCCAAAAACCTATTTTCTTTCTTTTTCTTTCTTTCTTTTCCTTTTTAGGATTACATGATTAAAAGAAAATTTGAAAAATACAGAAAAGAATTAAAGAGAAAATAAAATTGCCAACAACAGTTTACTGCTATACTTTACTTAGGTCTTTTATTTCTGCATACATCTCTCTGCTCCCCAGTCCCTCACTCCCCACCCCACTGCTTTGTCCCCTTCGAGATTACATTTGAGATTATAAAGTAGTATATTTTGAGCATTTTCCCTGTCATTAAAAATGCTTTATAAATATAGGCGTGCTATAGTTTATTGAATATTTCCCTATTTTTGAGTTTTTGGGTTGTTTCAACAGTTCATATATGTATATACATGTGTGTGTATGTTCATGTATATATTTGTCCAATTTCTATATTTTTATTTATTTTTTATTCCTAGAGCTGAAAATATTAAGTCTAAGTGTTTGGTATTTATTCTTTTATTGTTTGTGTTACTGCACCATTTGGATGACATTTAAAAAGACCAGCAACAGGACATAGCAACGCCCACTGTGTGTAAAACACTGTCTTAGAGGTTTTATTTGTATACATATGTAAATTCCTTAATCCTTACAGTGATCTTAAACTAATGTTATTCTTTAAAATGTATTATTTGAATAGTTGGAGGCTTCCCTGGTAGCTCAGTGGTAAAGAATCTGCCTGCTGATGCAGGAGATGGGGGTTTAACCCCAGAGGGGTCGGGAAGATTGCTTGGAGGAGGAAATGGCAACCACGCCAGTATTCTTGTCTGGGAAATCCCATGGACACAGGAGCCTGGTAGGCTATAGTCCATGTGGTTGCAAAAGAGTCATTGACTAAACAACATTTATGTGGTTCAAAAATCAAAACTACATATATGTACACACACAGGTACATACATGGAAGTGTTTTATTTTATCTCAGTCCCTATCCACATTAGATATCAGCAAATATAATTATGTGTTCTAATTTTCTCTTCTTTTTAACAGAAGATAGCATGCTACTTAATATTCTTGCTTTTTTTTGGTGCTTAAAAAATTTCTTGGAGATTTTTCCATATTAATATATGTAGATTTTTTTTTATATCTATAGCTGCATGATGTTTTTATATATGGATATTTGGGTTCTTTCTGATCTTGTTCATTACAAACAATTGTTGTTCAGTCACTAAGTTGTGTCTGACTCTTTGCAGCCCTATGGACTGCAGCATGCCAGGCTTCCCTGTCCTTCACCATCTCCTGGAGTTTTTTCAGACTCATGTGCATTGAGTTGGAGATGCCATCCAGCCATCTTATCTTCAGTTCAGTCACTCAGTCGTGTCCGACTCTTTGTGACCCCATGAACCACAGTACGCCAGGCCTCCTTGTCCGTCACCAACTCCTGGAGTTCACCCAAACCCATGTCCGTTGAGTCAGTGATGCCGTCCAACCATCTCATGCTCCATCATCCCCTTCTCCTCCTGCCCTCAATCTTTTCCAGCATCAGTGTCTTTTCAAATGAGTCAGCTCTTGGCATCAGGTGGCCAAAGTATTGGAGTTTCAGCTTCAACATCAGTCCTACCAATGAACACCAGGACTGATCTCCTTTAGGATGGACTGGTTGGATCTCCTTGCAGTCCAAGGGACTCTCAAGAGTCGTCTCCAATTCCACAGTTCAAACGCATCAGTTCTTCAGTGCTCAGCTTTCTTTATAGTCCAACTCTCACATCCATACATGACTACTGGAAAAACCATAGCCTTGACTAGATGGACCTTTGTTGGCAAAATAAAGTCAATGTTTTTTAATATGCTGTCTAGGTTGGTCATAGCTTTTCTTCCAAGGAGCAAGCGTCTTTTAATTTCATGGCTGCAGTCACCATCTGCAGTGATTTTGGAGCCCCCAAAATAGTGTCTCTGTTTCCGTTGTTTCCTCATCTATTTTCCTTGAAGCAGAGAGACCGGATGCTATGATCTTAGTTTTCTGAATGATGAGTTTTAAGGCAGCTTTTTCAATCTCCTCTTTCACTTTCATCAAGAGACTCTAGTTCTTCGCTTTCTGCAATAGGTGTGGTGTCTTTTGCATATCTGAGGTTGTTATTTCTCCTGGTAATCTTGATTCCAGCACAGTGCTATAGTGAATAATCTTGATATACATTAATTCACACAGTACAGATACAGGATTAATTTTTAGGCTTTGTGTTTTTGGGTTGAGTAAATGTACTTAAATTTTGATAAATATCACTTTTCAAAATTTGAAATTGAAAATTTTCAAATTTTCTCCCATAAGGACAGTTTTGTTTTGCACTCCCAAAAGCTTTGGGATTTTTGCCAGTTATTTTTGTATGTTTTATCCAAACTAATTCTACTATACAACCTGCGTTTCAATCATAGGAATAATTTTCTGAGGCTAGGACTATTGTCCACATTATTCCATGGAATATTTTTAAAAATAATACAAAGAATCATTGCAGATAAATTAAGGATACATCCTTTATTTTCAGTCATAGTATTGGGTATCCAAAACTCATTCCATGTTATGAAATGCACCAAGGTGGGTAAGCAGCCTACAGCCTATGGGCCAAATCAAGGCCACCACCTGTTTTTACAAGTAAAGTCTTATTGGAATACAGCCATGCTCATTTGTTAATATATTACTTGTAACTTGTTGTGCTGCAAGCACAGAGTTAAGTGGTTGCAGTACAGACCCGTATGTTCCCCAAGCCTAAGATAATTACTATCTGGCCTTTAACCAAAAGAGTATGTTGGCCCTGTACTAAGAGAGCAGACTATGGTTTGAAGAGCGTCAAAGGACCAAGTAAAGACCAAGGAAAAGCACAGAGTTCTTGTGTAGACAGCTCTGTAGCTTTAGAATTACATTGATGTTTTATGGAAAAAGACATGTATGAACGTTTTTGTTCATTAGTTCAGCCTCCCAAAATTAACAATCCATTTTGGATGCCATTCAGTTATATAGTTAATTGCATACTAAGCTATGTCGTCAGTGCAACTGAAGTAATTTTAACACATGGTACATAGCGTGCATGGATTTAAATACATCTTCTGTGATATGTTTTGATTCACATCCCACTGCTATGGAATTGTGTGATCTTTGGCAAGTTTCTTAACCTTTTTTAAAGCCAATTTGTATCATCTAGGAAGAGGAATGAAAAGCATGTTGTCTGGCATACAGAGAAGATGAGTGAACACCTCAATAAATGTTAGGACCTGTTTTGTTTTCTTGTGTATTTAAGGAATGATATATTTTCCAAGTATTTTTTTCTTTCATTGGATAAATACATACTCTAAATAAATTACTTGTCTTTTGCTTCTGTGGTCTTTTTAAGGATTTCTTTGGTCTATTACTATGTATCATACTAATACAAGCAGACTTTTTTCAGTTGGAAACCACAAAGTGAAGTGGTAAGTAGTTTAGTTGGTTCTCCAAATTCAGAGTATTAATCAGAAGAGTCTTACAATTAGCTCATCACTTAAAAATATTAATAAAAAATCTGTCTAAATGTAATGAATGTGGTATCTTGAATTGGCCCTAGAATAGAAAAAAGAACATTAGTGGAAAAACTGGTTAAATTAGAATAAATTCTGTGGCTTAGATATTACTGTCCTAACATTAATTTCTCAGTTTTGACAAGAGCACTACAGTTATGTAAGATGTTACTGTTAGAGAAAAACAGAAGAACTCTCTGCTGTCTTTGCAACTTCTCTGTAAATTCTAAAATTATTTCAAAATAAGGTGTTTGTTTAAAATTTTTTAATTAAAATAATAAGCACACATTTTTGGAATGCATGCTATGTGTCAGATATTACTTTCAGCAACTCTTTGAAGAAGATGGCATTATTCTCTCTTGTCCAAAGGTCACAGTTAGTATGTGACATGTGGTGTGTTCCAGTTATCAGAGAGGTTCATTCAAACTATGTTTATTGAATATCTTCTCTGTCTCAGTTGATATAAAGTAGTAAATTCTGCCCTTACTGAGCTTAGAACTTCATCAGGCTCTTAGAACTGCCCCTGTGCCCCCTACCCCATGACAGTAAAAAAGGTGTGTAAGGTACTGTGTTAGAGAAATAGACCATTTAGTTCTAGTTAGAAATGTATGCTGATACTAACACATATATATGGAATTTAGAAAGATGGTGACGATAACCCTGTATGCAAAAGAGAAAAAGAGACACAGAAGTACAGAACAGACTTTTGAACTCTGTGGGAGAAGGTGAGGGTGGGATGTTTCAAAAGAACAGCATGTATATTATCTATGGTGAAACAGATCACCAGCCCAGGTGGGATGCATGAGACAAGTGCTCGGGCCTGGTGCACTGGGAGGACCCAGAGGAGTCGGGTGGAGAGGGAGGTGGGAGGGGGGATCGGGATGGGGAATACGTGTAACTCTATGGCTGATTCATGTCAATGTATGACAAAACCCACTGAAATGTTGTGAAGTAATTAGCCTCCAACTAATAAAATAAAATTTAAAAAAAAAAAGAAGAAAGAAATGTATGCTGAGTCGCAGGAAATAGGTTATTGGAGCAGGAAGCTTGTGAGTGACTGCCTGTTCTCTGTCTCCTGAGAACATTAGTTGAGGGGGGAGGTTGACAGGAACATTTAACAATGGCATCAGGTTATGGAGTGGGGAGGAGTGTGGAATCTGAGCGCAAGGAACAGTGTCTTACTCCTTTCTTGTTATTCTCAGTGTTTGGCCTATAAGTTGGTGCTCAGTTCATGTTGAATGAATAGGACAGTGTTAGGTTTTCGTTTTCTCTGAAGTTAAGGAAATGGCCTATTTCACCTCAAAAAACCCCTCAAGTGTTTGGGATTGTGAGATGCTATATTTTCAGTTTTCTGGGTGATGATATAGGAAGTAGTTGACTTTGCTGTGGGGGAAAAAAGTAACAATAAATGGTAGGCAGGAGTAATAGTAGAAACTTTCAGACCTTGTGTCATCTAGATTAATTCTGATAAAAAACTTTTCATGGGAAATTTACCTTGTTTTCGGCGTGGAAAGGTTTCTTTTTTCATCAGATTAAGACTATAAGTTGTAATGGATCTTTTATGCAAAAATAGTAACATGTAAACAGAACTTGGATCTTAAAAGTGAAATTGATTTATATTTGAATTCATATTAATGAAGCGTATTATATTTCTGACAATAGTTTTGATATTGTATTTATGTCTCCTAATAGTTCTCTAATTTCAGTGCCCTAGGATATAGCAGAACATAACCACTTAGCCGTGGTTGGGCCTCTGTTAATAGATTTTTTTTTTTTCTTTTGACCACACCAGACAGCTTATGGGATCTCCTAGTTTATGGGATTGAACTGTGGCCACAGTGTGAAAGTGCAGAATCCTAACCACTAGGCCACCAGGGAACTGCCAGTAGATTATTTTCTTTAGTAGAGGTCCTAATTTTCTTATCTTAGTTTGCTTATGCCATAAATATTAAAATTTGATCTAAGAAGTATTTTTTTGGAGGGCGGGAAAACAAGATCATGGCAGTTTATAAAGTACAATGAGAAGTAAGGTGTTCTTAATGACAGTGCTATTTTTAGAATTTATTTTATTATTGGATGTTTAGCATCCAAATTCCAGGAACTGTTTTCTTTTTTCCCCCCAAATTTCATTTGGTTGCCATGAACATTGGAGCTATGGTTCCAGAGGGAAAAACAGAGATGGAAAGAATCAAAAATTTGGCAGTACCTGTAGTGAAGACATTACTGAAGAGAATAATTCTTACAGTTTGTAAAGGGAAAAAAGCCTGGGACAGCACTGGAATGTTCTGATTTTTTATGATAGTTTTGGAAGATTTAAGTGGATTTGGAAGAAAAGTAGAGTAAGAATAGTTTAAAATTTTTTGTTAGATCATAGTCCTTGAGGCCAAATTCTAATGACAAGTGGAAGTAAATCATTTCTGGTATACAAAAAAGGAGCTTTTTTTTTTTTTTAAACTTTATTTTATTTTTGGCTGTAGTGGGTCTTTGTTGCTGCAGGGGCTTTTCTCTAGTTGTGGGAGCGGGGGCTTCTCTTGTTGTGGAGCACAGGCTCTAGGGACACAGACTTAGCAGTCATGGCTCACAGCCCCTGGAGCACGCAGACTTCAGCACTCATGGCATGTGGGCTCAGTAGCTTTAACTCCTGGGCTCTAGAGCACGGGCTCGGTTGTTGTGGCGCATGGGCTTGGTTGCACCTCAGAATGTGAAACCTTCCTGGACCAGGGATTGAACCCGTGTCCTCTGCATTGGCAGGTGGGTTCTTACACACTGTGCCCCCGGGGAAATCCCAGTGTTCATGTCAATCTTTCCTTGCAAACACCAGTCTTCTTAGTTTGGGGGCCATTTGATTACCCTCCAACTTCAGCATTCTGATGGATTCAAAACAAAACTGAGAATTTGGCATTTGGCTTTTTTGTAGTTGGCAGATTGAACTCTTTGTGATACTCTGTCTAGCTCTCATTATGTCCCCAAAGCTATAGCTTTATTTTAAAGTTCTTTTGCATTTTAGGTGATTAATAGTGTGTGTCCTCCAAGAAAAAGATGATTACCGCTTGCTCTTATGTTAGTACTTAGTTCATACTTAACATTACTGTATTTATCCCATTATACTGTAGTTATTTGTAATACATTATTTGTATATCTGTCTTTACTCTTAGCACACTGCTTGAGGTAAGCAAGATCTGTATCCTCTGGTGCTACTTGATCAGTGGAAGACATTTGATACATATTTATTTGTTTTTTGTGTCAAAAGCAAGTTTATTGAAGAAAGAATAGAAAGAACACCTCAAAGGAGGGGTGGCCAAGCCAAGAGAAGCACTGGCTGATACATACATACTGAATAGAATTATACCAAGATTTTCATTTTCATAACACAATCCTGGTATGTTGTAAAATGCTGAGTAAATGTTTGTTGATTAATTCATGAATTAAAAAGGCTTATTCAGATGACTGGTGGCTCAGTGGTAAAGAGTCTGCCTGCCAATGCAGGAGATGTGGGCTCAGTTCCTGGGTCAGGAAGGTTCTCTTGAGTAGGAAATGGCAACTGACTTCAGTATTCTTGCCTGGGAAATCCCATAGACAGAGGAGCCTGGGGGGTTGCAGTCCATGGGGTCTCAGAGTCAGATACGACTGAGCATTTAGACAACAACAACAAATGATATTTATAAATTGAGTTAATTTATGTTTTCCCAGATTTCCAGATAGTCTGGAAAAAAACAGTTCATTTTAAGATGGCCAATGGAAATGTGCTGTGTGACTTGGAATGAAACGGGGGCTCTGTAACAACCTAGAGGGGTGGGGAAGGGCGGGAGGTGGGAGGGACGCTCAAGAGGGAGGGGACATGTGTATATACCTGTGGCTAATTCATGTTGATGTATGGTAGAAATCAAACCAATATTGTCAGGCAATTATCCTCCGGTTAAAAGTAAATAGAAAAACATTGGTTCATTTTAAAAGTCTGATTAAATCATTCCTGCAATTAAAAATCTTTCTGTTATTCAGATAGCAGATTGAGTTGCATGAATTAATCATTAGTTATTTAATTGATATTAATGGAATTGAATTATTTTGTGTTCCTGATGACTTTTTTATTTTTATCGTTTAGCTGAGAACTTTAGTGGCTGATGAATTACTACATTTGTTTAGTATGTTTTTGAAATTCATTTGGGCTAGCTGTCACTGAAAGAGTGAAATAATGTTATCTTGGCAGTATTTAGAACTATATTAGCTTCAGAGTAATTTTAGTCTTTTTGTAGGTTTTAAGCAAGCAAATAAAATACTTTTTTTTTCCACTCTGACTGCATCTTTTCTAGATCAAATTTTCGCCAGTAGCTAAAAAGTTATTCATGGTAACTGCAGTGAGTGCTGTATCTGTAATTTTTCTGGCCCATCACTTTAAAAGAAGACGTGGAAAGAAGAAAGGAAAAATGTTACCATGGGAACCAGAGCACCTCATACTTGAATACACTAAAAGAGCAGCATCAGACAAAGGTATGTAGAAATAGCTGAATTAAGTCTACAAAGGAAATTTTATATGTACGTCATTACTAGAGTGCAGTAATTTCAGTGTTTTAGTTTCCAAAATTTCCTTGCTTGATATATAACAGAGCATGGCCCCGCCCATCAGAACAATTTGCGCCTCAGTCAGTTTCAGTTTATCCAGTTTGCTCCTCAGTCAGTCTCTCTGATCAGGAAGCTTCTAAAAGCCTCTTATCCTTATCCATCAAAGGGCAGACAGAGTGAAAACCACAATCACAGAAAACTAACCAAACTGATCACATGGACCACAGCCTTCTCTAACCCTGAAACTATGAGCCATGCTGTGTAGGGCAACCCAAGGTAGACGAGTCATGGTAGAGAGTTCTGACAAAATGTGGTCCACTGGAGAAGGGAATGGCAAACCACTTCTGTATTCTTGCCTTGAGAATCCCACGAACAGTATGAAAAGGCAAAAGGATAGGACACTGAAAGATGAATTCCCAGGTCAATAGGTGCCTAATATGCTACTGGAGATCAGTGGAGAAATAACTCCAGAAAGAAGGAAGAGACGGAGCCAAAGCAAAAACAGTACCCAGTTGTGGATGTGACTGGTGATGGAAGTAAATCCGATGCTGTAAAAAGCAATATTGCGTAGGAACCTCGAATGTTAGGTCCATGAATCAAGGCAAATTGGAAGTGCACAAACAGGAGATGGCAAGACTGAACACTGACATTTTAGGAATCAGTGAACTAAAATGGACTGAAATGGGTGAATTTAACTCAGATGACCATTATGTCTACTACTGTGGACAAGAATCCCTTGGAAGAAATGGAGTAACCATCATAGTCAACAAGAGAGTCTGAAATGCAGTACTTGGATGCAATCTCAAAAACGACAATGATCTCTGTTCGTTTCCAAGGCAAACCATTCAGTATCACAGCAATCCAAGTCTGTGCCCGAGCCAGTAATGCTGAAGAAGCTGAAGTTGAACGGTTCTATGAAGACCTACAAGACTTGCTAGAACTAACACCCAAAAAAGATGTCCTTTTCATTATAGGGGCCTGGAATGCAAAAGTAGGAAGTCAAGAAATACCTGGAGTAACAGGCAAATTTGGCCTTGGAGTACAAAAGGAAGCAAAAGTTAACAAAGTTTTGCCAAGAGAACACACTGGTCATAGCAAACACCCTCTTCCAACAACACAAGAGAAGACTCTACACATGGACATCACCAGATGATTAAAACCGAAATCAGATTGATTATATTCTTTGCAGCCAAAGATGGAGAAGCTCTATACAGTCAGCGAAAACAAGACTGGGAGCAGACTGTGGCTCAGATCATGAACTCCTTATTGCCAAATTAAGACTTAAATTGAAGAAAGTAGGGAAAACCACTAGACATTCAAGGATGACCTAAATCAAATCCCTTATGATTCTACAATGGAAGTGACAAATAGATTCAAGGGATTAGATCTGACAGACAGAGTGCCTGAAGAAATATGGATGGAGGTTCATGACATTGTATAAGAGGCAGTGATCAAGACCATCCCCAAGAAAAAGAAGTGCAAAAAGGCAAAATGGCTGTCTGAGGCCTTACAAATAGCTGGAAAAGAAGAGAAACTAAAGGCAAAGGAGAAAAGGAAAGATACACCCATTTGAATGCAGAGTTCCAAAGAACAGCAAGGAGAGATAAGAAAGACTTCAGTGATCATGGCAAAGAAACAGAGGAAAACAAAAGAATGGGAAAAACTAGAGATCTCCTTAAGAGAATTAGAAATACCAAGGAAAATCATGCAAAGATTGGCACAATAAAGGACAGAAATGGTATGGACCTAACAGAAGCAAAAGATATTAGGAAGAGGGGCAAGAATACACAGAACTATACAAAAAAGACCTTCATGACTCAGATAACCACAATGGTGTGATCACTCACCTAGAGCCAGACATCTTGGAATGCAAAGTCAAGTGGGCCTTAGGAAACATCACTATGAAAAAACTTAGTGGAGGTGATGGAATTTCAGTTGAGCTATTTCAGATCCTAAAAGATGATGCTGCATAAGTGCTGCACTCAATATGCCAGCAAATTTGGAAAACTCAGCAGTGGTCACAGGACTGGAAACGTCAGTTTTCACTCCAATCCCAAAGAAAGGCAATGCCAAAGAATGGTCATACTACTGCACAGTTGTACTTATCTCACAGACTAACAAAGAAATGCTCAAAATTCTCCAAGCTAGGCTTCAACAGTACGTGAACCGTGAACTTCCAGATGTTCAAGCTGGATTAGAAAAGGCAGAGAAAGCAGAGATCAAATTGCCAACATCTGTTGGATCATCGAAAAAAAAAGAGAGTTCTGGAAAAACGTCTACTTTTGCTTTGTTGACTATGCCAAAGCCTTTGACTGTGTGGATCACAACAAACTGTGGAAAATTCTGAAAGAGATGGGAATACCAGCCCATCTGACCTGCCTCCTGAGAAATCTGTATGCAGGTCAGGAAGCAACAGTTCGAACTGGACATGGAACAACAGACTGGTTTCAAATCAGGAAAGGAGTAAGTCAAGGCTGTATATTGTCACCCTGCTTATTTAACTTATATGCAGAGTACATCATGCGAAATGCCAGGCTGGATGAAGCACAAACTGCAATCAAGATTGCTGTAAGAAGTATCAATAGCCTCAGTTATGCAGATTATACCACCCTTATGGCAGAATTGGAAGAACTAAAGAGCCTCTTGATGAAAATGAAAGAGGAGAGTGAAAAAGTTGGCTTAAAACTCAACATTCAGAACACTAAGATCATGGCATCTGGTCCCATCACTTCATGGGAAATAGATGGGGAAATAATGGAAAAAGTGACAGACTTTATCTTTTTGGGCTCCAGGATCACTGCAGATCGTGACTGCAGCCATGAAATTAAAAGAAACTTGCTCCTTGGATGAAAAGCTATGACCAACCTAGATAGCATATTAAAAAACAGAGACTTTACTTTGCCAACAAAGGTCCGTCTAGTCAAAGCTATGGTTTTTCCAGAGTCATGTATGGATGTGAGAGTTAGACTATAAAGAAAACTGAGCCCCGAAGAATTAATGCTCTTGAACTGCAAGGAGATCCTACCAGTCCATCCTAAAGGAAAGCAGTTCTGAATATTCATTGGAAGGACTGATGCTGAAGCTGAAACTCCAATACTTTGGCCACCTGATGTGAAGAACTGATTCATTGGAAAACACCTTGAATTCTGGGAAAGATTGAAGGCGGGAGGAGAAGGGGATGACAGAGGATGAGATGGTTGAATGGTGTCACTGGCTCGATGGACATGAGTTTGAGCATGCTCTGGGAGTTGGTGATGGATAGGGAATCCTGGCTTGCTGCAGTTCCTGGGGTCGAAAAGAGCTGCACATAACAGCTACTGAACTGACTGAACTGAATATATAGCTCACTGTTAATACAGATTCATTTTAGACAGCTTAGATAATACAGATAAGCAAGTAAGAAAAAATGAAGATCACTTGAAATTCTGCTACCCAGAAATAACTCCTGATAATATTTTGGCATATATGTAGTCATTTATACTTGCATTTAAATATATTGAGACATAAAATTTTTACTATATACAAATAAGTGATTTATATATTTTTAAGTAAAATTCATACCTCTTGTAGCCTTTTCATATTTAATATTATGGGGGCTTCCCCGGTAGTCCAGTGGTTAAGAATCTGCCTGCCAATGCAGAGGACGTAGGTTTGATCCCCGATCTGGAAAGATTCCACATATGTACAGCAACTAAGCTCAGTAACTTTTGACCCCCTGTGCTCTCCTTAAGAGAAGCCACCACAGTGAGAACCTGTGCACCGCAACTAGAGAAAGCTCGTGCGCAGCAAGGAAGACCCAAGCAGCCAAAAATCAATCAGTAAATCTTAAAAATATATATAATATTGTGTAAAAATGTCTTTAAATGTCAATAGATATATCTCTATGCTGTCATTTTTTAATATATGCTTAGTGTATAGATGTGCTTTACTTTTTTAACCAGTTCCCTATTGTATTCTTTAGGTTATTTTTCTTGCTTTGCATATACTTATCTGATTATATCCTAAGTTTATAAAGTTCTAGAAGTAGAATTGCTGGGCTTTAAAAAATCTGTGTGTTGTTTTTTTTTTTAAGATAGGGTACATATTATCCAGTTGTATCGATTGAAATAATTTCTTGAGCATGCTGGATTTATTCTTTAAATTTTAAATTATTTTTTATTTGTTAATTTAGCCTATGCGCTTGTGATTTGTTGGCATAGCAAGTAATGAATGACTATTTTGTGCCAAGTGTTGTGAACTTTACAACAATAATGATGCCTTTCAGGTTCAATCCCTATGTTGGGAAGAACCGCTGGAGAAGGGAATGGCAACCCACTCCAGTATTCTTGCCTCGAATATTCCATGGATGGAGGAGCCTGACAGGCCTCAGTTCATGAAGTTGCGAAGAGTAGGACATGACTGAGCGACAAACACAGACTTACTGAGGTTTTTATTAGATCTTAGGTGCAGTGTGGACATGCTGTATATTCACTGTGTTAAAATAACCTTTATAACAATCCTGTGAATCCTATAATCCTATTGAGATATGGAAAAGTTAAGTGACTTGCTCAAGTTCAGATAACTAGTAAGTGCCAGGATTTGATCTGAGAAGTTTAACTGCTGTATTAAGATAAACTAAAACACAGCATCTGCCTGAGATGAATGGGTAGATGGTTAGGGGAGACAGATGTATAAAAGACTAAGATAATGTGATATGGATAAAGTTTTGATGTAATTCAAGAAAGAATATAAGAAGTGCTTATATTTTGTTAAGTTTATAATTTGAAGATTCATAGTTGCCAATATTTTTATACTGATTGTACAGTAGACCCTTCAGATACCACCTTAATTAATTAGATGCATGTTTTAATCTTCATTTCAGAAGCAGTGTTAAAAATGTTATTTAGAAATGTAGATTTTAATAATGGTATGATACACTTAATAATTTACACAATTAGGGAAATTATATTTTAAAACGAGCCCTCTGAATGAATATATAAACTTTGAAATTTTGTCTGAAATTTATCATTGGGGTTATTGATACTTTTAATATGTTTGTTTGGTAGGTTCAAGTTGTTCCAGTAGCAGACAGAATTTGACATTATCTTTAAGTTCTGCCAAAGACAAAGGATCTCAGTCTTGTAACTATGCTAATGGAGGACTCTTCAGTAAATACTCAGGTTCTGCACAGAGTTTAGCCTCTGTAAGTAAACATTTTATTAATTTTTTCTTTTAATTTTATTTATGTATCTATCATTACATATTGGTTTAAATGTCATACAATTAGATAGCTTTTAGTATGGAGAGAACCTGAAGAAATCTGGTTGATCCTGTTTTCTTCAGACAAGTAAAATTACCTTTTTGTGAAATATTCAGCCAGCTTGGTTCCAGGTTTTTTTGAGTCAGGTAATGTGATCCTGTCCTGTGGGGTCCTGTGAGGATGGTGTTGGTATGGAAGTGTCGCTTCAAAGCTAGATATTCTACAAAAAGCTAGAAGATGCAGCCAAACGTGGTACCAGGTTACAGAAACCGCTTGACGAACCTGCTTGTGTAACAGCACTCGGCTTGCTGAAGCCGAGTGTGGAGTCTTTCACATCTTCCTTTACACCGTTAACATAGTGTTGATTGACAGGTGAAGAGTAAACTTAGTATTTATTTAAATATAATATAGCTTAAAAGTTATTTTACAAAACAGGTAGGATATGCACTTGCTACTGAATAATGCACATGAAAAATGTGCTCCTAATCTTCTCAATTCCCCTCCTTAGAGATGAACACTGACAGTTTCTTATGTGTATTTCAGGGAGAATAGGCCTCTAACATCATGTATATTCATTTAAAAAATAGCTTATAGAATACTATAATCTGTTCATACCTTGCTTCTGTATTTCATTGGAACGTATAGCTGCTCCTTTCTTAGATTCCTGAAAATACATCACATTTTAAAGGCTCTTCTGTTGTGCTGTGCTGTGTTGTAGTTAGTCTGGCTCTTTCGACCTCTTGGGCTGTAGCCCACCAGGTTCCTCTGTCTGTGGGAGGAACATTTAGATCAAAGACACGCCCTTTCAGTTCTCTGGGAAACTGTAGGATAATGAAGTATATGCCCATTCTATAATCTGAACCTCCTCTGTGTCAGAGAGGTACCTCTCTTTTAAATTTTCTCAACTGAAAATTGAAGCTGTTCTTGACTAGAGAAAAGGAGTTTTATGATAACAGTATAAATCATTAGTCTTTAGAATCACTTTGCTCTCCGTGCCTTAGCTGACCTACTTACTTACTCCGCTGGCAGGACTGTGAACCCAGATTTCTGCCTCTTAATGAGTGTCTGAGCGAGAGTCATGACAACAGGAGTAGAGAAGGAGGGGACAGGGTCCACAAGACTTGATAACTCGATATGAGAGGTGTGGGAAGAGGAATTAAAGATGACTTCTTGTTACCTAGTTTGAGAAGTTATAGAGATAAAAGTAATTTTACTGAACTTGGGAGGAGTTTTTGTTTTGGGAAGATGCAGAGCTCTTTTCTCGTATTATCAGTTTGAGATGCCAGCAGAAGAGCCATGTGGAGTCACCAAATAGGCAGGTGGAAATGTGAGCTTAGATTTCTCAAAAGAGGGCAGAACTGAAATTCAAGATTTGGGAGTCTTTGCAAAGAGGTGACAAATGATTGACTCAGCAGACCTTGCTAGAGAAGGAAAGATGATAGAGGCTTTTTGATTTTCATTATTACAGCAGAAAATCAGCATAATAAGTTCTGAAAGGAAAGTAAGTTAGTTACCTCAAAGCAAAGTAGGTGTGTGTAAAGTTTATAAGTAAATACTTAATGATAGTAAACTATAAAAATAGCTGCTTGATTTTGGATGGAAATAAATCCCCTGGTGGCTCAGTGGTAAAGACTCTGCCTACAGTGCAGGAGATGCAGAGATGTCGGTTTGATCCCTGAGTTGGGAAGATCCCCTGGAGAGGGAAATGGCAATCCACTCCAGTATCCTTGCCTGAAAAATACCATGGACAGAGGAGCCTGGCGGGCTACAGTCCTTGGAGTCAGAAAAGAGTTGGACGCGGCTGAGCTACTAAACAACAACTGGTTTATGTTCAAAATACTGTTCTACATTAATTTTGAGCAAACATGCGTTCAGAGTATTTAGGGTCTTATGAATTCTAAGTTTGATTGAGTATAATCAGGTTAATTTCTTCAGGTTGAAAACCCATGGGTGGTTTTACCAGGATTAGGATTTATGTAAATAATTTATAAATATAAAAGAAAACAAAATACTGTTACAAAAGAGGTTTTGAAGTAACTTCTGTCCATCTCAATTTTAGGTCCAGAGTGTCAATTCTTGTCATAGCTGTGCTTGTGGGAATTCTAATTCCTGGGACAAAGCAGATGAAGATGACATTAAACTTGTTAATATTCCTGTGACGACTCCTGAGAACTTATATTTGATGGGTAGGAATAACATAATAAAGGTTTAAGATACTGTACTTACATGTAATGTGAAAATGAAAAATGATGAATTTTTCTGAGGGAAGCAACTGTAATTCTAAAATGTTCTCATATCTGTTGACTCCAGTCTACATAACATAACATGTTATATTAGTTTTCTGAGGCTGCTATAGAAACTACCACAAACTTGGTGGCTTAAAACGATAGAAATATACTCTTTTGGAGTTCTGGATGCCTGAAGTCTGAAATCTTTATCACGGGACTGAAGTCAAGGTTCGTTTGGGCCATGTTCCCTCTGGAGTCTTGGAGGAGAATTCAATCGGTGCCTCTTGCAGCTTCTGGTGTCACTTTAGGCTTGTGGCCACATGACTCCAACCCTTGCCTTCCTCTTCATTGTGTGTTTCAGATCTCCCTCTGGCTCTCTGTTATAAGGATGGTTGTGATTGGATCTAGAGCCCATCAGATAATCTAGGGTAATCTCCCCATGTTAACATTCTTAATCATACCCACAAAGACTGTTTTTTCTTATATGGTAACATTTACAAGTTCCAGAGACTAGGAACCATCTTTGGGTGGTCATTTTTCAGTCTGTTACACTCTCCTAACCTCTTCTGTTGACTTCTACCTAATGAATATATCAAAATGCACTGAAAGTAGCCTTTTATCTCGCTATTATTTGTATTCTTCCTATATCTAGGAAGGATTTTACGTAGAAAGAGGCCTGTGTTTACAGCTAGAACATAAGGATGTCTAGAAAGTTTCACTGGAGCCCAGGAAGAGGACCAGAGTCCTTAATGCTGAATAAGACTCAAATACTTTTTCAAATCCTTGCCTGTGTTCCTCTGTACTCTATTTCAGGCTGTATTCCTTTTAAGGGAAATGCGTGCTAACTAAAAAATAAAACGAAAAGAGTCTTGTGGTCCCAGCCAGTGAGCAGTAAGGGGGTGAAGAGTTGGCAGAAGGACTGTGTGCCTTCCCCATACTCTAGAATCAACCGTTAAAGATGCTGTCATCTGCGTGGTGTTACACTGGGTACTCCTGCCCTTGGGGAAGGATGTAAGAGTAGTTCTTCTGCTACCTTTTCCGAAGTCTTCCAAGAATTAAACTCACTGTGCTTCTAGATTTAACTATACCTAGTAAACCTACTTTGGCCACTTCGTAGGAATATTGAGAGAGTTGAAGAGAAATAGAGCAAAGCTAGAGAAGCTGTAGGGAGTCTCAGTGTCATAGAATTAGGGTTGGTAGGAAATACTGTTTCAGTTCTCTTACAGAATTGCTGATATGTGACACTTGGGCCATGTTCTGTAGTGAGGTGAGACACAGTACTTCCTGAGAGGCACCTTTTCTCTTTGGGCAACTCTGGCGTTACATAATTCTTCCTTATATTTAACCAAAATAATCGGAGGGGCAGAGAGGGGATGGAGTGAGAAAAGGATGAAGGAATGAGAATTACATAGCAGTGATTCTTTGCTACAGAAAATGAAACAAAGGAAAAGCCTACATTTCATTTACAGAACATTTTATTTGTTTAGAGTAGTAGATTCTCTAGATAACCGAAGAAATGATTTTTGAGGACAGGTGTTCTGTTAACTGCTGGAGAAGGGAATGGCAGCCCACTCCAGTATTCTTGCCTGGAGAATCCTTATGGACAGAGGAACCTGGCAAGCTGCGGTCCATGGGGTTGAAAGAGTCAGACACGACTGAGTGATTAACACACATTCTGTTAACTACTGTATCTTAAAAACATCTTGGGAATGACTTGGCTAGATTTTTAAGCAGCTTTTAAAGATCTTTTATATGTCTAGAGAAATTGAGCTTTTGAAATATTTTGGGTTTGTTTGAAGTACATAATTATTTTGGTAATTTTTTTTTTTTAATTTGAAGAAAAAGAGGCACATAATCACTTATTTCTTCCGCAAAACCTTTTTAAGCGGGGATATGAAATTTCTACTTGGACTGTAACCTTTTATGGGTTCTTCTTGTTTATTTTTAACTCTGGTCCAGCACTTTATCCATCCAAGTCAGCAAGTTGGTGTCATAGTGGATTAAAACACATTTTGGTGGAGAAAAGATAGAAAAGACATTATTTTAGACTTCTGTGCTGTTATTTTTCTTCTTAGCTTTGCTTTCTTCTTCTGAAAGCCTCTTATAAACCTTATATTTTCTTTTCAGCTAGTTTTTCTATTTGCCTATCAGTTTTTAATTTAGAGGGACATTTTGAAAGATAGTTCTGTGACTATGCAAATTAGCTATTGTTGGGACTTTTGATGAATTCATGATATTGTTTTGGAAAAATTCCAATCACTGTATGCATTTGACTTACTAGTTTTTAAAAAGGAAAAACTCATCAGTCATTTCTCCCTTATTGTTGGTTGACTGGAACTGTAGACTTGGAATATATTAGGATATTAAGATTCTACTAAGAAGGACTTACTGGTGGTCTGGTGGTTAAGACTGTACACTTCCACTGCAATTAAGATCCCATAAGCCGCATGGCATGGCCAAAAAAAATATTAAAATTGTTCTGTTCTTAATTTTTAGGTATGGAATTGTTTGAAGAGGCATTGCGTCGATGGGAACAAGCTCTAACCTTTCGAAATAGACAGGCTGAAGATGAAGCCTGTGGTTCCATTAAATTGGGTGCAGGAGATGCCATTGCAGAAGAAAGTGTAGATGTAAGGGTAACTTATTTGGGAGTGATCTTCATAATATTGGAAAAATTTAACTATTTTTAATGTTGATTCAGTGTCCTTAATTTCTGTGGCATTTAACAGAACTTTTTATTTTTTTCTCCTTTGAGATTTGTGTAGGGATATTTCTCACTGGGCTCTTCCTCTTCACTTAGGAGTTAAATCTCAAATTTGCAATTCATCATTTCATGATTTTCCAAGAATATATAGAATTCAACAGATATGATTTCTGAAGGAATTTTTTAACTTCTGCTTTGTGCTTTGGGTTGAATTAAGTGCCATTATATTCATATAGTCATGTAGAGCTAGACTGTTATTTATTGATCATCATCTAGGCTAATGATTTTCAAAGTTGAGCATACATCACAAGCCTCTGAAAGGCTTATTAAAAAACAGACTTGGGGGCCCCACCTCCAGAGTTTCTAATTCACTTCTAATTTGTATTTCTAATAAGTTCCCAGGTAATACTGATGCTCCTGATTAGGGACCTTACTTTGAGAACCCCTGATCCAGTCCAACTCATTTATACAGAGTACGAAATGGAGATGACTCTATGTGAGGCACAGCCAGAACTCAGGCCCCCTGACTTCTATCGCAGTATTCTCACCACCCAACCAGTAGTTTTTTAAATAACATTCCTCACTTTTCTTTCATTTAAAAGTGGAAAATGTGTGGAATTTTAACATTAGCATCTAATACTTGCTGTGTGTATGTGTTCTCTCCTTGTAGGATATTATTAGTACTGAATTTATCCATAAACTTGAATCTCTGCTGCAAAGAGCCTATCGACTGCAAGAGGAGTTTGAAGCTACCCTGGGGGCATCTGATCCTAATTCCCTTGTTAATGATACTGGTAAGGTGGTTATTTTATGTGGTTTTTATGGAATGTGTCATTTTATTCTTTTATGTTCTTGAAATCATTTACTAAAGTGTATTAAGATGGTTACTACTTTTTAGAAAATAGCCAAGAGATAAACAGTTCTATCATATTTATTGGTTTTTCTCCTTTCAGTTTAACTTTGCAAGTCAACTTACTGATACAAATTCAAGTACTTACCATAGATAGGATTGTAACATTATTTTAAAATTACATTCCAAGTGAAAGAATCCCAGTTAAAGTGGAAAAGGTGGAAAAGTGTTGGAGGGTGGAAAAAAATAATAATATGAGAGAGAGACACACTACCTCAGAAATGGTCATGTAGCTCATGACTTACATTTAAAGTATTTTAAGTAATTCTATTTCTTGTCCCTGTTTCAGTTGCAGGCTACATTTTGATGTAAGTAGTTAATACATACATTATCATATACCATTACCTATGTTTCTTACTTTAAAAAGAAAAGAACTTTGAATAGACTTCTTAAGTGAAGTCTTCCAAGGAGAAATGATTAAAACTGCTTTTGGGAGTAGTTGTTAGGATTCTGGGCTTTCACTGTGATAGCCCAGGTTCAGTCCCGGTCAGAGAACTGAAGGCTGCCCAGCACAGCTAAAAAAGAAAAAAGAGAGAGACAGACAGACAGAGCGAGGAAAAAAAGATGCTTCCTTGACTTACTGTCTTAAAAAATTTTTCATTAGACCTGAGTGTTTTTTAATAGTTTTTCTGCTCTTGGCATAGGTATAAGATTTTGACATATAGAGATTATAGGCCAGAAAAAAAAATAGATAATATTCATGTCAACAAATAGAATTTGTCAAAGCTTTCTTTATATTTATAGGTAGATATATATTTATATAATTTTTTCTTTTGTAATTTATTAGGATGGTATCTGTGACAATAAGTTGGGAAAAGAACAAAGAGAAGGATTTTTTTAAAGAAGTCAGATGTAAAAGTGGGAATGGAACAACTAGAAAAGGTAGCAGAGTGGATAAGCAGCAAAGAAAGCCACAGAGAAGAAGTAGGAAAAAATTATAAATATGAGGAAGGGGGCCTGAGATCATTCATGCTTTATTTTAGGAAAGTTGTATTTGCCCTCACTGTTCTAATCTTCTGCTTGCAGTTTCTGTCTGACCTCTTGGTAAGGATCAGGCAGATGTTTGCTGTATACTTATTAGTCTGTTAGTATGCGTCTCAGATTTTGTTCTGTTTGGCATGCCCAGAGTTTCTTTTTTCTACTAATCATAGAGGTTGGTGGAATCCATCTCTCATTTCTTCAGGTTATCAGTTATAAAAGGTTTTTGGGGGTACTGCTCAGAGGGTCTGTGTTGGGTTTACATTGCATCTGGACAAGAAGACCTCTAGGCAGATGGCTTGGTTTCTGGGGCTTCAAGTTGTTTCTGAAGAATTGTTGTTAATTTGGAGCTCTAAATGGGTAGGATTTCTAGAGTGGGACCCATAATCAACCCATCCATTCGGTTAGCTTAGGT
This sequence comes from Muntiacus reevesi, assembly GCF_963930625.1. Classification (NCBI taxonomy): domain Eukaryota; kingdom Metazoa; phylum Chordata; class Mammalia; order Artiodactyla; family Cervidae; genus Muntiacus; species Muntiacus reevesi. The sequence continues at coordinate 127,130,629 of NC_089249.1, read as the reverse complement.
TTGTAATAAGTTCCTGACCCCACCCATGTCTTAACTTGAGCTGTCAATGACTATTTGGCTGGCTGGCTTTTCCTTTTCTCTGCAGCCTAACAGTGCCTTGGCCTATTATTGCCCTGGAGACTCCAGTTGACATGACGCTGTTATATTTTGTTCCTTCTTGGGAATTATTTGAATATCTTGTTATTGCAAGTTTCCATTTTGGAACTTCCAGATTGAAAGAGCTGAATCTATGGCCAGAACTCCAGTAAGGGAGTACTTCTGTTATATCTGTTATTTGCTATTAATCAGGATTGCTCAGAAGTCATTTAACTAGCCTCATCCCCTAAATCCAAATTCATTTTTCACACTTGATATATCTTGATGAGAGGCAACTTATTAATAGTCATAAATAAAGAGAGGTTAACAAATGCCTTCAGAAGCTCAGGGGTGAACTTAAACCAAGTATTGATCTGACTTCAGTGAGTACTTTGTCGTTTTGGAGTTTGCTTTGTCTTATTTGATAAAAAGTAATTTTTTTTTCTTGCTAAGAATTTGATAGGTTTTCAAGGTTGGAAGATTTTTTTTAGCAGCAGTCATCTAATTCATCTTTTCCCTGAACTTAATATCTAACAATTACCATTGTCTGCATGTCATGTTCTAGGCTCTTTGCTATGGCCCATAGTTCCTTTTCTGGGTCAGGCACAATTCTGAGTTAAAAACCATCTCGCTTAGTCCTCACAACAGCTTTTATGAGGTAATTATAGTTATCATCCTCATTTTTCAGATGGGGAGAGAGGTACACAGGTATTAAGTCACTTCCCCAGAGTTACACAGTGATAAAGTGACAGAGCTTAGACTTGGACCCAGACAGCTGACTCTGGAGTCCAAAAGCCCCCGTGCTGTATTATCTCACCACTTAGAAGACAGGTGTGTTCCTTGGATTGGAAGACTGACTATGAACTCTTTGTGGCATAGTTCCCTGTTAAGAAATGTTGTTTTGAAGCTTGTAGTCTGGAATCGCCACAGCTGCTGAAGTAAGGAACCTTATTTCTGGTAGTGTATTTCTGGTATTTCATTTATTTTGTGTGGATCCTCTTTTCCTAGAAATTAATTTCTTCCTCCGTATCTACCTGGGGATCTGAAGTTAACTCAGGTGTCTTTCCTCCTCTCTTAGGCTCTCAAGGCAGTCTAGAGAGAGATTTCACTCCTTTTATAGAAGGAAGTTGTCAAGGTTTAATCCAGGAACTGATGGAGTGAACTGCTCTATTTAACTGAGGGAATAGGGGAAAGGGCCCAACTGTGCCAACTGAATTTAGTGTATTGCCTTAATAAGTTACTCTAAAGGATTACCTTTTGGCCTTCATCTGTATAATGACTAAAAGCACAGATTGTAGATTCAGACTGACGGAGTCCAAATTCTGGGTTCACCATTTATTATTTATGTGATTATATAACTTTTCTAAGCCTCAGCTTCTTCATCTGAAAAATGGATATATCTTATTTATTTAACAAAATAATTATGAGAGTTAAATTATGTAACAAATACAAAGCCCAGGGGACAGGGTAGCAGTGTTTGTTAGCTTGGATTTGGAACTTCTCTAACACACCGAAGAGGATGGTTTTTGCCTCTGGGATAATTGAGCTATGGTTTTTTAGGATCTGCTTGAACCTCCATTGGCTAATTTCAATGTATTCTTTAAAATTTCTGGTCTGGTGATACCTTTTCCATGTTTTCCAGTGATGCTGTTATTTTCTTCCTGTCTTTTTCTTTTTTTTTTTGGTTGCACCATGTGGCTTGATTGAATCCATACCCTTGGCAGCGCAATTGGGGAGTTCTATCCACTGGATCTCCAGGGATCCTACCCTTCTTAATGGGCCTTTAGAAAGGAGAAGTAGATGCTTATGCTCCGTCATACTGAACAAGAAATTCTGAGCATTATAATTACGGAGCCTAAGGACTATATTAGTTTTGGGGGTTTTTTGGTTTTGTTTTTAAGTTTATTTATTTTTGGCTGCTCTGGGTCTTTGGTGCTGCACGTGGGCTCCTCTAGTTGCCGTGAATGGGGACTACTTCTCATTGTGGCGGCTTCCCTTGTGGAACACGGGCTCCAGGGCGCGGGCTCCGCAGTTCTGGCTCACAGGGGTTAGTTGCCCTGTGGCTGTGGAATCTGCCTGGACAGGGATGGAACCCACGTTTCCCTGTACTGGCAGGCGAATTCTTAACCCCTGGACCACCAGGGAAGTCCCTACATTAAGTAACATTGCTAATGTTGAGCTAATGGTAAGCTGAAACTTGAGTTCTTTGTTGTTATTGTTTAGATACGTTATTTTTAAGTCACTTCTTCCCTCATCTGTTCCTGTGTAGTTGTTTCTTTGGACCCAAGCTTTTAGATGTTATGTTTATTTTTCCTATTCAACACTAAATTGTCACTTCTCAAGTCATCATCCTGAATTAAGATAGATTCAGATTTAGATTTGACATCCCTCTCAGTTTTGTATCACTTTCTCCTTTGTTCAGTTTGGTCACCTTGGTCATCAAGGGTCTCATTGAAACCATTAACAAAACATGTTTAAAGGAAAACTTGTTTCCCTTTATTTACAACTTTTGACACAAAATGAGTGGATTTTCCATGCCAGGAAATTCTCCAGTTCTCTGTGGACACCAGTTGGGGTGTCCTGCAATTCTCTTCAGTCAAACACTTAAATACCAAGTGTTAGTGCAGATTCCACAGGTTAAAGGCTTATCTCACAAGAGCGTCCCCACTCATATGCCAATCGCAAAGCCAAACCTGTGCTTCTGACCAGTGTTTTTTCTATAAATCACAGGTCCCCACCAATCCCTCCTTAGGTTTGATAGTTTACTATTGATGGGATGGCTCACAGAATTTTGAGAAGCACTTTACTTTCTATTCCTCATTTATTATGAAAGATATAATTAAGCAGCAGTCAAGTGGAAGAGATGCATAGGGCAAGGAACGGGAAATGGGTGTGGGACGTTCATACCCTCTGCAGACACAGCGCTCTCCTTGCAGCTGGATGTGTTCACCAACCTGGAGCTCTCTAAACCGTCGTGTTCTTTTGGAGGTTCCATTATGCCGGCACGGTTGGCTGAGTCATCAGCTATTGGCGATTAACTTAATTCTCGGCCTTTCTCCCTTTAGGGGTCAGGGTTGGAGTTGAAAGTTCCAATTTTCTTTCTTTTTAGTTTATTATTATTTTTGGCTGTGCTGGGTCTTCATTGCTACACAGGCTTCCCTCTAGTTGTGGTGAATGGGGGCTGCTCTCTAGCTGCGATATGTAGGCTTCTCATTGGGGCGGCTTCTCTTACGAACTGTGGGCTCTGACACAGGCAGGCTTCAGTAGTTGCGGCTCCCAGGCTCGAGAGCACAGGTTTAGTAGTTGTGGCACTCGGGCTTGGTTGCTCCGCAGCATATGAGATCTTCCCAGATCAGGGGTCGAACCCATGTCTCCTGCACTGGCAGGCCTATTCTTTACCACTGAGCTACCAGCGAAGCCCCAAAAGTTCTAGTTTTCTAATCTCAGGGTTTGTTCCCTTGGTGAACATCCCCCATCCTCCAGGAGTCACCTCATGAGCATAATCTTTGGTTACAGTTGAAAGGGACTTATGAATAGCATCCCTCTCACCCCATCACTCAGGAAATTCCAAGAGTTTTAGAAGTTTTACTGTCACATTTTTTTCATCTTGATCGTAAAGAGATCTTAGAATACTTTGATATATATCATGCCAAAATATATGTATACTTATCTACTTAACTAGTAATTTAAGAAAATAAAAAAAAATTTTTTTTTTAAAGAGGAAGTTACCAGTTCATGGTTTTTGGCAATATTGTCAATGCTGAGATTTTTTGCAGATAGTAGGTATTTGCCATCAAGTATTCATGGCTGGTTTTATATTCACTTGCAAATAAATAAATCATTTTAGTTTTCAAAGGCACATTGTCAGATTTTATTGATACAAGAACCTCAGCAAAACTTACTTCACTAATTTGAGAATTCAGAATATACATAGGGACTCTACTTAATTTTACATTCTCTTATTCTGCTTATAGTAAGTAGTTTTCCATGTTAACATTGTGCACAAGTTTAGAGGACACTTTAAATCCTCCCCAGCACTATCCTTTTAGTATGTTTAAAACTGTCTTAGCATTTTTTTTTTAGATAGCAGTGTGTTTGTTGAGAGTAAATTGTATCTTCCCATTTTAGCAGATCCAAAAACCTTTTGTCAGTGTTATGAGTTAGTTTAGGTAAGTGAAGGGCTTTCCTGGTGGCTCAGCAGTAAGGAATCCGCCTGCAATGCAAGAAAAACTCAGGTTCCATCCTTGGGTTGGGAAGATCCCCTGGAGGAGGAAATGGCAACTCACTCCAGTATTCTTGTCTGGGAAATCCCATGGACAGAGGATCTTGGCAGACTCCAGTCCATGGGGTCACGAAGCGTCATGTACACCTGAGTGACTGAGCACACACAAGTAAGTGAAGCTAATAAATCTAAGATTTAAATTTTAGAGTTTAAAAAAATGTGTAGTATGATTCTAACACTGGATTGTGGTAATAGTTGCAAGACTGTATGTATTTACTAAAATTCATTGAATTGTACACTTAAAATGGGGAAATTTTATGGTTTGTAAATTACACTTCAATACAGTGTGATTTAAAATACAGTATGATTCTGTTAGCTAATTTTAACTGATTTTTGTGTGTGTGTGTGTGTGTGTGAATTTGAAACAGTACAAAATAGCACTTCATACTACAAATTTTAAGTAGTACAAATGTCAAGCAGTTTATGAATCTCTTAGTTTCAAAGCTGATGGACCTAGTGAATTATAAACCATGCTTACTCTAGGTGGTACCGCTTCAGCTGGTAACAGGAGTAGAGTATCATAAGTAAATATCTAGAGAACCATACTGTTGTTTACGTGCATGGGAACGTCTACAAACGGTTTTGATGATTATTGTGCTGTTGTTTTTACTTTTATTCTTAAGTTTTTATATTCTGTAATATTGTCATTCCAAGTGGTCATTAAATGTGGTAAAGAACTCAAATAACTGCTGACAATCTTGCTGTTAATTTAGTACAGAGTGTCCTGGAAATATTGGAACTAATGCTAAGAGAATAAAAAAGCAGAGTTGAACCAGGAGCCCTTTTATTTGAAAAAATGAAAAACCTCTGGCAACTTGGCTTTAAAATCTCAAGCAGTCCAGGGCACCCCTAAGCCAAGCTATCATCTGTGTTAAAATAGAAAATTATTTTTGATGTTTGGGAAGGAAGTGATAGTGATACAAAAGACTTTACTACAAGTACTTTGTGTTTTTAAAGCATTCTTAACAACTTAACATTCTTTAATATATGTGCTGCTCACTTTGGCAGCACATACACTAAAATTGGAACAATACAGAGAAGATTAGCATGGCCTCTGTGCAAGGATGGCACACAAATTTGTGAAGCGTTCTATATTTTTAATAGTCAAATTAATGAAAAGAAAACAACAGTAGCTAATAAACTATTAAAAACTGTGTGCTTAGTTGCTCAGTTGTGTCTGACTCTCTGTGGCCTCATGACCTGTAGCCCACCAGCCTCCTGTGTCCATGGAACTTTCCAGGCAAGAATACGGAATGGGATGTCATTTTCTACTCCAGGGGATCTTCCCGACCCAGGGATCGAACCCACGTCTCTTGGATCTCCTGTACTAGTAGGTGGATTCTTTACCACTGCACCACCTAGGAAGCAATAAAAGCTATAAAAGCCTCCCTCCACAAAAAAAATATACCCCAAAACAAGCTACATCTCCCAGACTTCCTTGTCCTTAGCAATCTGAGTTTGGGTTTCACAAATGAGATAGATTCTCATCAGATTTGGAAAGCAAGAAGAGGCAGTGACCATCTTTCTACAAATTCTGTTTCTGATGATTGAGAATATTGTGGTTTTCCTGATAAGTATGCTATTTTATAGTAGAAAAAATTGGAGGGAGTAAACCTTCACAGATTTCAAAAAAATAGACATTATAGCCATTTATTATGCTTTGAAGCTATACTTGGGAAAAGACATACAACACAATGGTTTTAATGTAAATTAGCATCTGTTTACATTTATTCTTATAGGAACATAGCTTTGAATTAGCCAGTGTTTGAATTATGTTTTAAGGCATGAATTCCTTGTATAAAATGTAACTACCTGCTATTCTCTAATTCATCTTTTATCGTATTCTGTACTGATACTTCCTTAACTGTTATGAATTAGTGAATCATTATTGGATATAGTTCTGTATTTGCTCTTACACATCAACAGTTTACTCCTGGCCTAAGCAGTTATTGTTGGTTCTGTTCTTCTGATTATTAAATAAAATGAAGATTTTAGTTCTCTAATTTAAAAAAATTTGTTTTCCTTCTTCACTTAGGTGGGACTGTTTAATGTTAAATGAAAGGTGTTGAAATCACTAGAGGGCAGCACATTCTATCTGCTAGTGGCACGCCTGTGACTCACAAATGCCATTCTGGGTTGTTCGTAGCACTGGGAGTTAAATTTAGGTCACCACTCTCTTTCTGGCGTGTTTCGTATACACCTGCTACTGTAACTCATAGTGAGACAGAGCCAGGAGGTTATGCAGAGACTTGAAATAACATTAGTGTACGTTTCCATTTGAGTGTGAGTTCTTCTAGCTAACAGCACGTAGTTAACATTTATTTGCAGTTTCTCTTTTTCAGATAATTGTTAAATTGTAATTGTTAAACTATAATTTTGTTATTGTAATTTTTGAAGTCTCACCCAAAAAACTCCAGTATGTTTTCATTTGTAGACAGTATAGCTTAGAAGTTCAGGACATGGGCTTTGGAGTTAAACAAACATGGATTCAAATCCCGGCTCTACCACTCTGAACTAGCTGTGAAACCTAAGCAGGCCTTGACCTTTCTTAGATTCATCTCCTTCATCTGTAAGCTGGAGGACTACATTAGGATCAGCTTCATAGAACTGTGACAATTAAGTGAGATAACATGCATATTGTATTTTAGCACTAGTACGTGGTAAACATTTGTTCTGCATTCATATACATTCTCACATTTTTCTGAGGCCTGTTCTAAGATTGTTTAAAAAATGCATGGTTTATCCCCATAGAGTCCACCTAATGGATCTCCCACTCACATCAGTCTGTTCTCTCAAGTAGCAAACTGAATTGTGTCCTTGTCATTTCTTTGACGTTCTTTTAGTTTGAAGCATGTAAAATTTCCAGTATTTGATCCTATTTGCCCTGTGAAACAAGCAATAAAATTAAATGTCATTGACTTATCACCCCTGTATGTATTCTTGTCCAATTTATACATTTGACTCTTTCTTACCTTGTTAGAAGATCAGTCTTAATAGAAGATTAATCTTAAAATATGAATTTTGTGTCCTGGCTGTTCCTGTAATTATTGCACTTTTGAGGTTCAGTCATGTTGGTGTAGCAGAAACAAACTCATTTCTAATACTTGGGACTTTACATGTGGTATCTTTTCAACATATATGTTCCTTCTGTTACTGACGGGAATTTAGTTTCTTTGTAATTAGTTCTCTGCATGAATCTTTCTTGAATAGGCTTTTATTTTAAAAAATTCATGGTTACTGGTAGGTGATATCACATGTTCATAACTTGTTTTACATGATATTATTCAGTTATATTCATTTCTGAAATTAATTTGACTTTTTCTCCTAATATCAACATAAATTTCATTTCCTAAAACAAAGTATTTAGGCCATGTTCAAAGTTATTTATTTGGGAAGGTAAAAAAGATGCCCCTTATAAATGTTTTTTTTGTGTGTTAGAAAATTGCCATCTGAAGGACAAATACTTTGTTGAAGAATTTATTCTAGATATAGCTAAGATCACTGATTTTCCTTGATTCTTGCTCTTGCCATATGCAAAGGAGGAAAGCAAGCAGTGGTAATGAATATACTCCTTGCCAGCACATCCAGTTATCTAGTAAGTTCTGTCAATTCTTCCTCCATAATATAGCTGTCATTTATTCTGCTTTCTCTGCACCCTCATTATATTTCGCTTGGATTTAAGAATCCTCCAGTAGGGTTCCTGCCTCCCGTCTCTCCCCGCTGGGAAATCTGTACCTTGTTTCTGGAGTTAATCTTGATGCAAAACTCATCTTGTCATTCCTAGGTTCTTAGATCACTTCTCTGATTCTATTTGTTTTACTCTTTCCCATATATTCCAACCAGACTATATATTCCAAAACTGAAATTCTTCTCTAAGACTGTAGTTTTGTAATCAACTCCAGATTTTTAGTAAATTTTCCATCTATTTCTTTTTCTTTTTTTGCTGTTACTCTTCCTTTGCATAATTCAACATGCTCTGAATCATTTTTTTCTGCCTATTGTGGAATTGGTTAGAAGCTGATTTTTTTAAATGTATATTATTACTCCATTTTTTGTTTTAAGCATTTGGATAACTAGTGACCTCAATACCATTCATTGAATGATGTGTTCTGTTCTTACTGATTTGAAATACACCCTCTCATATGTAAAGTTGTCTTATATGTGTGTCTTCTCTGGATTCTCCTGTTTTGTTCTGTTTGTCTGTTTCTGCATTGGTTTCTAGTATCTCAATTACTATAACTTTATATATAAAGTTTTATAATGAGTCTGGACACCTGGTTGGGTGAGTCAATTCACTGTGCTTTTTTAGAACTGCTTTGGCTATTCTTTTTTTTTTTTTTTCACTTATTTTTATTGAAGGTTAATTACTTTACAATATTGTAGTGGGTTTTGTCATACATTTACATGAATCTATTCTTAAGCCCTTTGCCTTTCCCTGTGAAGTTTAGGACAGCTTCTCAAGCTTCATGAAATCACCTCTTGGAATTTTGGTTATGTTAGGTCAACTTCATAAGCTGACCTAATAATATGAAAAATTTATATCTTTATAATATTAATGTTTCCATCTACAAACATAATATGGCTCTTTATTTACTTAAATCTTGTATGTCCTTCATAATTTTTTATGGTTTCTCTATACAGGTCTTATGTATCTTTATTCCTTTATTTTGTTGTCATTGTACATGGTACATTTTCTGAATTTATTTTCTAATTTGTTGTTACTGGTATCCAAAATATTGTTGATATTTACATTTGAGTATTATCAGCAACCCTTATTAACTCATATTAGTTCCACCACCAGTAGTTTGTCATAGGTTCTTCTGGAATTTTTATCTAGACCACAGATCTGCAAATGATAGTCTGTTTATTTTGTTTCTTTTCAACCCTTGTGCTTTTTTCCGACCTTTGTGTGTTCCTTTCTTTATTTCTTCCAGCACCACCCTCTGCCCCGACCCCCCACCTTACTGCTCTGGACAGATTCTTAGAGTCATTTTGCCTCTGAAGAGCTGTTTACAAAGAAGCACTGTGAGTTAGCTGGCCTGCTGCACAGAATCAAAGACTGTGCGTCTGTTGCTGTAGCCTCCCAGTTAGGTACAAGAGCATTTACGTAGGGACTTGTGAAGACTGCTAAGGTGAATTATAGCTTAAAAGTCAATTTGCAACTATTTATTTGTTTATTGTATGCTTCATGTGTGATGACATGCAGATGAAATAAGGACTAAAGTGCCTGTTTTCGGGTTATTTGTGGTCTGATTGGCAAAGTAAGACTTACTTTTAGGAAGCAGTTAGAAAGCAATATCATATAGACTAGTATAAAGCTCAGTGAGCTATTTTGTGAAACACAGAGCTTTAGGCTACAAAGCAGAAGATCCTTCTTTTATCTTTCCCACCTCCATTCTTTCCCATCCTTCCCAACTGAAGTGCCCTCAGCCTGCTTAAGAGCCTAAGATAAGAACTTAAAAGTAAACAGATCTGGTTTGGGACATGTGGTTATCTTTGGTTATCTGCTGCTGTTTTTACTGAATATCTCTGAAATTTATTTGGAGAGTCATATATCATGAGTATCAGATATCTCCAGTACTGTCTTCTGCATGATGGTACTTTTTTCCTTTCAGTTCAGTCTCTCAGTCGTGTCTGACTCTCTGTGACCCCATGGATTGCAGCACGCCAGGCCTCCTTGCCCATCACCAACTCCCAGAGTTTATTCAAACTCATGTCCATTGAGTTGGTGATGCCATCCAACCATCTCATCCTCTGTCGTTCCCTTCTCCTCCCGCCTTCAGTCTTTCCCAGCATCAGGGTCTTTTCCAATGAGTCAGTTCTTCGAATTAGGTAGCCGGAGTGTTGGAGTTTTAGCTTCAGCATCAGTCCTTCCAGTAATTTTGCAAGTTTTATGATATGGTTGTAGGGATTTGCCTGGCAGTCCAGTCAGTGGTTAGGACTTTGCATTTCCACAGCAGCATACCCGGGTTCCATCTCCGGTTGGGAAGCAAGATGCACTGTGTGGCCAAAAAAAAAAAAAGTGGCTGAAAATGGTTAGTAGATTCACAAATGTTTGTTTCAGTATTTTGATTCAAAATATTATACACACCTATCCTATGTATAGTTTTTGTACATATCAAATATTGTATAATAAAAGTATATATATCTATTGTATTAAACAGAAATTTATGTTATTTGAATTATTTTGGAAAAAAATTAGACTTTAGTTGATCACAACAACTAATGAGAGATTGGTAGACTATGGCATTAAAACCTGACACCAAGGAATGGTTTATATTTTAGGAGACTTTTCTTATCTTCACATCATGCAGAGTATACACCATTACATGGTTTGATAGTTTGTTTCTGTAACAGTGCATTTAGGAAGTAAGGTTATTTTTTACTCACTTTGGTTAGACTCTTAGGGCAGCACCAAAATGCTAAATTTAATACGAGTGTAAAAATAAACCTGATTAATGACAGATGAAGCTTGTTTACAGTTTCTTGGGCACATTATTTAGTTGATATGTTTTACAGCAAACATAATTTAAGGAATCTGTATTTTAGATCTCTTCTAAAATTAATTGCGCTTTATAGTTTGCTTAAATTTCTCTCTGTTTTTAATTGAAGTATAGTTGATTTACAGTGTTGTGTTAATACCTGCTATTCAGCAGATTCTTCCCAGGTAGTGCTAATGGTAAAGAAGCTGCCTGCCAATGCAGGGGACGTAATAGAAACGGGTTCGATCCCTGGGACGGGAGGGTTCCCTGGAAAAGGAAATGGCAACCCACTCTAATATTCTTGCCTGGGAAATCCTATGGACAGAAGAGCCTGGCAGCTCTAGTCCTTGGAGTCGCAAAAAGTTGGACACGATAGAAGCAACTAAGCACAGATACAGCAAATTATCTCAATTATGCGCGCACACACACACACACATATATGTATACACACATTCTTTTTCATTATGGTTTATCACAGAATATCAAATATAGTTCCCTGCGCTCTAAGTAGGACCTTGTTGTTTATCCATCCCACATATACTAGTTTGCACCTGCTAATCCCAAACTCCCACGCCTACCCTCTCCCACCCCCTCCCTCTTGGCAACACCAGTCTATTCTCTATGTCCATGATTCTATTTCTGCTTCATATATAGGCTCATTTGTGTCATATTTTAGATTTTGCTTATAAGTGGTATCACATGATATTTGTCTTTCTGACTGACTTCACTTAATATGATAATCTCTAGTTGCATCCATGTTGCTGTATGTTTACAGATTCTATGAAGGATAGTACATGTTTGCAATGACTGTGTTAGAAGGCAACTCTGAAGCCATAAGTTTGATAAGCATTGATTTTTTTGGCTAAAGCAAAGGACTTTGAAATTCTTTCATAGTGATGTGTACGAATAAATTATAAATTTAGTCCTTTAAACCAGGAATTTTTGTAGCTTAGCAGCATCACTGCATATTTCAGATATGTATTTAGGTCTCTTTATAATCTATTTTTTAACAGAATGAACTCAGAATCTTAGGGCTGGAATATTTGTTTAGCAAACATTTGATTTCCTGGTGTATGTCAAACACGGTGTAAGACACTGGAGGGACTAGAGTGAAGAAAGTCTCACTCTTGCTTTTAGGCAACCCAGAATCTGTCTTTGAAGATAGGCATTAAAATTTTTTATTTTAATAAAAAAGTGCTGTAATAATGTGTTTAGAAGGTGCTCTGGAGGTGTCACGCAGAAGTGTGCCTGAAGTATGTCCATCAGGAATAGGAAAAAAGGGTGTTCCCAGTGGAGGGACCAACATGGATCAAGGTGGAAAGTGGGGCCTGTTTAGGGAACTGTAAGCTGTTTGATACATCTTGGGAACACAGTGTAAGTAAGAGAGTGGTGGGAAAGGAATCTAGAAAGGTGGGCAGAAGATAAATCTTGCAGGTCTTTGTTTTATACGTTTAGGCCAAAGGGAGCCGCTGAGAATGATAAGAAGTCATTTAATCAAATTTACCTGTTTGCAGGAGATTATGGGAGCATTTACTGATACAATTTAAGTGTTTTATTCATCTTTCTTTCTGGTAACTTATGCATAGGACTTCATTGAGACAGGGGAAATTAGGTATTTTTCCAGCCTAGTACTGATTGTTGGAGAAGGAGATAGCAACCCATTCCAGTGTTCTTGCCTGGAGAATCCCATGAACAGAGGAGCCTGGTGGGCTGCTGTCCATAGGGTCGCTCAGAGCCGGACACGACTGAAGCGACTTAGCATGCATGCATGCATTGGAGAGGGAAATGGCAACCCGCTCCAGTATTCTTGCCTGGAGAATCCCAGGGACAGAGGAGCCTGGTGGGCTGCCGTCTATGGGGTCGCACAGAGTCAGACACAACTGAAGCAACTTAGCAGCAGCAGTAGCAGTACTGACTGTACAAATTCCCTGGCAGAGAACAGGAAAAGCTGTAAAGTGGGACCTCCTGACCACTAGAGAAATGTTCTTCGTCTTTCTGGTAAGCAGCCAGGTAGAACATTTAGTGAGACTGAAAGAGCTGGCAGCAAGAGGAAATAACCTCAACCTTATGTCAAACGTCAGACAGCCCAGAGTTGACGCTTTAAGACCTTGTCCCTTTCCTTCCATGCAGAATCACTGTGGTCAGAGGATAAACTCCCCGAGGGTTTATTTTTAGGAGGTGACATGAATTACAGGCTTAACTTGTATACTCAGACTTCTAAATATATATACTGCAAATTTCAGAACACATAAGAAATTTGCCCTGTAACTTCTTGTCATGCATTAAGGCTCATAATCTTAATTTCAAAATTTTTAATAATACTACAAAATGAAGTCTAACTGATGTTATATATGCAAGTCAAAATAGGTTCAGAGATGAAAGCAGTATAATGAAAATTGCTGGGGTGCCACATACAAGGGAAATTCCTGTTTCTTGCCTTTGCTTTTTATGTATTCAAGTTATATCTTACCCACTTGGATTTCTAAGTGCAGGACCTACACTAAACCATCCAAGGCCTTTGTTTGATGTCGATAAAGGCCTATGTAGCGCCTTGGGAGTGGGCTTCCCTCATGGCTCAAAGAATCTGCCAATGCAGGAGATGTGGGCTCTATCCCTGAGTCGGGAAGATCCCGGAGAAGGGAATGGCAACCTGTTCCAGTATTCCTGCCTGGGAAAGCCTATGGACAGAGGCGCCTGGTAGGCTACAGTCCATGGGACTGCAAAAGAGTCAGACACGACTTAGCAACTATACAACAACAGGCCTTTGGGAAGGGCACCTTTGTGATAAGAAAAAGGTTCATCTTCGAGGATGATACAGGCCCAAGATGTGGGCTGGAGTTCTGCCTGCCTTTGTCCCATTGACCCAGGGACCTTTTGTGTGGTGTACAGATTCACTAGCGGTGCTAGTGGCCCTGTTAAAGTCTCTATAACATCAGACCTACCCTTTATTACTTTTAGCCCTTTAGGTTATCCAATTACTTCTCTCCTGCTCCTAAAAAAAGATATAAAATGCTGTTACTCCTTTTTCTTTTCTTCTGTTACTCATTTCGCATAAGCATCTGGATTTCCCAGTTAGGAAATCACAGTTGTTTCATTGGCCAGTCATGGCATCTAAGAAGTTTTGATAAATGGGGAAAGCCAGAGACAGCCATTGTGGAAATATTGTTTTGAGTAGTGCCACAGTATGGGGCTGCTTTGTGCATGTGTGTTTCATATAGGCAAAATGGTATACGTGATAATAAACTAAGAATTGATTTGATTAGATAGCCTTTCTTTTGTTTTAGGAGGTTTCATTGTTACTCTTTTCAGTGTTAAGGCTCATCCAGGGAAAAATCAAGAAAATATCATCTGTTAGCTCACTTAATTCTTCCACTTTCTAAAATTAAGTGTTTTTTTCTTCCAGTTTTATTGAACTATAATTGACATATAGCACTGTGTAAGTTTAAGGCATACAAAATAATGATTTGACTTACATACATCGTAAAATGATTGCCACAGTAAGTTTAGCAAAAATCCATCATCTCATGTTGGTACAAAATTAAAGAAACAGAAAAAAAAGTTTTTTCATTGTGATGTGAACTCTTAGGATTTACACTCTTAATAACATTCATATATAACATACAGCAGTGATAATTATATTTATCATGTTGTACATTACATAACTGAATTTGTATCTTTGACTACCTTCATCCAATTCCCCCCCATTGTTTTGGGGTTTTATATTCCACTTTGTTTTTAGTATTAAATTAAATGAGGATAAAAAATTATCCTCAGTATGGATGGAACCAGATAGTCATACAGGGTAAACAACAGCAGTAATTTTCTAGATTTCTTAATTATTTTAACAGATTATAGAAGATTCTGGAAAATAACTTGTCTTGTCAGCAGCGGACCTTTTCCATTTTTAATAAAACCATAGAAAAGACAAGGTTCCAAATCATATTTTAACTGCTGAAAATCATCTGGAGAATAGCTGCTGACATAGAAGTCAGATGACATTGAGACATTTGGCAGACATCCTCTTCTTGCTGGTGTTACAAAATCCACAGTGGACAGCCTGGATTTGAAAAGAAGAGTGGCATCTTTGGAATCTCCACTAGAATCTGTTGAAGTTAAAATAAACCCGATGCCTTCTAAGTGACAGAAAATGAACCATGTCTGGGGATGGCAAAAGTGAGACACGTTAAAAACCCACTTGGATTGGTTTAAAGAAAATAGATCCAGGCCTAAGGTTCCAAGTTCCAGAGCCGAAGTGTCTTCTGATTTTTTCTTTTTATAACTTTCAAGCAAATTTTGCCTTGGAAAAAGCTTAAGTAATATGTGAATTATGAGATTGTGAAAGGAGGAGGAAGGCTTGAATCCAGTCATATTTTTGGCCTAAGCTATATGACTGTTGAGTTGAAAGTAAACATTATTCTTTCAGTGTTCTTTCAGAGAAGAACATTTTATGTCTGTGTGTGAATATTTTAAAAGTTCTGGGTGATTGAGACATGTAAAAAAAATGTTCTTAAAAATGTTAGGATTACTATTTAAGAAGGTTAAAAAAAAAAAAAGCTGCTCCTCTAAGAGCCAATGAGGTAACCCATGGTACATTTTTTTGTATTTAGTCATCCAATTATGTGGAAAGCTTTTTATAGGTATTTCTGAGGTTAATGATGAATCCTTAAGGGGCTTAAGCTGTATATTTCAGGTTTATAGTATCATAAGTTTAATTAATTTAGTGTATGGAAACATAAGAATTTTAACAGTGCTCTCAAAACAAAATAAAGTCATATAATAGGAAAAATGACCCAGGAGAAATATAGGAGAGGCTCAGCAATTAGCACTAGCTCAGCCATGTCCGACTCTTTGTGACTCCATGGACTGTAGCCCGCCAGGCTCCTCTGTCCATGGGATTCTTCAGGCAAGAATGCTGGAGTGGGTTGCCATGCCCTCCTCCAGGGGATCTTTCCAATCCAGGGATCAAACCCAGGTCTCCTGCGTTGCAAGCAGATTCTTTACCTTCTGAGCCACCAGGGAAGCCCTCATAACCTGAAATCTGGTGTCAAATAACTTGAGTTTGAATCCTGCCATTCCATTTCTAAATGGTGTAACTATGGGCCAAGTTACTTGACCTTCCTGTCCCTTAATTTTTTGATATATAAAAAGAAAAAAAAGTACCTAACTAAAAAGGGTAGGATTATTGTGAGAATTATTAGATAATATATGTGAAACATGTAATTTGGTTTCTGGTGTTGAGTATGTGTAAAGTAAGTGTTTATTAATCACAATCTTACTGTTACAATTAGATTACACACCTCATAATTTGTCTTCTTCCTGAGAATAGTTGATTATCTCCACCTAAAAATTCTCACTTAAAATTTGAAAACAATCATTAAAGAGCAAAGAAAAATCAGTGAGCTTGGAGAAGAAAGCCTGTGAGTGGTACACATGCATGGCATTAGACTCTACTATTGCTCCTGGTGTTTCCTTAGAGGGTGCAGGTAAATTATTTTCAGTTTACTCTTGTACTTAACCAGACTTACCAGATTTTTTGACATTTTGAATTTAGCATTATTTAGATACTTATTCTATCAGGGAATAAAATTCATATCTAATAATAATTTACAGCATCATTGTTAACATTGAAATATGAAAAATATTTTATTGTTTTTTTCAGCTCTTGGGGACCAAGATCCATAGATAACATCATTTTTCTTTCCTTTTATTTAAACCCTTAGAAGAACTGTGCACAAAACAAAATATCACAGTGATTTATCATATCCTCCTGTTAGTAGATAGAAAAATAAAGCATTGCCAGCTCCCTAAAAGATTCTTTTGCACCCCTCCCAATCAATACCCTTCTACCAACCCCCCAATTAGCCCCCTGTCCTGATGGTCATACTAATTACTTTCTGGCTTTTCTTTATAGTTTACCAACCAAGTACGTAGTCCTGATCACTGTTGTTTAGTTTTGCCTGTTTTTTTAAAGTTTTATTTGAATGAAATCATGCATAACGTTTTTCACTCAACATGTTGTAAGATTCACTTGTGTTCCTGCATGTAGCAGCAGTTCCTTCAGTTCTCTTGTTGTATAGTATTTAGTTGTATAAATATACCACAGTTTGTGCATTCTATGGTAGATGGATAGTTGTTTTCCTTCCAGTCTGGGGTTACTTAGTCAGCGCTGTTATGAGCATTTCTATGCATTTAAACATGTATTTCTGTAAAATACACCCAAGGAGAGAATTGCAAAGTCATAAGAATGCAATCTTGAACTTGCATAGATAATGGCCAAGCTTTCCACAGTGGTTTTACCAACTGTTTCTACCAGTAATGTGTGAGTTTCATTGCTATATACCCTTAACAAAAAAAAAAGATCATTTTTTCCTCAAATTGATCATTCTGGTAGATGTGTAATGATATCTTATAGTTTTAGCACTTTTTCCCTAAGAAGAATTTGGTAAGAAGTTTCTAAAACTATTGACTAGATGAAGCCTTTGGTTTTTAATTTTCCTTGCTTTCCATGTCTTTTAATAATTAAGTTGATGATACTTTTATTTATTTATTTATTTGATGATACTTTTAGAAAAAGTATTTTAAATTTTAAAACTACATGAAAGCAGTTAATTTGAGATATTACCCAATATTCTTTCTGTATACTTTTTGCTGGCTTATCTAAAAAACAGATGTATTATTTCTCTTCATAATTATTAAGCTACCATCCCAGAAATCATAACAATTACTGAAATGAGAGATATGGTCTGTGGTTTATGAAGTTGAGTTTAATGAATAAAACTTTCCAATTCCTCTGAGCCATTTTTCTTTGTTAGATTTTTTTAAAAATAAAGTACAACCGTGGTAACTCATCTGGATGACATTGAATGGCTAGTTACTGTTGAGTGAAGTAAAACAGACTTTTAACAGCTCCTGGGTAATGTCTGAAAGGTAAAGTGACATAAGATAAATGTCTGTGTTCCACTCTGAAAATAGCGAAAGGCATATGGAACCAAGATTTAACTTAGTTGACTTGTAACTTAATCCTGCTTTAAATATACTTTTGGGTTATTGAAGGTTGTACTATGATTTCTTTTTGCAGAATTAGTACCAACAATGGGAAATAATTAAGGTAAAAGTTTGAAAGTTTTGAATGCTGACTTAATTTTGTAAATAATTTTCAAAAAGCATAAATGCATTGAAAAGAGAATATTGGAAATTTTTCTGGATAACTGAGTGCCCCAAATAATAGTATTACAGCTATTTATAAGTGTAAAACAATTTGTTCTCAAGCTTGAAAAAATTTTAAATTCCTAAAAGGACTTGTGTTTTTGAAAATAGAATAATTTAACCTCAGATTTTTTTTTTTTAACCTCAGATTTTGTTCTGTTAATAGTTATTTATTAGTAGGATTTTGAACTGAGGAGTTAGGTATTTTAAAAGGACTGATGTAAGCTTGATTGGAAAACAATTATAACTTAAATTTGGAATTTAAATGGTTAAAATGTCAACTATGGTCCCACCAAGTGTAAAGTAGATAAAAATATGCTATGTGTATTTATACTTAATTGATAAGCATTGATGAACTTTGTCCCAATTTGCTCTTCTGCTTGGCTTAGAGATTATAATACAGATTGGTTGCAAATCTTTTGAATTTCAACTAAATTAATGGTTTGGACTTTTTAAAAACTTTACACTTCCTGTAGAGAATCACAAAATGTCTGTTTTCTGGTACTTGGGGGTTGTAAATGGGATTTGGAACATTTATGGTAAAGATAATGAACTTTATTTGGGGGAAAATGATGGAATAAAAATCTGGATGAATGAAAGCCAAAGAGATTTCTGATTTTTTTTCAAAGAAGATAAAGTATCTGACACACTTAGCAGATTGAAAATGGAAATAAAAATCTGTATGTTTTATTCTTTGCTTTTTTAATTCTTGTGATAGAATTTGAAGAATATCACTTGCTTGCCACAGTGTAGTCAGATCTATAAATAAGTATTGAATTTGTTTGAAAATATAATTTCTTTAAACTTCCCATTTTATATTGGAATATAGTTGATTAGCAGTGTTGTGATAGTTTCAGGCTTACAGCAAAGTGATTGTTAGACATACACATGTATCTATTCTTTTTCAAATTCTTTTCCCATTTAGGTTGTTACATAATATTGAGCAGAGTTTCCTGTGCTATACAGTAGGTCTTTGTTGGTTATCCATTTTATTTATTTATTTATTTTTCTGTTTTGGTTATCCATTTTAAATACAGCACTGTGTACGTGTCAACCCCAAACTCCCAATACATACCTCCCCCATCCCCTAACCATAAGTTCAGTCTCTGAGTCTGTGGGTCTTTCTGTTTTGTAAGTTCCTTTATATCATTTCTTTTGCATATAAGCAGTATCATGCATATTTTTCTTTTTCTGACTTACTTCACTCAGTACGACAATCTCTGGGTCCATCCATGTTGCTGCAGATGGCATTGTTTCATTCTTTATCATGGCTGAGTAATATTCTGTTGTATAGATGTATTACACCTTCTTTCCATTCCTCTGCTGGGGGACATGGAGGTTGCTTCCGTGTCTTGGCTATTGTAAACACTGCTGCATTGAACATTGGGGTGCATGTATCCTTTTGGACCACGTTTTTCTCTGGATGTGTATGCCCAGGAGAGGGATTGCAGGATTATGTGGTAGTTCTGGTTTTAGTTTTTAAAGGAATTTCCGTACCGATCTCCATAGTGGCTGTACCAGTGAAAGTAGAGTATCAACAGTTAAGATTCCGGATGATAGTATGTGAAGATACTGACATTCACATTCAGCATGTTAGGTGTTGGCAATAGGTAGCCTGTCTTGGTATGGTCAAAGTAATCATTTAGAAATGCCTTTAAGCTTTTTCAATCCTTTGAAATCATTGTGGGGAATTCCCTGGCAGTCCAGTGGTTAGGACTCCGTGTTCTCACTGCCAAGGGTCCAGATTCAACCCCTGGTTGGGGAACTAAGACCAGTAAGTCACTGTGCTGTGTCCAAAAAATAAATAAATGAAAATGAGGGCAGTTATATTTAACCTTCAAGTGAGCAGAATCAACATCAGCCAACTACACTGATCACTTTAGGCCTTTCAGTGTTTTAAAGTAGACCCTAAAGACTAAAATCTTCCTGAATTATTTTGATTGATTGCTTTATCACAGGTGACTAGCCAGACAGCATTATATGCTGATAACTCATTTAATGTAAATGAATCTGCCAGTTGTCTCAATTTGGGCAAGGCCACTTGCAACTTAAATTGCTGTGTTTCAGACTACCTGTGGTATAACATATACTGATTTACCGTGCTTGGTAGATAATCAACTCCAGTTATTATATACCAATTTGTTATTTACTCAAAAGCTTTAAAAATCTGAAATAGTTTAATCTCTTTTAAAAATAAAAGTGTCTCCTGTATACTATATCGTACTTTCTTCTTTGCTTGGTGGTGTTCAGCATCAGGGTGAAACACTTTGAGAGTCTGGTTAGAGTATATCCCATCAGTTTGTATTGTTTTTCTTTTAGATTCCAGAATTCTAATAAAGACTGAAGTTTAAACAAAAAACAGAAAAAGTCAACAGTAGAATATGAAATATGGCAATGACAAGGAATGTCAACTTCTGAACTTTTTGCCTTTTCTTTTCAGATCAAGATACAGATATCACCATGAAAGGGAATGCGGATGACTTCGGCTTGAGAGACACCTTGAGTGTTGCATCAAACGATTCTTTTGCTTCAGCAGCAGAGGTAGGACATGTATGTTCCTAATGAGGATTTCTTATTCTTTTTCAGCTGAACATTACCGTTTTGCCATTGTGCTGTAACTCAGTTCAGTAGCCATTTATTTAGCATCAACTCTGTGCCAGGATAGGTATCCAGATACCAGGATACAAAGTATCCTGAATATACTATGAACATAAGTTCCCACAGGAGTTTAGAGTCTCTTTAGAGAGGTGGACATGTAAACATAGACTTTAAGTGAACACTTTCCTAGACTGTGGATTATGGATGAGGCATATCAGTGTGTTAATGGAAAGCAATTCACCTTTAAGAATCTTAAAATTATTCAGATTGTTTAGCTGAGAAATCATGTTTCTAGATATTTTTTCCCCAAGGAAATGAGATTCAAAGATTTATATATAAAAACTATTCACAGTAGCATTTTAAATAATAATGAAAAACTGAAAACAGTGTAATGCCAAATTATGAAGTATCCATAATTTGAAATATTCTAGTGCCATAAACACACTTCCAATGTTTTTAATGACATGGGAACATAAATTAAGTGAAATGAGTATAGAGAGTGTGTGCTTATAATTTTGTAATGAAGTAAAATCTGTATGTGGTGTATTACATGAGTATTTAAGCTGACGGAAAAAAGGCTAGATATAAATACACTAATGTGTAAGCAGTGGTGATCACTAAATTATGGATTTATGGGTAATTTGTTTTATGCTCAGAGTTAAATTTTTTATCCAAAGAGAAGGTTGCAAAGTGGTCATCTGTTTATAATGTTTTCTACTTGAGACAGTTTTAAAAATTACATATCGCCAATTTTATCTTAGAATTGTTTCATTTTTATGGTAGATTCTTAGATATTACTGCTGTCCTTTTTTCGATAAATAGTATCACACATCTGTTATTGATGTGTGGATTCAAGCTCTAGTATGGAAAGCTTAGGTGTTCCAACACTCTTTTCCCTAAACTTTGACTCTGCCTTCTTTAAAGCTGTGCAGACCATAATCTTTCATCCTCTCAAGATTTTTCTGCATATGTGTATTTTAGCTATTGCTTACAGTATCATCTCCTGAGTTCAGTTTTCCTTATATTTTTATACTTGTAAGTTTGCAACACACAAAACATATCGACTTGTTTTATGAAGTAGCTATTTCCTCTGCTTTTTATGGGTTGTTATAGACAGAGTTATCTTTCTGTTTTTCCCCCAGCTTTATTGGGATACAATTGACTTATAACATGAAGTTTAACCTGTACAAAACAATTATTTGAAACATATATTTGGAATAATTACCACAATAAGGCTAGTTATTACCTCCAGCACCTCACATGATTACCTTTCTTCTTTGTGGTATGAAGATTTGCTCTCTTAGCAGCTTCCAAGCATATGATACAGTACTGGTAACTAGCATCTCGATGCTGTACATTACATCCCCAGAACATTCATCTTCTAACTGGCAGTTCGTACCCTTTGATCAGCATCTCCCCAGTTGTTTCCACATCCTGCTCCTGGTAACCACCATTCTGATCCTCTGTTTCTATGGGTTTGGCTTTTTTAGATCAAAATTATGTGATACCCTACAGTACAGTTGACCTTGACCCTACATAGGTTTAAACTGTGTAGATGCACTTATATGTGGATTTTTTTTTCAATAAATACATACTGCATCATCTGCAGTTGGTTGAATCCAAGGATGTGAAACTGTGAATACTAAGTGCCAACTATGGGACTTGAGCATCTGAAGACTTTGGTATCCAAGGCAGGTCCTGAAAAAGGAAATGGGGGGATGACTATTTCAACCACTGCTGCTAAGTCACTTCAGTCGTGTCCGACTCTGTGCGACCCCATCCCTGGGATTCTCCAGGCAAGAACACTGGAGTGGGTTGCCATTTCCTTCTCCAATGCATGAAAGTGAAAAGTGAAAGTGAAGTCGCTCAGTCATGTCTTACTCTTCGTGACCCCGTGGACTGCAGCCTACCAGGCTCCTCCATCCATGGGATTTTCCAGGCAAGAGTACTGGAGTGGGGTGCCATTGCCTTCTCCAATTTCAACCACAGATGGGGTCAATTCCCCTAATCCCCATATTGTTCAAGGGTGAACTGCACTTGTCCTTCTCTGTCTTATTGCACTTAACATAATGCCTTCAAGATCCTGCCCCATACATATTGTCACAAATGACAAGATTTCTTTCTCATGGATGAATAATATTTGATTGACTATATATACATTTATTTATGTATACCATATCTTCTTTATCCATTCATCAATTGATGTACACTTGAGTTGTTTCCATTTCTTGGCTCTTGTAAATAATGTTGCAATGAACATGAGAGTGCAGGTATCTCAAGATAGTGATTTCATTTCCTTTTGATACATACCCAGAAGTAGGGTGCTGAATCATGTGGTTTAAGCTACAAAGGTTTGATAAATTATGGAAACAAAATGCATGAATACCACAGGAAGGGCTCACTATCGGCGAAACCTCCTAGGAATGCTTCTAAGTATAAATGTATGATCTCAGAATGTGAATGCTCCAAGATAAATTCCTTTTTAAGAAATGTTTGCTAAATTATTTTTAATTGCACTTACTATCTGCCAAGAACTTAGCAGAAAAAAAAAAACTGTTCAATGAAGAAAGTTGTTAAGAAAATACGACCAGAAATCCTTGGAAAGTTTAAACAGTTTGTGATAATTTGAAAGCTTTAATTCAAAATTATCAGAAAGAGTTTTTGCCTAAATATTTAGATTAAAGCAAGTCCTGGCATAGGACTTTCTCTAAGGTTGGTCAGTTATTTTTGAAAGTGATTAACAAGATTCTCCTGTATAAGCTTTGCCAGACATTGGTTTGGAACCAGAGCCTTTTTTTCTCTGAAAAGTCTTTTTTTTTTAAATTAATACCTTTATTGAGATATAATTCATGTACTATAAAAGTTCACTCTTTTAAACTATACAGTTGAGTGATTTTAGTATATTCGCAGAGTTGTGCAAACTTTCTAATTCCAGTACATTTTTATCACCCCAAAAGAAACTCCTACCTATTGGTAATCACTTCCTTTTCTCTCCTACCCCACTGTCCTAGGCAATTACTCCTGTACTTTCTATCTTTGTGGGTTTGCCTGTCCTGAACATTTCATACTAATAGAATCATATAATATGTGATCTTTTGTGTTTGATGTTCTTTTACTTAGCATAATTTTCAAGTTCTGAAAAGTCTTTTTAATGTTAGGGTGCCACTGCATTGAGTACTCTCCTGACTTTCCTGTCTCTTAAAAAGATTGTCATTTAATTGTTGTTGTTGTTCACTCAGTCGTGTCTGACTCTTTGCAACCCCATGGACTCAGCACACCAGGCCTCCCTTTCCTTCACCAACTCCTGGAGCTTGCTCAAACACATGTCCATTGAGTTGGTGATGCCATCCAACCATCTTGTCCTCTGTCGTCATTTAATAGGTAGAAACTAAGATTGTAAAGGGCTTTCCAGTAGGCTTGGTGGTAGAAGAACATGCCTGCCAAGCAGGAGATGCTGGTTGGATCCCTAGTTCAGGAAGACCCCCTGGAGAAGGAAATGGCAACCCACTCTAGTATTCTTACCTGGGAAATCCCATGGACAGAGGACCTTGGAGGGTTACAGTCCATGGGGTTGCAAAGAGTGGGACATGACTTAATGACTAAACAACAATAACAGTATTTTTTAGCTGTAAATTTAGTTTTTCTTAGAATTACCACAATTACCATTGTGTGTCTGTATATGAATTTAATATATAAATTGTAGGGTTCTCTTTATTTATTTTTAAATAAATTTATATTTATTTAATATAATTTTAAATAAAATTTATTTAATTATTCAGCTGTGTCAGCTGTTAGTTGCAGCATGTGGGATCTTTCAGTGCGTGCAGGGGCTTGGTAACCGTGGCCCACAAGCATGGTTGTTCTTCAGTGGGTAGGATCTTAGTTCCCAGACCAGGGATTGAACCTGTGTCTCCTGCATTGCACAGCACATTCTTAACCACTGGACCACCAGAGAAGTCCCTAGGGTGCTCTTTAAAGAGAAAGTTTTATTTCCTATAATTCAGATACCTCTAGTCATACTCTAAAAGGAAACTTGGAAAGCTTTTGCTGTACCTCTCTGACTTGATAGTCCTTGTTTATAACAACCCAGAATTATCTTATTTCCTCTGGGGTCAATTTTGTCTGTTTATCTTGGGCTTTCATTTTCATACTGATGGTTTTCTTTTCAAATTTGAAAGCCTAATTGGTGACTGGGTTGATTTTCTCAAGCAGTTTGTGTGGGATAACAGCCTTGTTTTATGTTTGTTTCTTCTGGAAGAGGTGAACAGGGAAGGATAACTGGGCTTAGTCGATTTCTTTGAGGTTGCTGATTGGCAGGCATTTCTTTAGGATGAATGGCCTGGAGATAGGCCAGTAATCAGGGCACACCTGTATGCAGAATTGAAAGGGCTTTACTCTGGCAGGTCCATTTCTCACCCTGGCAGACTTACTTTCCCCAGGTGGTGCAAGTAGTTTGTTCTGTTTTTTGGCCGTGGCACCTGGCTTGTGGGATCTTAGTTCCCTGACCCTCGGCAGTGAAAGCACGGAGTCCTAACTGCTGGACAGCCAGGGAATTCCTGTTCAAGTAATTTTTAAAAAGAAATGTTCTTTGGTTGCCAATTTATTTTCCTGTAGCTGCCTTTCTATTCCGTGGCAGAAAGTAGAATAAGATAGAGGACAGCTACAGTTATCTGGGCGCAGGCTTCCATTTAAGCTCCCATTTTCAATCCCTCTTCTTCAGTCCTGCCCTCATCCCTGCTCACTGTGGGCCTGGTGCTCCTCTTTGACTATATCCTGTCTTGAACTTGGGTTTCCCTTGTGGCTCAGCTGGTAAAGAACCCGCCTGCAATGTGGGAGACCTGGGTTTGATCCCTGGGTTGGGAAGATCCCCTGGAGAAGGGAAAAGCTGCCCACTCCAGTTTTCTGGCCTGGAGAATTCCATAGACTACATAGTCCATGGGGTCGCAAAGAGGTGGACACAACTGAGCGACTTTCACTCACTCACTCTCTTGAACTTATTCTGGACTATGGCTTCCTCATCTCTTTCATCTGTCAACACACTTCCATTTGCTTTCCAGTTTTTAGAAGTCTGTGTATCTTTCCAGTTTTTGGAAGTCTGTGTATCTTTCCACTGTTATATTAGTAACTTGTTGCTATGTAATAAACTACCCAAAATTTATTGTCCTAAAACCAGTAAAATCCAGATGTGGACTGGGGTTGGTGCCAAGACTGTAGGTCTGTCCCAGGTCTCAGGAGTGTGTCTTAAAAGGTGGGACCATGTCCTGCAGTTCAGAGGTTAATTGCCAGAGTCCTCAGTTTGCTAGGGATTAAATCAGGTAGGGGGCATGTGCTGGTTTGTTTGCCTATATTAGAGTCTTCTATATATCCTGGGGGTTCCCCAGTCGGGGTTTAATAGAGGCTCAAGCATTTTAGGAGTCTCCTTCTTAAAATCCAAGGCTTATGGGGTGGTTTTCTGGAGGTCCTGGGCCTTAGGGTTAGTCCTGTGAGAACTAAGTCCTGAGCACTAATCCAAAGGGCCTGTTGTTTTGGTATTTAATTCTAGAGTCACATATGTTAGATAAGGAATGACTCCTGCACTGAGCATGCCTACCAAAGGCAGCAGACACCATTTTTCAAAATAGAAGGAGGGTCCAGCTTGAAGAAACTATCAAGGAGAGGGTCTCACAATACAAGGACGTTGGTCTGGGCTTCGAGGCACCCAGACGGCCACTGGGGGCACCTACATTGACCAGAAATGTCCCTTTACTGGTAATGTCTCCATCTGAGGGCAGATCCCGTCTAGTGTGGTGACTAAGACGCAGATGCAGAGGACCATTTTCATCGCCTGAGACACCGCTGTTATATCCCCAAATACATAAAAACATGTCCATTCACCTGTTGCTCTGCTTCAGGGGCATTCAGATTGGTGACATTGTCACGATGGGTAAGGCTGCCCCCTGAGCGAGGTTTTGTGAGTCCAGCATGCTCAAGGTCACCAAGGTTGCCAACGCCAAGAAGTGATTCCAAAAGTCCTGAGAGTGGACACCTGCCCACTCCCCCAGTTATTTCCCATTCAACAGTACCAACGATAGCAAACATTTATTATCTCGTTGTTCTGAGGATCAAGAATGTGGAAATGGTTTATCTGGGGGGTTTTGACTTAAGGTCTTTTGTACGCTGTAGTCATGAAGATTCACTGGAGCTGGAGAATCTTCTCCAAGGTCACTTATGTAAATGGCATGTTGGTGCTACCTTTTAGTAGGAAACCTATGTTTTTATGGTTTTATGGACTTTTCAATAGGACTGCTTGAGCCTTTTCATAACATGGCACCTGGCTTCCACAAGAGAGAGTGAGACAGAAGCAGTGATAATTTTGATCTAGCCTCAGAAATCACACACCATTATTTCTATCTGTTACTGGTTACCCAGTTAGCCCTCTTCAACATGAGATGAGGTATGAAATTCCAGGAAGTGAGAATGAACATGAGTGGCATTTTGTCTTTTATTTTAGAATTTAAAAATGTTTATTTATTTGGCTGCATTGGATCTTAGTTGCAGCATGCAGGATCTTTCATTGTGGTCACACGTACATGGTACTCAGACTTGGTTGCCCCATGGCATGGGGATCTTAGTTCCGCAACCAGGGATCAAACCCGAGTCCCCTGCATTGGAAGGCAAATTCTTAGTCACTGGACCACCAGGGAAGTCTCATGAGTGCCATTTTAGAAGGCAGTTATTGTAAGTTTATTTCCTTTTTTTTTTTCTATTAGTGAGATAGGGGATATAGTCATCCTGCTTTCTTTAACTGTAAGTCCTATTTATAATTTTAGGTGCTTATTTTGAAAGGAAAATGTAAATGTTAAAAATAGTCTATATTAAAATTGAACTTTGCCTATTTTATGATCCAACTTATAATAGTTTTGGGACTTTGGACATTTCTTTCATGGTTGTTCAGAGACTTTTAAAAATATTAGGGCTTTTAAAAATATTACTTCACATTCAGCGAAGTCATTGCTTGCCAAAGAAGATAAGGCCCAGTCTCTCTTGCATCTCTTGGAAGGCATGGGGGAAGTAATTTGAGATGTTAAATAGTTTAGAAATAAAGGGCATTTCAAGTTTCAGCTAGCAAAGAAAAGAACCCTTTTTCATGGTGAATTACATGTTTCCATATGCGGGGATTAAACTGTGTTACTGACTTCCCCTTCTGAAGTAACATCTCAGCTCTAGTAAAATGTTAACCACCTTCTGCAGCCTTTTAAAGTTTTTAGGAATTTTGTCCAAAAAAATCTTACTATAAGATATATTCTTTTTTTTTTTTGAGATATATTCTTTTTTTTAAGATGTATTCTAAAATGAGAATTTAAGCCATCATTTAGTGATTTGCTTTAAAAAAATTCAATCCTAATTTAATTTAGAACCTAAATTAGTAAATTCTGAGTTGTCATTGTCTCTTAGGAGGAGTTGATGATAATGTTAGCTAGTGTCAGATCTTCAATGTGATGTATTTTCACAGCTGCAAGCTTATTTTAAGAGACTTATTTACACAGTCACCTCAGCCAAACCAACAAATAAGCAAGATAGAACAATAAATCAAGACTTGACTCTGGAATCTCTCATTGTTGGTTTTGTTCACTTCTTATTAGTATAAAATATTTTATGTAACGAGTTTAATTGGAGCCCTAGTTTCCTCTTTAGGATTTTTTTCTACTGGTAGGTATCCATGGATCCTATTTGTTTTGACAGTGGTACAAAACTTTAAACTATTTACTATCTAAAGAATTTCCACTCTAATTTTTTTAAACTGTTATCTTTCTTTTTAACCTCAAAAACACTTTTAGCATAATATATTTTCTGTGAAATATAAAGGGATATATAAAGGGGTATATTACTTAAAGTCGACAGTATATAATGTCAGATCATTTCTGCCTACTTTTTTTTTGCCTCTGGACTAATAGACATATATATATAGAGAGAGACATATATATATATATATATACACACACACACACACACTATCTAAATAATGCTGACACTTAAACTTCTCCTTTGCCTTTTTGGATAAGGCTGATAGTAGAGTACATATCATTTGATATTTAAAAGTACATATAAACTGTGGAATAAATGCCTGGTTATAAGTTCTGCCATTTAGCAGTGGGCCTTGGGGCAAGTTCCTGCTCATCTAAATCTCTGTTTCTTTACCTCTGAAATGTAGATAGTAATTTGTTGTTCTGTCGCTCAGTCGGTCCAACTCTTTGTGACCCCGTGAACTGCAGCACTGCAGGCTTCCCTGTCCCTCACCATCCCCCAAAGTTTGCTCAAACTCAAGTCCACTGAGTCGATGATGCCATCCAACCATCTCATCCTCTGTCGTCCCCTTCTCCTCCCGTCCTCAATCTTTCCCAGCATCAGGGTCTTTTCCAGTGAGTTAACTCTTCGCATCAGGTGGCCAAAGTATTGGAGCTTCAGTTTCAGCGTCAGTCCTTCCAGTGAATATTCAGGGTTGATTTCCTTTAGGATTGACTGGTTTGATCTCCTTGCTGTCTTCCTCCTCTATCAGTGGTTGTAAAGAAGTGAGATAATTGCGTATTTAGCGCATTTAGCACAGCACTGGGTGGAAGTGAAGTGCTGGAACTACAGCATGGATGAACACTTCTGGAATAGTAGGGTGAAAGCTTCCAAAGGTCTCCTCCACAAAAGCAATGAAAACTCTGGCAAAAATTGTCAGAAATTTTCAAAACTCTGAACATTAAACACTTGTAAAAATTCAGAGAGCATTTATTTAAGGACAATGGCTGAATCTCCATAGGAAGAATGAACTTTGTAAATCTTTTTTTTTAACTTAAAAATTTTTGGCTCTGCTCAGTCTTTGTTGCTGCCTGAGGCTTTCTCGGGTTGTGGTGAGTGGGAGGTTGCAGTGCATGGGCCCCTCATTATGGTGGCTTAACCTGTTACAGATCACAGGCCCTAGGGTGTGCAGGCTTTAGTAGTTGGGGCCCGTGGGCTCGGTGGTTGCAGCTCACCGGCTCTAGAGCTTGGGCACAGTAGTTGTGGGTCAGCTGCCTTTTAACATGTGGAATCCTCTTGGACCAGGGGTCAAACCCGTGTCCCTTGCATTGGCAGGTGGACTCTCAACCACTGGGATCACCAGGGAACTCCACACTGTAAATTTTTAACTTGTTCATTTTCTATCCCTCTCTCCAGAGGAGTCTTGAAAACCAACAGGTTCACCACTGTGGTGACTGTGAAAATCAAGGGCTCAGCAGTCACTGGAAGAAACTTAATGGCTTTGGAGCCTCCCAGAAGTCCCATCACTAGAGAATTGTCACCATTTGGCCTGTATGGCAGCTCCTTGCAGAGCTCTGTTCTAAGGACTTGTCTTTATTTGACAAGATTTAGAGCTTGCGACTTAGCAGCAGCAGCAGCAGCGGAGCTTGCTATGTACAAAGTTTCTATCCCTAGAGTCTTTGTTGAAAAATATCAGCGGAAATTAACACTACTGTAACTGCTTGAAGTGGTAATACCATCAGAGCTAGTCAGAGGGTGAATAAAAAACTTAAAGGAAAAATTGGGCAATGAGATATTTATAGGGAGCTTTGAAAAGCTCCAACATATTCCTGAGAATCTAGAAGACCACAAGCATGTGCAGGGCTCTGCATGTGTCCAGGGAAGACCTTAGAAATCCCTAACCTCTCACCTCTGGCCAATCTTCATGTTCTGCACAAAACAAAACTTAAGGTGGACAGAAGGGGGAAAAAAGCAGTTAATTGGCATTTATCAGAAGTAGAAACTTTTGTGCTTTAAAGGACACCAACAGGGAAGTGAGAAGGTAGTAGAATGGGAGAAAATATTTGTAAACCAGGTAGTTGATAAAGATCTTATATCCAGAATATATAAAGAACTGTTGTAACACAACAATAAATGGACAAATAACCTAACTTAAAAATGGGCCAGGGATTTCAATAGATATTTTTCCAAAGAAGTTACACAAGGGCCAATAAGGATATGAAAGATGTTGCACATCATTAGTCATTAGAGAAATTTAAACCACTTCACACCCACTATGGTGGCTATAATAAAAAAAGATGGACAATAACAATTGTTGACAGAGGTGTGGAAAAATTTAAATCATTATACATGGCTAGTGGGAATGGAAAATGGTGCAGCCACATTGCAAAACAGTTTCCTCAAAAAGTTAAACACAGAGTTACCATCTGAACACTTCCATTTTTAGTTATATACTCAAGGGAATTGAAAACATAAAAAACTTGTTCAGTTCAGTTCAGTCACTCAGTCGTGTCTGAATCTTTGCGACCCCATGGACTGCAGCACACAAGCCTTCCCTGTCCATCAACAACTCCTGGAGCCTACTCAAACTCATGTCCATTGCGTCGGTGATGCCATCCAACCATCTCATCCTCTGTCGTTCTCTTCTCCTCCCGCCTTCAATCTTTTCTAGCATCAGGGTCTTTTCCAATGAGTCAGTTCTTTGCATCAGGTGTCCAAAGTATTGGAGTTTCAGCTTCAGGATCAGTCCTTCCAATGAATATTCAGGACTGAAAAAAACTTGTACATAAATGTTTAAAGCAGTCTTATTCATGACTGTCAAAAAGTGGAAAAAACCCACAAGTCTGTCAGCTATGGAAAGGATAAACAAAATGTAATATACTCACACAATTCAGTCAGAAAAAAGGATGGAGTACTGTTATATGCTTCCTTATAGGTGAATCTTGGAAACATGATGCTGCATGAAAGAAACCAAATGCAAAATGCTGCATGTACTTGAATCTGTCTGTATCATTTCCAGAGTGGGAAACTCCACAGACACTGAAAAATTATTGGTTTCCAGAAACTGGAGAGAAGGGGGATGGGGAGTGACTGCTAACAGGCAGAGGGTTTCTTGTTGGCATAGTATAAAAGTATTTTGAAATTGCAAAGTGATGCTGATTGCATAACCCAGTGAATGACTAAAAACCACTGAATTGTATACTTAAATGGATGAATTTTATAGTATGTGAATTATATATCAATAAAGTGTAGTTTATTTTATTTTTAAAAACCAAAAACCCCTACAGCATTCTATTTAAGTGGATCACCTGATAATGGAAAATAAAATTGCCCTGGAGTTTTCCTGCTTAGCTGGCAACTCTCTAGTGTTTACAGTTATTTTTTAATGAACTGTCAGAAGGCTAGAGTTCCATTTGTGGAGTTATTATGCTAGCCAGAAGTACATGACTATTTTTCAGTTATACAAATGTTAATCAAAGCTACATATAAGAAAAACCCTAGAATTCACCAAGTTGAGATTATTACAGTGTTTTTGTAGAAAGTTTTACTTCATATACAATCATGAGTTATAATACTTTAAAGCATTCTTTGGATGATAAAAAATTTTCTTTTTTTTCCAGTGCTTCATCATCAATTATTATTGTTGATGAGCTGTGAAATATTGCCTTTCTGTACACTCTGTGAATTTAAGTAGTTGGATTCAAAATCAACTAAGCTTGTTATAAAGTTTTACTCCTTACAACTGAATTTTGAAATAAAATGAATTCAGATCGTACTAGCTGTAAAATCTTATTGAATTATTTTCACATTTTAATCAGATTGTGCATATTAGTAAGGTCCTCTTTTTTATTTTTTATAATTTTTCATCCTGCATCAGTGTAGTCTGTTTTAACACACTGTATTCTTAGCTTGCAGAACACAAAGAAGTACGACATACCTACAGTCTGGAGTCTCTTTGCCACTGCCCTTTTTACGAAGAGGCCATGCGTTTAGTTGAAGAGGGAAAAATTTACTCAAGAGTGCTTAGGTATCATGCTTATGTTTATGAAAAATATTAAGATGCTGTTCATATGCTTGTCTGATATTTATTTAAAATATTTATGAGAATGGGGGAAAATGTTTTTAGGCTCAAAACAAATTTTTTAATGTATTTTGTCAGTATTGAAAAGACATGTGTTTTTTATTAAGGTCCTAAGGTTAAGCCTTATTCCAAACTTGTAGTAGGCTTGATCTTAAATGCACTTTAACAGTTGTCTCCCCTGTTTATTACTTAGAACTGAAATGTTGGAGTGCCTAGGAGACAGTGATTTTCTTGCCAAACTTCACTGTATTCGACAGGCTTTTCAGGTATTTTTTTTTTTTAACAATAAGTGACTTCTTCTAGCCACTCATCCCCACCCTCATGCTATAGAGTTCAGCTGAGTATCAACAGGACAACTCTTTGCTCCTTATTATCCTTATTCGTAATGGCAAATAAAAAGTACTAAGTTTATTTTTCCTCCCTGCTGTCTCTCTTCATTTATCTTCATTTGTCATCCTCTCCTGTAACTTCCTGGGTCTACCACATTTTGTCAGAATACAATATTTTGATGCTAGAAATGTGTGTATACAAATTACTCCTTAAAGTATGTCTTTTTTCTTATTATCAGTTACTATGCATTCTGGAATGTTTTTCTTTTGAATCAGTTGTAAAATCACCAATTTCCTAAGGTAAAATAAGGTCATTTAACAACAAAATTCTCTTTATTTTTCTGTTCTGGAGTTGTTTGATTATTTCAATTTTTTCTAATATTGAATAGATTTAAATTCAAATTTATCTTCCTTTAATCTTTTTAAATTTTCTGTTCAAGAGCTCTTTTTATTTTAGTTACTTAGGACTTTTTTTTTCCTGTGGTCTACCTGCTGAAATAGTACCATATACCATGTATTAACTGTATTAGGGTTATTTGTACATACATGTGCTATAAAGTCAGATATCCATTCAAATTAATTATAGGTTTCCTTTTTTCTTTGGGGATGGATATTTTTCAGGTAATTCTTTCAGAAACAGCCAACAGGATATTCCTTGCTGAGAGTGGAAGGAAAATTTTATCAGCGTTAATTGTAAAAGCACGAAAGGTAAACCTGTTTTGTTGGCAAGTTTATTTTATTGTTATTATTTCAAGATTAAAATCATTAAATTTTTAATCGAAGAAAATGTTTTTGTAAATATCTGTAAAAATTCACATAATAAAAATAAATAACCCCAAAAGTATTTCTGCTTGGGTTGATTTATTTTCTGTGTGTAAAGTTCATACAGTTTTGAGCGAGTTGATGTATATATTCACAGTTTCCCATAAAAAAAATCTATTAATGTCATGGTAAGAATTATCATTAGATCAGCTGTACAGCCACCACTATTATTATTTCTGATACCTCTTTTCTTACGCCTCCCTCAATCCTGTTCAGTAAGAAGGTCCTAGAAAATAGTGTAGATCTCAGAAATCTGGAAATACAAACTGAACTGTCTCTCACTCTTATTCATCTTCATGGGTCTGAATGAGGCAGAAGCAATGGCAAGAATTTTATTAATACTGTAAGGAAACAACTTTTCATTTATGCAGGATGTGTCTAGATGATGAGAAAAAGAAACCTCAAACAGACTTTCCCTGAGCCATTTGAACACCTGGTTTTCAAACACAATCCCTTTGAACCTCAGTTCCCTCATTTGTATAATAGGATTTTATTTATGGTACCCTATTTCAGAGTTCTTACGATGATTAAATAAATGATAAATAGGAAAACATATTTTAAAAGTGCAACATAAACTTGTAGTTTAGTCGCTAAGTCGTGTCTGACTCTACAGGATACTGTAGCCTGCCAGACTCCTGTGTTCATGGGATTTCCCAGGCAAGAATACTGGAGTGGGTTGCCATTCTGTCTCCTGGGGATCTTCTGACCAATGGATTGAACCCATATCTCCTGCATTGGCAGGCAGATTCTTTACCACTGAACCACCAGGGAAGCCCAGTATAAATTTAGGATCATATCAACTACTTACAATTTCCAATGTAAATCTTTTTGAAAAAAATAAAAATAAAAAAACAAAAGAAACAGAATATTAAATAATTACATGAAAAAGTTCCATGGTATTATAGTCAAATAAATTCAAATTAAAATAGCACAATAGGACTTCCCTGACAGGCCAGTGGTTAAGACTCTGAGATTCCAATGCAGGGGGTGTGGGTTCCATATCTGGTCAGGGAACTTAAGATGCCACATGCTACATGGCCGAAAGATTTTTAAAAAAATAATAAAACATAGTAGCCTGTTCTGCCTATCAAATTGCCACCACTAGAAAGACAGTGAAATGTGTTGGTTGCTCAGTCGTGTGTGAATCTTTGTGACCCCACGAACTGGAGTCTGCTAGGCTCCTCTGTCCATGGATTTCTCCAGGCAAGAATACTCAAGTGGGTTGTCATGCCCTTCTCTAGAGGATCTTCTTGACCCAGGGATTGAACCCAGGTCTCCCTCATTGCAGGCAGAAAGACAGTAAACCCAATATAAATCTTATGTTGCTTTCTTGGCCTTCCCAAGGCTGATAAACCCATTGCTTTGAATTAGAGTATGATTTGAACTAGAGTTCCTCCAAAAGGAGTAGAACTCTGTCAAAAGCATCACATAGTATCTTCTGTAACCAAGTTTTTATCTTAAGGACTAACCTAAATAAGCACATATATTTGAATAGTAAGCATTTGCTTATGGCATTTTACTTACATTCTTAATCTTGACTTCTGCAAAATGTTGGACTAACAAAGTAAACCAAATGAATATGGCATACCTTGAAAATGTGTTTTAATTGTTATCTAATAGAATGAAGATTTTACAAGCTTACTGGAAGAGTATATTTACTTTGAGGGTTTGAGCATTTTTATAAAGTTGAGATTAGGATTAAAGTGTGCTTTCTTCTGCAGAATCCAAAGAAGTTTGAAGATGTTTTTGATGAAATGATCTATTTTTTAGAGCAGACTGATCACTGGGATAATACTGAAATGGAACTTGCTGCTAGAGGAGTAAGTCAGATTTTTTTATAGTATTTATCCCCTTTCATTTTTTATATATAATATTTGCATAATTTGAGGCCACTGTTTCTTTGTCCTTGTTAAATGACAGTAAAACCAATTTTGTGATCGTGATTATGATGCAGTCGTAAATAATAGCAACCACAGTCTTTATACATTGGGGCAACCATTGAAAATAGTATATTTTTTAAAAAGCCCTGTGTTCCTTCTCGCGCTTCTTCCTTCCTTCCAAAACTCAATGAGCAGAAGCTTTAGCAGAGCAGTAATGGTACCTGTATAAGGGTGGTTTCAGTTAGGACAGTGGCAGCTCAGGGGAGGCGGGGGACTGGCTACATATACAGGATCAGACAAAAATACATATATTGAGAATAATCAGAGTGAGATTTCTCATGATTAGAGAAGTGAGACATAAAAAGCCAGGGATGGAATTGGAGCTGTTAGTGTGAATTCATAGTTTACTAAATAGAGAAATATATAGGAAGTTTGCATATATGTAAACACATAAACTTACTAACTCTTCACAGAGAGGGTCTGGGAGCAAGAACACCTCAAAGGAAATTATCCCTAACACACAGATCTTGGCTTCTAAGTCCCACTCTCCACTAAAAGGAACTAGGACTCCTTGGAAATTTGGCCGATTTCAGCACCCGAATACAGAAAGCATGTGTGAGCCTGGAATATTTTGTTGTAATGGAAGCTTCAAGAATGAGTTTGCAAGGGGTTGGAAGGCTTTCTTGGCAAAGAAAACAGTAGATGCGGAAACAGAGGTGCAGTCTTCACAGTCTTTCTTTCGCTGGTGTTCTTCACTCGGTTAAGAACCTCCCAGTATCTAGTTCACACGTGCTATAGCATGTAGTACAATACAGTCTGCATGAATGAAAGAGTAAGAGATTCGTAATGTGGTGGAGAAGACAGGCAGATACCCCAGTAACTAAATGACAGGCTTCCCCTGTGGCTCAGCTGATAAAGAATCCGCCTGCAGTGCGGGAGACCTGGGTTTGATCCCTGGGTTGTGAAGATCCCCTGGAGAAGGGAAAGGCTACCCACTCCAGTATTCTGGCCTGGAGAACTCCATGGATAGTGCATGGAGTCACAAAGAGTCGGACACGACTGAGTGACTTTCACAAAAATGACAGAGCAGAGAGAGCCTGTAGATACCATAATAAAAGCACGGACAAAGGCCTCCTAGAATAGAGTGGAGGGAGAGATTAATTTCACCTCATGGGATCTAGGAAGGAACAACTGACATGTGAATTACAGTTTTTGGCTGTGAGTTGTTTTCAGTGTTGTCTCTCCTCTGTTAACCTGATTCAACTAAAAGCGTGCTACTGTTGTCATATACGAAGCCCTCACTCAGACTGTATTTCAGCTCTCTGTAATAGTAATTTCTATTTTAACTTACAATTTAATACAGGTAAAAAATCTAAACTTTTATGATGTTGTTTTGGATTTTATATTAATGGATTCCTTTGAAGATTTAGAAAACCCACCTACATCCATACAGAATGTAGTAAATAATCGCTGGCTAAACTCCTCCTTCAAAGAAACTGTAAGTGATGGTTTACCTTTCTCAACATTTAAATTTGATGAAAAGTAGTCAGAGCTGAGAAGATGAATAAGATTAATATATATAAATATATGTCTGCCTGTAGAACGACTATTATGGAAACTGAGCTCATCCTTTGATATCGGGATCAGATGTGCATGATATGTAACATATGAAAGTGAAATTTTCCTTTTGGCTCTTCTGTCAGTCCCTGCCTTGACTTTGAGGACCCAGTATTTCTTTAGATATCAAAAAACACTTGGGTTTCAAACTAGGTCAGGCCTAACAAAAAATTGTAACTGAAATGACTCTATGACTAAATAGAAATATAGCAGTTTCAGTGAAAAGATGATATATATTTTTTTGGAGGAAAATACAGTTTCTTGTTCCCAAATACTATAAAAAATTCAGGTAGAAGGGAATTCCCTGATGGTCCAGTGGTTAGGATTCTGCATTCTCAGTGCCAGAAGGCCTGGGTTCAATCCCTGGTCAAGGAATGAAGAACCCAAGGCATGGACTTGCAAACCCCCCCCTCCCCAAAAAAAGATTAAGGTAGAAAAAAGTAAGCATGTGCAAAAATAAAGTGGGTTTAAACTGTATTATTTGCTTTGAATATTTTCAGTTTCTGGGGGGTTTTTTGTACTCAGATTTCTGTTTAACATTTTTTTGGTTGGGCTGAAGTGTGTACCTTGAAGTAGGTAGAATTAATGAAAGTTAGAATCTTTAAAAAACTTTTTAAAAAGTTTCAATTGGGTATTTCACAGTTATTTTGGAAATGCCTGATACCACATTTTAAAGCATTTTTCATAAATCCACTTTTCCCTCAAAGTATGTTTTAACCATTAAAAGGTGGATGTTCTCCATTTCTGTAACTGCTTTGGGACAGTGACCTTGATCGAAGTTGGGTCATTCCACAGTAGGGTCAGATTTCTTCAGAATCCACTGGAATGTTTTAGTTCCTGTTATTATGGATGTCTCTTAGTTTTTAATTTGAATAAAACTTTTGGCTCAACTCCTAACTATTTCCAGCACTACTACAATTCTTGAGGAAAAAATATCACTTGAATTTAATTACTGAGTTCCTTGGCACCAGAGTTCAGCCTTTCTGTCAGTGGCTTTGAATTTAATTTTAAAATTTATAAATACTTTTTCATTAATATTTATAAACAATAGAAAGAACATGAACTAGTTCTTTTTGTTAATATTTTAAACATTTTAGACCTTTTCAGTTTGAATTTCTAATAAAAGTCACTCTTTTTTAAATGAAAAGTTTATATAATTATTCACTTAAATCTTGCTTTTTCTCCTCTGTATACATTTAGGCTGTGGCTTCAAGTTGTTGGTCAGTGTTGAAACAGAAAAGGCAACAGATGAAGGTAAAACTCATCATGTCTTGGATTTCTTCGTAATTTGAGGCTCCTGTTGAAGAAACATCTGAGTCAGTTTTCCGCTGGGGATGGCAGCTCATAAGCCCTGCCCTTCAAGCTCGATGAGTGATCTGTTGGCACTGGGTTGGGTTCTCTGTTTTTGAAGTTGGGAACAGAGTTTTTGCTTTTTTGTTTTTTCATTTAATGATATTATAAGATTGAAAAAATTGTTTAACATAGTGGATGTTATTTTGTGTACTCCAATTGAGAAATGATGATTGATTCTTAAAGCTGCTTTATTTAACACCAACAGTCACGTCAAGGTTTATATCCTGTGCCCGCACCGCACACCCTCCAGCCCATCTCCCCCCCCACACTCTGCTCTCGGCACACGCTCCTGTGGTACAGGACGGACTCTGGAGTGAGACTGGCTCCAGGTGCCACTTGTCAGCTGTGACCTGGGGCAAGTCTTAAGCTTCCTTGCCTTAGTTTCCTCATCTCTAAAGAAGAGCATAGTATCTACCTTGTGGGGTTTTTTGTTAGCATCGAAGTGCTTAGAGTAGTGCTTGGCGTAGTGCATCATCCAAGTGTTGGTTATCATGATTATTTTTTTATTATTTGCCCAATGACCTATAGTATTTTATCATGTCCATATTTCTAAGCCTGAGCCTTATAACTTTGAGATGGTATTTCTGAGGGCAGTGTTTTTGAGCATAGTCCTCATAGCATCTGCAGAAGGGTGCTTGTTACAAGTAATTCTGGAGACCATATATTTGAATAATTCTTGTTTAAAAGATGTTGAACAGGGATGTATTGTAAAACATGGGGAATGTAGCTAATATTTTGTAATAACAGTAAGTGTAGTGTAACCTTTAAAAATTGTATAGAAAATGAAGTACTTCCCTTGCAGTCCAGTGGTTAAGACTCCATGCTTCCACTGCAGGGGCTGCAGGTTCGACCTCTGGTCCAGGGACTAGGACCCTGCATGCTGGGCAGCACAGCCAAAAAAAAAAAGAAGAAAAAAAATTGTACAGAAAATGATTCCAAAGACCCTGTGTTTTAAACAAGTTCCCCCAAAGATGATTAGAGACTCTAATGTTTGGGAACCACTGGTTTAGGACTGGGGAATAGACTTGTCAACTTGGGTTTGATTTTCATATTCACTGGTGTGATCATAGGGTAAGTTACTGGCAGCCGACCTTCAGTTTTCCTGCTTGCAAAATGGAATTAATATTTGCCTCATAAAGCTGCTGTAAAGATGAAATGAGGTGAAACATAAAAATTAAAAGAGTAAATATGTAAAAAAAAGAGTAAATATATAAAAGTTTAATAAATAGTAGTATCTATAATAATAGCGATTGTTATGGAATATTATTAATAATATTATTATTATTATACCTAAGCTTATTTCTTCTTAATATAAATCTTGTGCCTTGGACTACTGTTCTTCGTGTACCCGGACATACCTATATATTTCACCTCTTGAGGAACTATTTCCTATACCTGGAATGCCATACTCTATCCTCTGTACTTAAATAGTTCTTACCTACTGTTCAGTTCAGATTACATTACTCCCTGGTGCCTGTGCTAACTTCTTACCTGTCTGAATTCTTAGTATAGTTAATGTATATAGTTGATATAAATATGGGATTTAGAATTTTAATATATGCAGAACATCTCTTAGACTATTGTCAGTGGATCCATGTAACCTTTTGGCCTTATTTGTGAGCTCCGATAGTTTTTATAACCCCTCTGAAGTCTCACTTTTTATGTGGGATAATGATGTTAACATGACCTACTTTTTCAGACACATTTTATTAAATTAAGTAGAACTTAGCTTATTATCTGGAATATAATAGGTACTCATTAAATGGCAACTACTGCTGTATTTTTAAATTGAGGTTTAAACGATGTCTTGCAGCCTATAAAAGAGAAAATAACTTCTCCAAGAGATAGAGCCTTAAGGCATACTTATGCCCAGTAGATGCTGTGATAAATCTCACAGGGTGCTATTTAACATGGGAAATTTAGAAAGTTATTAATAAAGACTTTCCTACATCACAGCTGTATATATTACTATTTCACAAGAAGGTGCATTACATAGTTAAATGCTTCAATAATATCTGTTTCTTAACTGAAAGTTGAAATCCTAGTAAGCGTATTTTTGTGCTTAATCAATGTAAACTTTGTTTTAGTCTTTTTCGGATAATCTAAGTAAGTGATTGAGTAGAAGTTCTTCAATTCTACTGAGCTAGCTAAAACCATGGTAGTCTCATTAATCCTAAAAATTGTACTGCTAAGGAACATTGTAGCATTCTTGTTATTGCTTGGTTACAGCACTGTGATTTCTTTTTTATGAGGTGAAATGCCTTTAAGAAGTAATGTTTTCAGCACATTGAAATTGTTGGATAGATTATGAAATGTTCATAAAGCTTTCTGTGACTCCTAACAGTTGCTTCTAAGTTTATTAGACTGGCTTATCATTGACCCTTGGTCTGTCCTCAAAAAGAGCTGGTCATATGATGGCTAGCAAGCAAATGCAGGAAGGCAAAAATAATTTGTTTCTCCTTTACTTTGCAACAGATCCCAGATGGATTTTTTGCCCATTTTTATGCCATTTGTGAGCAGATTAGTCCTGTCCTAGCCTGGGGCTTTTTGGGTCCTAGAAATTCTCTCTATGATTTATGTTGCTTCTTCAAGGTATGTTCAGTCATTGAATAATTTCTTTTTCCTAAATTGAAAAAAATTTTTACTGGTTCTTTTTGCTTTTGTAGAAGAAAGAATGTTATTTAAATATAAAGTTATAAAAGTCACCCATGCCAGTGGAACAGTTTTATATAGATCTGTGCTTTATCCTGGAGAAGAGTCAACAATTCCATTCATCATATCAATTCCTTCTGTAATGGATACATATTTTCATATGTGTTACAGTGTTAAACAAGTTGCTATAGATAATTCTTCATGCCTGACACTTTTGAAATTTGTAAAACAAATAATATCTATTTTATTGCACATGCAGCAGTTTAAAAATAAGTTCTGGTTCAAAGTCATGTGAATGATAAAATCCTAGCTATAAGAAAGAAGGTGGGAGTTTAAAATTGTATTCTAATGTCAGCAATTTAATTTGACCAAAACACAAATTGCATCTTGTTGCAGAATTTTCTGCCTGGCACAGTGCCAATAAAAGTCTCACTTTTTTTTTTTTCCATTTATTTTTATTAGTTGGAGGCTAATTACTTTACAATATTGCAGTGGGTTTTGTCATACATTGGCATGAATCAGCCATGGATTAACATGTATTCCCCATCCTGAACCCCCATCCCACCTCCCTCTCCACCCGATCCCTCTGGGTCTTCCCAGTGCACCAGGCCCGAGCACTTGTCTCATGCATCCAGCCTGGGCTGGTGATCTGTTTCACCCTAGATAATGTACATGTTTCGATGCTATTCTCTCGAAACATCCCACCCTCGCCTTCTCCCACA
The DNA here is from genome assembly GCF_963930625.1 of Muntiacus reevesi. Classification (NCBI taxonomy): domain Eukaryota; kingdom Metazoa; phylum Chordata; class Mammalia; order Artiodactyla; family Cervidae; genus Muntiacus; species Muntiacus reevesi. Next base: position 127,088,766 of record NC_089249.1, on the reverse strand, counting down.
GAGTCCAAAATTCTGTTCTGTACATCTGTGTCTCTTTTTCTGTTTTGCATAGAGGGTTATCATTATTTAATAGTCCTGAATTTAGACTGAGTTTCAAGGAGCAAATAAAAGTAAACATAATCAAGTATAAATTTGAAAGTTTTTGATGTTTGTAGTTTTGGATGTTTCTCTATACCTTTTATTTAAAAAATTAGATTGTTTATGTGCTATTAATGTAGCATTTGTGTAAATAGCTTAGGACTTTTTTTTTTTTTTTTACTGTCATTGAAAACTCATAAATTTTACTTGACCTCTCAACTGTAGGGTAGGTGTTTAGTGGGAAAACTTTGGACTGGGAATTGTCTACCCTTAAGGAACATTTGTCGGAGAAGGCAATGGCACCCCACTCCAGTACTCTTGCCTGGAAAATCCCGTGGACAGAGGCGCCTGCTGGGCTGCCGTCAGTGGGGTCACACAGAGTCGGATACGACTGAAGCGACTTAGCAGCAGCAGCGACAGCAGCGATGAACATTCGTGACTGTGGGCAAATCATGCTTTGTTCTCCTCATCATCATCTATATAATGAGAGGACTGGACAAGCTGATAGCCAACAACCCTTCCCAGATATAAAATCCATTGAAATCTATGATGTGCCTTCTTAGTACCTCTTAACATTTGATTTCTTGAGCTTCCCTAGTAGCTCAGACGGTAAAGTACCGGCTACAATGCAGGAGAACTGGATTTGATGCCTGGGTCAGGAAGATCCCCTGGAGAAGGAAATGGCAGCCCACTCCAGTATTCTTGCCTGGAGAATCCCATGGACAGAGGAACCTGGCAGGCAAAGAGTCGGACACAACTGAGTGACTAACACATGTAACATTTGATTTCTGTAGGATAAAAGCTAAATATTCCTGTTTGTTTGTTTTCTTGTTGTTGCTCTTTGGACATACTTTTTTCCATCACAGCATAACAACCTGAGACTTAATGCTTAGTAGTATACAAGATGCTTAAAATGAGTTTCAGCCTTAGTATTAAATTACTGAAATGAAATATCCTTCACGATCTTCCACTGATTTGAGACCTGAAATTATTTTTATTTTTCACGTCTTAACTTTTTTTGGCACAGAAAAATAGACATTTGGAATTTATAATTATTGGAAACAGTTTACTCTTCTGTCTTTAAATGGTACCAGTGCTCATAGGTAACACTGAAAACGTCAGTTATTGGGAATGGACTAATAATAGTAGACCCTTACATCTATACAGTGCTCTAGTGTTTACAGGCATTTCTCAGAGAGCTCTTTTTTGGTTGTTGACCATTACGTCAGCCAAGAGTAGTAAAAACAACAAGTAGTAATTAGCTCTTATTTTACCGAAAAAGAAAACAAGACCTTCCAAAAAAGTTGAAACACTTTTCCACTGAGATTTGAAATTAGTAGTGGAAGTGACCCCTCCTTCAACATTTGTTACAACATTAGTAACTGTTTGGATTTAATATAATTTTGGTCTAACAAGTGCCAATTTGTTTTGTGTTCATTTTCCAGAATCAAGTTCTTTTCTTTCTCAAAGACATTTTTGATTTCGAGAAGGTGCGCTATTCCAGCATAGAGTCTCTAGCTGAAGACCTCATGCAGTTGCTTATTCGCCGCACTGAACTTTTAATGGCCTGTCTTGGAGCTGATGCCCTGAGGCATACAAGTAGCTGTTTAAGTGGTCATGTTCCTGTTATGCCCAGTGGCCTACTAGAAGCCAAAGTACAATAAGTACCATAAAAATCAGACAGTTTGCGTGTGCTGTGAAATATTTTGCGGTAACTATTAATTTTGTAACATATATTACACAGAACTGGTGGATATGGACTCAGGGAGGATTAAAAAAACCTTGTAAAGGATGAGTGATTGTACTGTACTTACACAGAAGTTCTGTCATTGAATCCCTGTGTGGTGTATCCAAAGTGTCTTTTTACAAGCTTTAGGGAATAATTGTTGTGAAATGTTGTATATTTTATAGAAATATTGCTTGAATTGAAACCAGTACGTGGGAATTAATCGATTTGTTGTCTTCAAGCTGTCTGAAATGTCCAGTTTCATTCTCAAAAGCTTTGTTTTTATGCTTCACACCTTGAAGATACGTACTTTAGCCAAGACTTTTATAGCCCACACATGTAAGAATATATTACTCCTAGTGTCAACGAACTTAACTTTGCCTGAAAATGTATTTTTAATTGTAAAGTTATTCGTTGTTTAGGCAGTAGTGATGTTTAATATGTACTGCTTACGTCATTGCTTGTGCATTTGCTTAAGTATTTGAATCAAAGAAATTGTAATGGCCAAGTATTGTTATAAAACATTTAAATGAATTGCCACTGAGAAGTTTACAAGTTGATATTAGATTTACTGAAGTTTCCAAAATATATTACTGTTGGTCCCATAAGTTACAATAGAGAGACTGAAGAAATTTCTTTTGTCTTGGTATAGGTAAGAGAATTTCCCTTGAATGAATATTGATTAAAAATATAACATTTGTTAACTATAACAGCAATTAAAATTTCTCCCATGTATTTTTGAGACTACCTCCCAACATTCTAAGGTATTAATTTTGACTTAGGAAAATCATTTCTTCTTTCTCCTTCTACAAAACTAGCTTTTAGTTATTTCATAGAGAACTTAGCACACTTGAGAGTTTGTCGTATTCTGCCCATATTTTTGAAATATTCATTGACACTTTGAATCTTAGGGAGGTCTTAAAGAAGACTTTTTCCCCCTGAATATAGAACAAAATATTTTTTAATGGTATGGAAGTATGTTTTCTTGTCCTTGGTGATAAATATATGAACAAATGGGTTGTTTGTATAAGGATCTGGAGTATATTAGATACTTTCACAGCTGTTTTAATTTTGTGTGTAAATTATATACCACTTATTTAGAGTGGCCGGCTCAGTATAACAATGGATTAGATTTGTTGATTTTGCTCCTAAAGTGATCTTTATTCATTTTGGGAGTGAGTTATCCAGAAGGATCTAAAATATATTTTTTTAAATGTATTTTTAGATTAAAGTGCCTAGTTTCTGATTAATGAGTAGAAAATGAAAAGTGGGGAAAGAAGCATAATCTTTTAAGTTTTAAGTTTATGTATGTGCCATATTTATGTAATACTAGTTACAAAATAGATTCAGAATCTTTATGCTATTTGCATGTACTATATTCCATAACATGTAGGTTACAGCATTAAACAATGTGAAATATTGCTATAATATTTTTTGAGTATGTAGCTCCTTGATTTTTCTTACATGTATTCTTAATTTAATACTTGACTGTTCATAATTCTTATTATTAATGGAGGAATATCTTTAGATATATCAAAGCTAAAAATTCCATTGTATAGTATTTTGTATTTTATTTTTAAATTCTGTATTTTGGTTTCTTGTTGAGGTACCACTGACCTTGAATGATTCACACATAAACACATGTCTGCCCATACTCATCCCTATTATTGTGTAAGCAAAATAGTTATTGCTTAGGTTAATTTTCCTGTTTGAAGGACTGAATGTTTTAAGCTGTGGTTTTATAAGCAAAGCTATAAGTAAACTTTTTTATTTGAGTAGAATATTGTTTGAAATCTGTTTCAAAGAATTGCACTATTTAATAATGCTGCTAGTACAAGAAACAACTCTGGGGAATTTATTTCATCAGATAAAATGAATGGCTTTCCAGAAGTTGTATTTTTCTCTTTTATGCTTCACCTTAAAAAAAAAATTGTCCATGTTTAAGAGATTGGTTTGTCCTGTTCAGTGCTTGAGGTTGATTAGTTTCTGTTCAGTTCAGAAGCTACTACTTTAGTAAGATGCTTTCTTTGTGGCCTTTGACACAAGAGACAAGAATGACCAAATAGATTTTTAGGGTAATGGGTATAAAAAAAAACCCCTCTCTATTGTAAGGGAATAAACTTGACTTTTCTACAGAAACGTCTCTTAAAAATGTTTCTAAGCACTGAAGAGTACTTAAGGTGTATGTTCCAATTTCAATTTGCCTTGAAATTGGGTTGAACAGATAAAGCAATGTTTTAAAAATAAAAAGTAAGTAAACAAGTCTAGAGCCTTTTAGAATGAAACCCTGTTTGACACTTACTCATGGTAGTAGTATCGGAAAATTGCCTTTGCCACCATGAATCCGACTATCTGCTTCCCTATATAAATTATAAGAGGACTTTGAATTAATCATGAGAAAATGGGTTTTTTTTTTCCCTCCTATTTTCTGGAGGAAAAAAAATAAGTGTTCAGGTGATTTCTATTTGATACTTTTTCTTTCTTCTTTGGTTTCTCTATATCTTTGTTCAACTAAAAGGCTAGTTATTCTTGAAGGATTACAATATGTTTATTAAATATAAAAATGAGATTCTTTTTTTAAAAAAAGGCAAGTTTTTCATACTGTAATAGTCAGCGCCAAAGAACTTTTTCCTTCCCATAAGTATTTTTTATTTCCATCTGTTTGGTTCTATTAATTTTTTCAATTAACTCACTTTATAAAAAATATTTGCAAACTTTTTCTTGCCTTAAGATGTAATATTTTCCACTTAAATGATTGCCTATGGATGATTATCTGCATTACAAGAGAATTCTTTAGCTTATCATTCCTTTAAACTTGTGAGATAGGAGTGCCAAAGTAACATTTAACATCTTCTTTGTGACCTTTCATAATCAGAAATTTTAAATTATGTTCATAACATAATTTGCTTTTATTTTAAAGTGAATACATATTAGGGAGTTATTTGGAATATGTCAATACATTTCAAAGTGATTATAAGAATGACACTAAATTAAAAAAAATTTTTTTTTGCCTGGATTAACCAAATTTAGAAGTATCTCTGTGTGTGAAACTGAAGAATTTATATAATCTGTGATTAATGGAAATAAGGGCATCCTTTCTTTGTTACTTGTGTTTCTATTGTTGTTTTGCTTAATTTGAGAACAACTGTGTATTAGCTTCACTTGGCTGATATCCGTAAGTGTGTCTATTTCCTAAGTGTAAAGACTACATTCATTAATTTATGTAAAAGTAAAACACTACAGTAGCAGAAAAAAAATAGCACTGACTCTTTAGCCAAAATAAGCACTGTTACATGGTATTTCTGTATTGCCAAATAAAAAAGTGATGGTACATCTTGCCTGATGTATTGAGTACTTTATACAATACTTATATATATTTGCAAGGTCACACTTGTCTCATTAAATCCTACATACCCTATGAAACTTTCAGTCTCCATAAGACCACATATATAGGCATGGAGGATATAGAACACTGCAGAAGTACTGAAATCAAGTGTGAAAGTATATGTTTCCTTTACATACTAACTGGGAGAGAAAATAGTTTCATGATGAATAAAGGTAAAGTACTTGTGGGGTTTTTTAATTAATAATTTCAAGGGTTATGGTTAAAATTGCCATCAAACTCAGTATGAATCTATCACATTGATGGACATGCATCCTTCCCTATTCAGACATGCCCATTGCCCACCACTTGGTAGGGGTTCAGATACATTTACTTAAGGAGAGGGATGCTGCCTGGATACTGCTGAAGATACCAGACGGAGAGAAGGGTTTATTTGGTTATAAAAACAGTATTTTGATTTGGGGCTTTTAATGAAGAGGTTTGTTTTAGAACAAACATGTACAGGATAGGTAAATGTATATAGCTATATTTTTAGACTCTTAGACATAAACTTAAGTATATTAATAAGCAAATCATATAAATAGGAGTTAAACTTTTTCCTAGCAAGGATATGAGGTTGGAGACGGAATGGAAAACTAGATCTGTGTCTCCATCTCATCTTCTGTTTTCTTTGTTGTCTGCCATCCTTTTGTTATCTCATGCCATCTTTGATGGTGCTATGTGAACTTAATATTTTGCACTTTAAATATATCTCTCCAAATTATTATGTTTGTTTAAAATACTTCTCTACAGGCATCTTGGTGTCTTCATTGCTTGCATGCTCCCAGGTGTTAGTCTGTCAGTCGTGTCTGACTCTTTATGACCCCATGGACTGTAACCTGCCAGGTTCCTCAGTCCATGGGATTCTCCAGGCAAGAATACTGGAGTGGGTTGCCATTCCCTTCTCCAGGAGATCTTCCTGACCCAGAGATGGAACCCAGGTCTCCCTTATTACAGGCTGACTCCTAACTGAGCTATCAGCTTGCATAATCAGTCATGTCCAACTCTTTTGTGACCATATAGACTGTAACCAGCCAGGCTCACCTGTTCATGGGATTTCCTAGGGAAGAATACTGGAATGGGTTGCCATTTCCTTCTCTAGGAGATCTTCCGACCCAGAGGTTGAACCTACGTCTTCTGGGTCTCTCGCATTGGCAGGCAGATTCTTTACAAATGTGCCACCTGGGAAGTCCAGTTCTTAACACTATTTGTAGAGCTTTGCTGGAAATCATTAAAAACTCACTTGGTTTATACACTGTCTTTCTTACTTTCTTGTGCTGCTGTGACTTCTATTTTTTATGTAGTGTTGCTTCCTACACCCTGTATTCTATAATCCTTTACCCTGCATTTCTTCTCCTTTAATCCCTTTCTCTCCTCATGCTACTGACATAGCAAGTCAGTATGATCAAGTCACACTGATCACAATAGCAATAGCTGCACAGCTCTTTTGTCTGATGAGGTTCTTTTTTTGTTTTTTTTCTACCTTTTAACAGTGAAAACCTTTAAGTAACCTCTATCACTGGGACAGGAAAGGACTGAATTCCCGTACAGCAAAAAGAAGGGCAAGCCTTCCTTCTATGATGCTTTTTATTCTTTACTTAAAAGTCACAGCAAGGCAACTGGTATATCAAATACCACCTCAATGTTTTGCTTTTAACTGCCTCTTATGTGTGTCAGAAGCGTTTCACACAGTGTACTTATTTATAGGAAATTACAGAACTTTTATAATTTGCTGTTTGAAATAATATCACAATACTTAAATATAGAGAAGAACTTTGACATTTGAAAACACCTGAGATACATGACTTCTAAAAGTTTGCTAATTCTTTTATTTAATAACACTGTGAGAGAATAGGTCCAGAGACTTTAAAAAGGATTGAATACTTGGTGTGATAGCAAATGGGATTTTTTTTTAAGTAGGTTAAAGCAGGTGTACTTGTTATCTATTGCTACCTAAAAAATTATCCCTGAATGTAGCAGCTCTAAACAATGAACATTATGTCCCATGGTTTCTGAGGGTTGGGAATTTAGGAATGGCTGGTTCCAGTGGTCCTCGCTTAGAGTCTGTCCTGAGCCTGCAGTCATCTGAAGGCTTGACTAGGCCTGGAAGATTTTGCTTCCAAGAATTGCTTATTCACATGGCTGTTGTCAGAGAGCTTTAGGTCCTTGTCTCATGGGCCTCTGAACAGAACTGCCTACATATCTTTAAAACCTAGCAGCTGGCTTTCCCCAGAGTGAGTAATCCAGTAGACATCAAGACAAAAGACACAGTATCTTTTATAACCTAGACTTGAAGGGGACATACCATCATTTGTGCCGTTTTCTATTAGTCACACAGACCCACCATGGTATGATGGGGGAGGAGTTTACACAAGGACGGAAAGACTAGCAGGCAGGATCATTTGAGGTTATCTTGGTGGTTGAATATCACACCAGGGAATCATAATAAATTGTAAAGAGATAATTGTAGTTACATTATGTAGAAATACATGTTACATTATTACAATGAATTTTTTTCATTTATTTTTATTAGTTGGAGGCTAATCACTTTACAATACCGCAGTGGGTCTTGTCATACGTTGACATGAATCAGCCATGGATTTACATGTATTCCCCATCCCAATCCCCCGTCCCACCTCCCTCTCTACCCGATCCCTCTGGGTCTTGAATATGTGCACATTCTTGGGCCAATCTTTTGGGGTAGGGTCAGGGCCTTTATTTGTGTATATGGATCAGCACAGTATTCTGAGATGTCTGTTGCATAAACTATACCTCTAAATCATCATCTGAGATTTACAGTTTCCCTTACTTTTATTTATTTATTTTGGCTGTACTGAGTTTTCGTTGCTGCATGGACTTTTCTCTAGTTGCAGGGAGCGGGGGCTACTCTCTAGTTGCAGTGCACGGGTTTCTCATTGTGGTAGCTTCTCTTGTTGCAGAAGACAGGATGTAAGGCACATGGGCTTTAGTAGATGTGGTTCCCCGGCTCCAGAATATAGGCTCAATAGTTGTTAGGGCTTCACAGGCTGAGTTGCTCTTCAGCATGTGGGATCCTCCCAGATCAGGAATTGAACCCGTGTCTCCTGCATTGGCAGGCGGATTCTTTACCACTGAGCCACCAGGGAAGCCCTCCCTTACTTTTAAAGGAGAAAAAATATACATGAAAAGCAATGAGTGCCAAATCCCCATAGGTTTTCATAATTTTCTACACAGTCTTTTACATTTGTCTTCCCCACACCTAATTGGATGGTAATTTTTGAAAGCTGTTTGCCTTCAAGTCTTCAAAGCATTCAACTTAGCTTTTATAAAAATGATAACTATTTTTGCTTTTGTGATTTTTCCTTTTTGTAATGTTTATGTAATTTCAATAATGTGCAACTAATAGAATCAAGTCTGAGAACAAATCCAATTGATTCATGATAAATATACAAGAAGTGTTTATGTAAGTCAGCAAATCTTGAATTTCTAATAGTTTTCTCAAACTTAGCATGTCCAAAAGGCAGCTCCTATCCACACCTGCCTAAACCTCCTCCCAGTCTTTCTCGTCCTAATAAATGACAACTCCATTTTTCCAGTTCCTCAGGCCAAAAACTTCTTTTCCTCACATTTCATACTCAATCTGTTACCAAAATCCTACCAGTTCCACTTTTCTAAAGTACCAAGAAAAAAATACACCAAGCATTTCTCAGAGCCTTCAGAACTACCACCTGGGCCCAGACTCCCTTGCCTATCATCACGATTATTTGGGAAGTCTCCTAATTGGTCTCCCTGCTTCATTTTAGTGTATTTGCAGCACATCAGCCAGACTGAGGACTTCTCTTGTGGCTCAGCTGGTAAAGAATTCACTGGCAATAAATGCAGGAGACTCTGGTTCAACTCCTGGGTCGGGAAGATCCTCTGAGAAGGGATAGGCTACCCACTCCAGTATTCTTGGGCTTCCACGGTGGCTCAGCTGGTAAAGAATTGGCCTGCAATGCGGGAGACCTGGGTTTGATTCCTGGGTTGGGAATATCCCCTGGGGAAGGGAAAGGCTACCCACTCTAGTATTCTGGCCTAGAGAATTCCATGGACAGTATAGTCTGTCCATGGGGTCACAAAGAGTTGGATACGACTGAGCGACTTTCACTTCACTTCAGCCAGACTGACATGTTAAAAATACATCATGTCACTGCTTTGTTCACAATCCACCAGTGGTCACACATCTTACTCAGGGTAAAAGCCAAAGTCCTTACAATGTGAACAATGTTTCTCACAGCCAGTCTCCTGCCCCACTCCACTTGGTGTTATTTCATCCTTTGCCTACTTAGCTAGAAAGATGATGCTGTGAAAGTGTTGCACTCAATATGCCAGCAAATTTGGAAAACTCAGCAGTGGCCACAGGACTGGAAAAGGTCAGTTTTCATTCCAATCCCAAAGAAAGGCAATGCCAAAGAATGCTCAAACTACCGCACAATTGCACTCATCTCATACACTAGCAAAGTGATGCTTAAAATTCTCCAAGCCAGGATTCAGCAATACATGAACTGTGAACTTCCAGATGTTCAAGCTGATTTTAGAAAAGGCAGAGGAACCAGAGATCAAATTGCCAACATCCGATGGACCATCGAAAAAGCAAGAGAGTTCCAGAAAAACATCTATTTCTGCTTTATTGACTATTCCAAAGCCTTTGACTGTGTGAATCACAATAAACTGTGGAAAATTCTGAAAGAGATGGGAATACCAGACCACTTGACTTGCCTCTTGAGAAACCTGTATGCAGGTCATGACAAACAGTTAGAACAGGACATGGGACAACAGGACTGGTTCCAAATAGGAAAAGGAGTACGTCAAGGCTGTATATAGTCACCCTGCTTATTTAATTTATATACATAGTACATCATCAGAACTGCTGGGCTGGAGGAAGCACAAGCTGGAATCAAGACTGCTGGGAGAAATATCAATAACGTCAGACATGCAGATGACACCACCCTTATGGCAGAAAGTGAAGAAGAACTAAAGAACCTCTTGATGAAAGTGAAAGAGGAGAGTGAAAAAGTTTGCTTAAAGCTCAACATTCAGAAAACTAAGATCATGGCATCCAGTCCCCTCACTTCATGGCAAATAGATGGGGAAAGAGTGGAAACAGTGGCTGACTTTATTTTTTGGGGCTCCAAAATCACTGCAGATGGTGACTGCAGCCATGAAATTAAAAGATGCTTACTCCTTGGAAGGAAAGTTTTGACCAACCTAGATAGCATATTAAAAAGCAGAGACATTACTTTGCCAACAAAGGTCTGTCTAGTCAAGGTTATGGTTTTTCCAGTGGTCATGTATGGATGTGAGATTTGGACTATAAAGAAAGCTGAGGGCTGGAGAATTGATGCTTTTGAACTGTGGTGTTGGAGAAGACTCTTGAGAGTCCCTTGGACTGCAAGGAGATCCAACCAGTCCATCCTAAAGGAGCTCAGTCCTGGGTGTTCATTGGAAAGACTGATTTTGAAGCTGAAACTCCAATACTTTGGCCACCTGATGTGAAGAGCTGACTCATTTGAAAAGATCCTGATGCTGGGAAAGATTGAGGGCAGGAGGAGAAGGGGACGACAGAGGATAAGATGGTTGGATGGTATTATCGACTCAATGGACATGGGTTTGGGTGGACTCTGGGAGTTGGTGACGGACAGGGAGGCCTGGCCTGCTGCGGTTCATGGGGTTGCAAAGAGTCGGACATGACTGAGTGACTGAACTGAACTGAGCTACTTAGCTTTGCCCACATGGCCTTCTTGTTCTTTCTAGAATATGTTAGAAAGCATCCTTCATGGGGCCTTTGCACTTCCTCCTGGACCAGTCTTCTCCCAGAGATCTCCATATATTTACATAGCTCATAGGCTTTTCTCATATGAGGCTTTCTCTAAACTCTTATCCAAAGGGATAATATCCAGCCATTCCATTGCCAGCATTTCCTACTTTTCTGCTCTGCTTTATCTCTATTGCTTATTACTGAGCTGTTTATCTGTTTATTGTCTGTCCTGTTCCACTAGAATGTATGTCATATGATGGCAGGGCTTTTTGTTTTGTGACTGGTGTATCCTAAGTAGAACTAAATATTTGTTGAGTGATTGAATGATAAATCGAGGGGAGAAGACACAGCTTTGCATGCTGTGGGTAGCTTGCAAAGTTTATAGAATGAGGAGCTTTGTTGTGTCTGATGAATCTGCCGAGTAGATCTTTTAGGAGAGTTTCTACTCACTTCTCTAAGTCATAAATATAAATGTGTAATTATAAGTTGGTAAGTGTAGGGAGGAAGAGTGGAATAAGAATTTGTGATGGGACTGATACGTGCATGCATGCTGTTGTATCTAACTCTTTATGATCCCATGGACTGCAGCCCAGGCTCCTCTCCATGGAATTTTCCAGGCAAGAATACTGGAGTGGGTTGTCATTTCCTACTTCAGGGGATCTTCCTGACCCAGGGATCAAACCTGTTTCTCCCACATTGTGAGTGGATTCTTTATCGGTGAGCTGCACTGAGAGCCCAGGGACTGATACAGATTGGGGTAAAAGGAAGACTGCTCTGAGAAAGCAACATATAAGCAGATAGCAAAAGCATGTGTTGAGTTTAGGTAGGTTAAGAGTCTAGGGAAAGAATTTCATAGAGGGGGAACAGCTTGTGCAAAGGCCCGGCAACTAGAGTGACCACAGAAAGTTCCATGAATTGAAGAAGGTCAGGGTGATGGTATTGAAGGGAGCAAGAGAACAAGTTTAAATAGCTGTTTTTTTATTACCAATCTAGAACTTTTCTGTAATTTAAGAATAAATGGCTTATACCTCTCAAAAGAATTGCCATCCTGAGTAAACAGTGTATGGGGATGGGGTGGAGAAAGAAGGTTATAGTTAAGACCAGAAGGCCTTTTCAACATCTCTGAAAATGTAACCTGAGCTCCACTGTCTTTCCAGCGCTAGAAGTTGGAGGTGGTTGTCCCTGGTTTGTGTAGATGCTAGTTCAATTTTGTTTATTCATTCATTCATTAAGTTGATATTCATCTTATGCATGCAGTGAAGACTTGAAGATCTCCTCCACCAGGAAAATGTCCCCATTAAATGAATATTTCAGGGTTTAATATGGACTGTCTGATGACTTTAACTGACAGGCTGGTGGTCCAGATTGAAAACATTCGATTTAGTTCTAATATTCAATTAGCTGGTGCTAATATTTGCAAGACGCCTTAATATGGATTTAGAAAGACCAGAGATGATTTGCCCTCAGTTAAGGAAAACGAATACTATAAAAAATCTTATTTCTTTTTATGCCTCCTCCTCCCCGTCCACCCCTCTTTCGCATCCTCGCTTTCGTCCACTTTTCTCTATCAACCATTCTGTTGAGAGTGAAAGACCAGAACTAAGAGAAGGAGAGCAACAGACAGATGAAGTGGTCCCCGGTCTGCTGCCCTCTGCTCTCAACAGTAAAAGGAAAGCTGGCCGAGGGGCGACGCTTTGGATGAAGATGAGGTGGTGGTTTGGCTACTGAGACCCCAGAACCGATAGCTCAGCTGAGAAGCAGGCCCTAGCGCAAACCGTTAGTGGCTAGAGGGAAGGCAGCTGCAGCCTGCTTCCGAATCCCACTCCAGTAGCTCCCGTTCCTCACTGGGGAGGCAGCCTCCTTTCCCCGGAGCGCTTCGGGACGCGGAGGCGGACCCGAGGGGAGGGGGTCAGCTCGGGGATCCAGAGTCGGGCGACCGGCAGGTCCCGGCGGAAAGTTGGCAGCCGCCGCCCCCCTCGCCCGCCTTCTTTCTCGACTCCCCACCCCTCTCCGGGCGATACGGCGGAGGCGGGGGTTGGGGGAACTGGCCTCGTGTTTTGGAACAGCTGCAGCCGGCGCTGGGCCCGCCTGGAATGCGGGAACAGGCTGCGCACCAGGACTTTTATGGAAACTTGCTGTTGGAGCGGGCGGCGGCGGCGGCGGCCAGAGAGATCGCAGCGGCTGGAGCGGCGGCTGGAGCTCCCGGACCCCTGCCTACACCCCGGCGCCCGACGCGCACAGCCTCCCCGCGCGCACCCCGGACCTTCGCGTGTCGCCGGCTTGAGGAGGGTGAGAGGAGTCGGGGGGACGTGGGACTGGGGCGGCCGAGATCGAGCCGTCGGCTCCCCTTGGGCGACTGGCGGGGGCTGCGGGGACGCGCGCCGCGGCTCCTGGCCGGGGTCCATCCAGCTGTGTGGACGTGCTGGTCCCCGGCGCGAGCGAACCGGCCCTCGGAGCCGCATCCCCGGGCTCCGCGCGGCGCGGGGCGGGCCGGGGCGGCCTGGCTGTCTCTCCGCGGTCACCGGCCTTGGGCAGATTCTGGCCGCGACATCCCTGCCCAGCTCCGCAGCTTCAGCTCAGCTTGCGCCCTATGTGCGCAGTTTCGGGAGCTTTCTGGGTCCCGGAGGCAGTGATCCTCCGGGAGTGATCCTCTGCGAGTGGAGCGGGCTCCCGACCCCTTGCTCGGTCCCAGTGGGCCCGGCAGGTAAAGTGCCGCGTCCTCCCCCACCACGTGCCCCCGGCGCTGTCTCCTTGTCCGCCGGCCCTGCCTGCTGTTTTTAAGAGAAATCATTCCCCGTCTGTCCCAGTGGGAGGCTGGGCAGTGAGATGTGATTTAACTACTCGTCGTCTGCCCCTTCCCTCCAAACTAGTTGTTCGCGATTCTGTCCGAGGTCGGATGTTGGGAGTTGTGCAGCTAGAGCTGAACTTGGAATGAGTGATGGAATCACCTCTCGAGACCTCCTTTGACTATAAGCTGTTTAAAAACGCCAAGCCATTCCAGCTGTGTTTGTAAACTGTGAAACGCTCCACGAATGCTTATATATATATATATATATATATATATATATATATATATATATATAAAATTAATGGCTTTTGTAAAGAAAATAGCCAAGTTCAGAAGTTCGTTGATGGCTTCAAGGTCTTCATTTCATATTTATTTAAGGTCCAGAATGTGAACAAAGAGTTGGAAAGCGGGGTGGGGGGAAGGAGGGAGAGAGAGAGGACAGAAGGAGAACAAGATAAAAATAGCATAAGGATATGTCCTAACAAAATGTCTGTCCTTGGGTAGGAGGCAGGTAGAGAAAAGAAATAAGCCATAATAAGAAAGAAATCAGTTCCATGAGCGAAGCAACTGGAGCATCATTCACCAGCTAAATTTTGTTAATGAATTCATGTGTGGGCCCACCGGTCTTCGAGTCACAGCATAACTATGTGTTGGGTAGCATGATTAAATCAACTTAAGTATTTATACCATCTTAGTCACCCGTCATTGAAAGAATTGCCTTCCTTTCCCCCTGATAATCCTTTTACAGATTAAATTTCTGCTGTCAGAAAACACAGAATACACATAAATCTCTGAAATTCTTTTCAGTTTTGAAGTCCAGTAGGGTGGAAAAGTGAAAAATTAATTAAATTGAGGGACAAGGTTTTCTTTTTTTTTTTTTGAGGAGGTATATTTAGTAATAAGGCTTCCCAAGGGGCTCAGTGGTAAAGAGCCCACCTGCCAAGGCTAGAGAAGCAGAAGACTCGAGTTCGATCCCTGGGTGGGGAAGATCTCCTGAAGGAGGGCATGGCAACCCACTCCAGTATTCCTCCCTGAAGAAGCCCATGAAGTGAGGAGCCTGGCAGGACTACATGGAGGCACAGAGTCCGACAGGACTGAGCACGCACACATACTTAGTATAAATGAACTTGCATTATTTAATGAAGCTAATTAAGATTCTCACAGCTATTAGCCCCCTATTTTTTTTTTTTAATATTTTGTATTTTAACTGGAATATTTTAAAGAAAAATGTGGGCAACTCTGTATTTTATCTGCAGTGATTCCCTTAAAGAGCCCAAAGTAAAAACCACAAGATTCTTTAAAATCCAGTTTACCTTAATACGGTATTGATGTAATTCCATTTTTATGAAAGAGTCACACTTTTAAATCCATTTAAAACTGAAATGTAGAGAATAGCAACTTTTCCTGCTCACCTGAAAATGGAATCTGTGCTATTTTTGAAAATTTGATATGTAAGACTGATCATTGTCAAAATGTATGTCATCTTGAGATGACTATATTTAGCATCAACAAAGGAATGCATTATCTAGGTTTCTGAACAGTATGTTTCCCCTGAAATTACATTTGAGGTATTTAGGTTAGGGTTTCACTTGTGAACAGAATAAAAACTGGGTATGTATATTTGGGTGAGATTAATTGGCAATTTAAGAGCTTCCCTGGTGGCTCAGCGGTAAAGAACCTGCCTGTAGCACAGGAGACGCGAGAGAGATGGATTTGATCCCTGTATGGAGAAGATCCCCTGGAGTAGGAAGTGGCAACCCACTCCATTATTCTTGCCTGGAAAATTTCATGAACAGAGGAGCGTGGTGAGCCACAGTCCATGGGGTCGAAAAGAGTCGGACATGACTGAGCACATGCACACACAATTGGGAATTTAGATTGCTTAGAACCCAAGTGGCCTGAAATGAGATAACTATTTCTTTTAAGGGGGAAAAACCGCTACTGTTATCTTTGAAACTCATTAAGGGAAATAAGGGCCTTTCCCTTGGCTCAGCTGGTAAACAATCCGCCTGCAATGAGAAAGACCTGGGTTCGATCCCTGGGTCCGGAAGATCCCCTGGAGAAGGGATGGGCTACCCACTCCAGTATTCTGGCCTGGATAATTCCATGGACTGTATAGTGTATGGGGTTGCAAAGAGTCGAACTCAACTGAGCAACTTTCACTTTCACACTGGTGGCTCAACAGTAAAGAATCCTCCTGCAGTGCAGGAGACACAAGAGATGTAGGTTCGACCCATAGGTGGGGAAGATCCCCTAGAGAAGGAAATGTCAACCCACTCCAGTATTCTTACCTGGAAAGTTTCATGGACAGAGGAGCCTGGCAGGCTATAGTCCATGGGGTCACAAAGAGTCAGACACAACTGAGCACACACACACATACACACATGCAAAAGCAAATAAAAATATTGTTTAAATAAAAATACATGCCTAAAAGAAAGAAAACAATGTATTATAGTAAATGTAGAAAAGTATGTAACAGATGGGTAGATGTCTGGATACTTTTATAGAAAAGAGGACTCTGTGCATTTTATGTTATGCTGGCCAGACACACAAAACATCTTAGTAGTTGACTTTATAATTAAGAGGGAAAATGACCTATACCATTCTTAGTAATTTCACATATTTCTATTCTTATTTAAACTATCTGTGGTCTCCATCACCTGTGTGGTTACTTTTATGTTCTCTTCCTTCTGGTTTGATCATTTATCTTGATTACATACTTATATACACTTGGAGTTGTTATATTTTCTTCATCTATTTAAATACTCAGACCCATACTATGAAAGTATGGGTCTTCCCGGATGGCTCAGCAGGTAAAGAATCCACCTGCAATGCAGGAGATACAGGAGACGCAGGTTCAATCCCCGGGTCGGGAAGATCCCCTGGAGGAGGAAATGGCAATCCACTCTAGTATTCTTGCCTGAAAAATCCCATTCATGGAGGAACCTGCAGGGCTACAGTCCAGAGTGTCACAAAGAGTCAGATATGACTGAGTACATCCTTCACATTGCATGGTAATATACTTTCTATATGGTAGGATGGGTGAATTTTTACCCAGAAATCCAGTTATTTAACTTTCAGTCAAATTCGTTTTTTTATTAGAAAATTAATACAACTCTGTTATATTTATGGTTAAAAATTGTGGGAAACCGAAAAGGGGGCTGTCATCATCTGACACATAAACTATTTGATATAGTTCCCTCTTTTCTTCACAAATAGGAGTTTTTTCCCTCACAGTGCTATATCTCAGTGGAAGTACCTGTGTGAAAGCATTGATGCAGTATCTGCCATCTAGTAAGTGTTCAATAATTGATTCTTTTACTCCCCCTCCTTTTTTTTTTTTTTTTTTTGGTCATCTCTTCCTTTTTGTTCTCTGATTAGAAGACGGTTTGGTGTCCCTAGGCCAAGTTTTGAGGTTGGTGAAAAAAAATTTTTTGTCTTGATGCAGGCAGTTTGGTTTTAGATTATATGGGCTTCTGTTAGAAGTGTAAGCCAACAGAGTTATCACCATACAGCCGCTTACACAAACCCTGGGATTTACCGTCCTGATTCCTAGTCTGATGTTGCTACACCCTGCAAGGCAGTGGGGGAGGCGGGCAATGCCTCTACAAGGCTGGTTGGCAAGAGCCTCCCCGCCCAATCCTGGCTCCTGGCTCTGGTTTTGAAGGGATGACCCTATCAGCACACTTAACAAGATGAATCAAAATGCTGCTACTTTGGAAATTCAGGCATGTGATTAAGAGAAGGGACATTTAGGCTTTAATGACTTAAGTCGCTACTTGAGAAACTGTAACTTCTTGATGCCTGGACCCACTTGAGGTTGGTGAAATTTGACTTCGCCTTTCTTTCTGGACCTCTTTCCTGCCATTTTCTTTCTTTTCACTCTGCCTCCCTCTTTCTAGCCAAAACAGCCCACCCCTGTCTCTTTGTATTTTCTCAATGCTGCTTGTTTATTTAGATCAGGGTCTATAAATTGGGAGCCAAAAAGTGACTTTTAGCCACAGACATGTTTAAAAATTGTACATTTTATATTGAAATATGGATTTTCAGTCTCTCTTGAAAAATTGAAAGGTCTTGGCAAAACTGGGTCCACATTTCTGCATAGCAGGTACTCTGAAACTAAATAGTGACCCCCTCCTGAGACAGGGCACACAGCACACTCTCCTGTTAGCGTAGTCTCCACCATCCCCTATTGTCTGATAACCAGTCATCACTGATATACACTATTTGTCAATTATATTGCATAACATTAACTTACATTACCTGACCACAGACAGTTGAATATGCAGGGCCCTGATCTAAGTATTAGGGCAAGTCTGAAGCCATGATATGATGGAAAGTCTGCTGGACTTGGCATTAGGAAGCTGGACTTTAAATGCTATAGATATATTTTGATTAGCATCCTTCTCTTTAATATAATCATGGAGCTGGGAAGGAGAGGTTAACTGTCATTGACACTAATTGCTGGTGTCAGTTGAGCTGAAAGGAACCATGTATTGAAAACTAAAACAAAAATATTTTAACTCATGGGATTTTAGAAAGTATAGGGGAGATACTTCTGGGAAAGAGATCTTTCCTAGGAACTCTTAAATAATCCTTCTTCTTCCCCATCTTAGAAGTCTTTAGGAGAGTTTTAGCAACCCTTACACATTGGTCATAAAGTGAAGTTTACCTCTATTCTTCTACTTCTCCGCCCTTCCCACTTGTTTGCAGTCAGAGGCCTGGGTCTTTCCATTCCCAGTGGCATCCCTCATTGAAAGGCCCTCTTCCACTTGAAGAGGGTTGAGGAATTCCAGTCTGTTCCAGAAATTACCACATCCATTTGTTTGGGAATCCCACATCTGGTTTTTCATGATATCTAGCTTAATGTAAACTAACTCCATTTAATTTTACTTTCTACAATTTTGTTTGCTTGTTCATTCATTCATTCATGTATCCTCATCATCAGCTTTCCTTTGAGAGATATCATACACAAGTTTTATTTGGGCTCATTTTGGATCAGACAGTTTTCTGGTATCTCTTAGTTATTCATCCACTAGCTCAAATGTGAACTGACTTTGTACTGTGTCCTAGTTGCTATGTGAGACACTAAAGATGAAAAATGGAGTGGAGCACACTTTTTCCCTTCAGGGACTCAGAGTATGGTGAATGCTCTTTGAAAAATATTCCACACAGTCATACGAGTGCAAAGTATTATACGTTAATATGGAAGAATGACGAGGCAGGTTGAAAAGACTGTTGGTATGACTCCAACCAGAGATTATCATACGAAGTGAAGTAAGTCAGAAAGAGAAAGACAAATGTCATATGATATCACTTATATGTGGAATCTAAAATATGGCACAAATGAACCTATCTACAAACGGAAACGGATTCACAGACATGGAAACAGGCTTGTGGTTGCCAAGGGAGAGGCGGGTGGCGGGGGGAAGGACTGGGGGTTTGCAGTTGGTAGATGCAGACTATTACATTTAGAATGGACACACAGCAAGGTCCTAATGGATAGCACAGGGAACTGTACTGAATATCCTGTGATAAATCATATGGGAGAGAATACTTAAAAATGTGTAAATGTGTATAACTGAGTCACTATGCTATACAGCAGAGATTGGCACAACATTGTAAATCAGCTGTACTTCAATTAAAAAAAATAAAATAAATTAAAAACTAAACAAAATGAAAAAAAAACAGTCAAAGCAAAAAAAAAAAAGATTGTTATCAGTGAGGAATTACGTATTGGTAGGAGGAAAAAACTCACTATTTTAAGTAGGTAAAATAGGATCTAGTTTCATATTTTTGAACTATAATGAGGTTTATAATGTTTAATAATATAATTTTCAAAGTAGAAGGTTACAACCTTCATTAAATGTAATAAGGTTACATAAGTTTATATTTCTTGTACAAGTAGAAAATGATAAAAATTTAGGCTCACATTTTATGAAGCTGAAAACAATGTTGTTTGTTCTATAAAGAGGTGGGTTTTAACATTTGCTTCTAGTATATAGGTAAGTGTTATGTCTATAACCTTCTTAAAAGTTGAGACCAAAAAAAAAAGTTGAGACAAAGAATTTACTTGAGTTTAATGAAATGCAGATTTAAAGCTGTCACTGTCTTGTCAAGTCTGTTCTCTTGAGAAAGGAGATAATACTTTAACACGATGAAACAGTTATTGTAAATGATAGAGCTGTGATTTAAAATTCTTTTCTTAAATCTTGCATTGTTTGCTATCTTGAAATATTTTAATTGCACATCTAAAAATCAAAGTAACTAAATTTAGAACATTTAGAGGTCAAACAGAGGTCCAGTGAAGTTTTAGAATGGGAACATCAGCATGCATATTTTAAGATGATCTGTTATACTTAATATTATATTCTACTTTGAGACTCATATTATTTCAAAGTTTGAGTTCTATACCTTAATATTCAACCTGTAAATTACTTTATAACAGCCCCAAAGTATATTTTGAAACACATTTTATTAGGCTATTAAGTCATTTTCAAAAACTTCCTGAAGTCTACCTCATTAATTGCTATGCCAGTTGATACCAACATTAGTGTATTTGCTTATGTATACATATATACAGGCTTTCCCGGTGGCTCAGAGGTAAAGAATCTGCTTGCAATGCAGGCTACAGTCCATAAGGTCACAAAGAGTCAGACAGCACTGAGCAGCTAAGCACATACATATATACAATTCATGTTTATATATTTCAAGTACTTTTAGATAAAAATGTATAATGGTAGAGTGAAATAAGTAGTTGACTAGAAGTCAAGAAACTTGGAGTCTAGTTCCTTGTTCTGCTGCTGAACAGTTTGCAACCTTGAATTAGTCACTGAATCATTTTGAGCCTCCTGGTTTTTCATATAGTAAATGAATGGCTTTGACTAATTGGTCTTTAAGGTCTTTAGTGAATAAGCTCTAAAAATTCATAATTCTTAGTACATGTATAACAAGACCCCTAATGTAATTCTGAGAGGTAGTAAAACCTGTTCAAAGCTGAACTCATTTATTACCCCTTAAACATGCTTTTAATGGTAACCCTGTTCATCCATTCACTCAAAATAAAAACCTTGAACTAATTCCTTCCTTCCTCTCCTCACCTCTACTCTCCAAATCTAATTGGTCAAAATTTTTGCAATAATGCTCCTAAGAGAGCCCCCTTCCCTGGAGGAAAGGACTTTGACTTTTTGTTCACTTTCATTTCTTCATAGCCTAGGATCATCTCTGGCATATAGTTGGAACTTAATAAATACTTCTTAAATAAATGAATAAATGGGTTACATCTTGTCAATCCTATTTGTAAAATATCTTTTCTGATTTCATTCCTAATGCTACCATCTTAATTCAAGCCCTTATCTTTTCTTGCCAAGATCATTGTACTTGTCTTTCTCCCTGTAGTCTTCCCCCATTTTACTCCAATTTTCTGCACTGCTATCAGTCTCGCTCTTTCTTTTCTAGAATACAGGTATTGTTAAGTCACATTTGCTTTAAAAATCCTTTGCTGGATCCCACTGACTGTAGGATCAAGCCTAAACGTTTTCTTAGTCTGGCATTTGGGAATCTTTCTATTCTGTGTCCAGTCTGTCTGTCTCATTTTACCAGACGTTCTCTGGACAGCTCATGGATCCCCACATTTTCAGTGGGCTGTCAAGCATGGGTGTTTTTGTTCATGTTGCTCCTTTTGCCTAGATGCCCTTTCTCTCCTTTCTACTTCGTGAAATCCTCTCATCCTTCAGTGTCTACATCAAATGTCACCATTTATCTCTGTGCAATCTGCCTTAAACCCAACCTCCTCCTTAACCCCACCATGATCTTTTCCATGACTTTTCCATATTTCTATAGCTCTGTACATATCCTGCTATTATATACGCTTACTACTTTGTATTATAATTAGCTGTGGTCCCATCTATTTTTCCTAACAAAGGTAACTGATTTCAAAGGCTGTCACATATATTTTGTATACCATCACCAAGGCATAATTCCTGGTTCATAGTAGGTTTTCCTCACAAAAATACTATGTTGTAAATACTGGTCTAATCTGTCAAGTTTGAAAAAATGCATTTTTGATAAATCATAGACAGGCTATAGTAAGACTGCAATACTCCCTCAGAACCCTATGATGGACACTTGGTTGTCTTCATTTAACATCAGCACCTAATATGCTGGGTTGGCATTCTTAAATCCCTTCTGTGTGCTGTTCTCGGTCGCTCAGTCGTGTCTAACTCTTTGTAACCCCATGGACTGTGGTCTGCCAGGCTCCTCTTGTCCATGGAATTTTTCAGGCAAGAATACCACAGTGGGTTGCCATTTTCCTTTTCCAGGGGAGCTTCCCAACCCAGGGATCAAACCCAGGATTGAACCTGAGTCTCTTTTGTCTCCTACATTGGCAGGCAGATTCTTAACCCCTAGTGCCACCTGGAATTAAATCCCTTTATTATTCATCGTCCCTTTATGATGACCAAACTTGTTGATGAATCACACGTTCAACCTTATCCTTAGGTGGTTGTTCTCTCT
Organism: Muntiacus reevesi; assembly: GCF_963930625.1. Lineage (NCBI taxonomy): Eukaryota > Metazoa > Chordata > Mammalia > Artiodactyla > Cervidae > Muntiacus > Muntiacus reevesi. The sequence goes on along the minus strand of NC_089249.1, from coordinate 127,066,502 downwards.
TAGTTTTGATAACAATTCATCTGGCTTGCCTGAGATCTTAGACTTTAGAAAAGTGCAGTGGGGCCTAATGGTTGTGCTGCTGTTGCTGCTTTAAGGCGGCTAAGACCTTACCTCTGCCTGCTCAGACAAGAAAAGTCAATACTAGATTAAGAAAAGTCTGTGAGAATCCAGATATAGAATCCCTTGGTATTTAGGTTACTGAGTGTAAGAATTAAGTTGTTAAACTAATCCTCATTTAGTGTTCTAGAATACAGACAGGGAGTGCCCAGTCAAACTACTTTCTTTTTTGAATTAAAACTGGTGTGATTTGATAGAATATTTTTCCTATAATTCAGCAAATCTCAGAATATGGTTTTAGAATCCTTGGGAGTCCCGGAGACCCTTCAAGGACCCATAGGCCTTTCTTTTATAACTATGTATCTATATGAGGCCATACTTTCTTTATATACTTCAGTCAAAACAATGTATCACAATAGTTTGAATACAGAAGTAGATATGAGAATATAGCTATCTTTTTTAAAGCCAGATATTAAAGAGATGTGCAAACATGTAAAACAATGTCATTCTCCTAAGTATTTTTATTTTGGAAAACACATTTTTTTTTCATAATGTGTGTATGTTGATGTATAATAGGTTTGTTATTATTTCCCATGACAAGTATATATTTGAAAATTCTCTTTTAATTTTTAATACATTGATATCTGTATATATAATCTATATAAACAAAGGGTTTCTGAGCTCCTCAATAGCAGGCCCATACATTGGGCCCTTTTATATTTTCTTGGTTATTGTCTGTCATCCCATGTGGACTATGAGCTCCCTGAAAAGAAATATTTTATTCTACATTCATCTTTGTATATCTAGTGCCTTATACTGTCTAGTTCATTGTAGAAAGATGTTTAATAGATGTTTTTGAATTAATTAAGTACATATTTATTCATTTTAGCTAATTTTTCATTTCCCAATTATTTCTAACCCTATCATACTTATCATGTCTAAGTTTATGAAATAACATGCAAAGCACCTAGTATATTGCACATAATAGGGATTCCGTTGTTAGTTTCCACTCTTCTCCTTTATATAATGTAGAGAAACCAAGTCTTTCCTCTAATTTATTATAACTTTTAAAAAATTCTTACATTTTGTTGATATATGTAACTTCATTTTATTAATGACTTCCTCAAATGAGAACTCACCAGTTTTCTTTGAGTGGTTACTTTAAAGTCTTCCCAAGAGCCCAGGTGGGATGCATGAGACAAGTGCTCGGGCCTGGTGCACTGGGAGGACCCAGAGGGATCGGGTGGAGGGGGAGGTGGGAGGGGGGATCGGGATGGGGAATACATGTAAACCCATGGCTGATTCATGTCAATGTATGACAAAAACCACTACAGTATTGTAAAGTAATTAGCCTCCAACTAATAAAAATAAATGGAAAAAAAATAAAGTCTACCCAAGAAAGAATCAAAGGTAAGAATGATAGGGTTTGATTCTGGGCATAATTCTGGGGTGTTGGGAGGATGCACTGCACAGTGCCTGGAATGTGGCGAGTGCAGCTGGAGTGGGGTTTAGAGCATCTATAAAGTATTGTGCATTATGCTGAAATAGATATCGGACAAAGTAAATGAAATAGATTGTATTGTTGAAGACAATGGAAGAAGCGAATACTTGTTGAAGCTTAGTGGTGGGTATGTGAGGTTTGATTATTAAATAAAGAAGATAGATTAGACTAATATATCTGATATGTTTAATATAAAAATTTTAATTAATGCCGGATGCATCTAGAAACCAGAAAATCTAGATATATCGAGAAAAGTCTACGCACATTTTGAGATGTCAGAGACTGAAGGCAAAAAAATCCATTCTTAGCATGAAATGCAGAAAATCACCATTGTTAGTTTGGGAAAATACTTCACTGGTAAGGAAGTGGCTTAAGAATTTTCTTGGAGGGAATTCACTGCAGTCCAGGGGTAGGACTCTGAGCTTCCACTGCAGTAGGCAGGGTTCCATCCCTGGTGGGGAACTAAGATACTATATGCACTACAGGGAGAAAAAAATCTCTCAGAGGTAGAAACAGTCATTGAATATATTTGTCAAGGTGGGAGGCTGAAGGAATGGGAGAAGACACGTTAAATCAGAGAGGCTAAGGGAAGCTGCAAAAGGGCCTAATAAGCCCTGGTAAGAATTTTAGTTCTGGTCTTATGCAGTTAACAACCTCAGAGCTGGAGTCATAGACTAGAGTTAAAGAGCTCAGAGTGGTAGAGAAGGTAGTAGCCAAGCTGATGAAGGTAGAAAGAATGGCAAGCTGTTATATTATTAGAAATCAAAATAATTGGGGCTGGAAGTTACTCTGAATTTTTTTTTGACTGCACAGCATATGGGATCCTAGTTCCCCCACTAGGGATCAAACCAGAGTCCTGAGACGCCTAAATTGGCAGCACAGAGTCTTAACCACTAGGCCATCAAGGATGTCCCACTCTAGAGCTTTTGAAACTTTATTTTACAATATGTAACACGTACTTAAATTCATTTTTCTGATTATATGTGCCAGTTAAGAACTTTGAAGAAACTGTGTTTAATCAGTGTTCCTGTAGCGACCAAGGTAACTTTGTGTCCTTATCACATTGAATTCTGGTACCAACTGAAAAGTTTTAATGATTTTAAAAGGTTTATCAGCATTCTGAAGGAGAGAAAACTATTAAAGTGAATACTTTGAATTTTACAGCTGTTCTCATGTTGTAAGTTTATTAATCATAATGATAATGATCCACATGACTAATAAATATATATGAATATTTCTAGTAAGGATTATTATATGAAGTTGAAGGAGGGCCTGGGACCTCTGTGCTATAAAGCAACAAATATAGCAGCAAATTCCACATAAGTTTATAGACAAGTAGGTGAAACTCATCTATATGTTAACTAATAATATATGTAGAAAGCATGAAAGTGGGAGATGATAAAATGATCAAAGATTGAATGGATATTTGGAACTTGAGAATATGTTTCCAAAAGATTAATTTGAAAATCTTTTGTAAATATTCAATGGCAGATTTTAAAATGTAGTATAGACAGTTTATTAAGGGAATTAAAAACTGAGTCAAAGAATGGGATCTTTTAGAGTTCTTAGTTTTGATGGTTACTACATGGATATTGAAAACCTTTTCATGATGGCTTTGGGGATTTATTTTAAGTTATAGTTTATTAATTAGCAGGCATGGAGCTAGGCACTAGAAAGGAATCAATCCTCTGTATTGTAGAAAAAGAACATAAAGTTTACCAAACGTACAGATGAAGGTCCAGGTGGAAGTAAGAGAAGAGCAAAATGTGGGCTGAGAATGGAAGTCACTGACCTTAGGCATCTAATGGGAAGGTTGGGGTGTGGTGTCTGCTGTCTTCAATTCTGTATCAGCTATGGTTGATGTTAGAATCTTACCTGAGTCTACAGAGAGCATAGTGGGCTGGACCATTAAAAATCCTATTCCAAGGCTTTTGTTCAGAGTTTTGGCCAGGAGACTATTAATAATATGAGAATAGAGAGAGTGTCTGTCTATTCAGTGCTGCATTTCTCAACACCTGGCGGAGTGCCTGGCACATAAAAGATGCTTAATAAATATTGGTGTAATGAATGGTGTGTTCTGTTTATATTGTAGTCCCACATAATGTTAACCATAGTGAAAGTCATGCATTATATCCCAGCAAGTAAAGCGCTTCCTCTGGAAGTTGGCAGGATTTCCTTATTAAGTAAACAATTATTATATAAGTCTTCTATATATCAGCACATGCTCAATACTGTGGATACAATGGTATATAAAGTACAGTCTGTACTCTCAAAGACCTCACTTTCTGGTGGAGGAGGTGGTCAACAAAGTGCTTTATTACCACATATTATGATTGTTGTGTTTGTTCAATTGCTAAGTCATGTCCAACTCTTTATGATCCCATGGACTGCAGCCCACCATTCCTCCCTGTCCTTCACCATCTCCCAGAATTTGCTCAAACTCAAGCCATTGAGTCAGTGATGCCATCCAACCATCTCATCCTCTATCACTGCCCAGAATGTTCAAGTCATGTCTGACTTTGCAACTCCATGGACTGTAGCCTCCTCTCTCCTCTGTTCATGGGGTTGTCCCAGCAAGAATACTGGAGTGGGATGCCATTTCCGCTTCCAGGGAATCTTCTTGACCCAGGGATTGAACCCACATCTCTTATGTCTCCTGCACTGGCAGGCAGGTTCTTTACTACTAGCGCCATCCGGGAAGCCCTTATGCTGTGGTGAATGCCATAATTAGGGTAAGCATGGGAGTGCTATTGTAACACACACTAGAGAAGCCCCTAACCCAGTCTCATGAGTCAAGGAAGGCTTCCTGGAGAAGAGTGACAGTTTCAGAACTAAGGGATTAGTAGGAGTTAGCTAAGAGAATGAGTAGAATATCAAGCTGAGGGAGCTAGCTGTGTAAAGGCTCAGGTGGGCCAGTATTTCAGGACATGTGATAGAGTGGGAGGGAAGTATGGAGAAAGATGAAACCAGAAAGGTAAACCAGTCATGTGTATTAACTCATTGAAATAAAAGTGTAGAGTGAGAAGAAAAGGGCAAAGACTGAAACTTGGGGGCAAACAACACCGAAGAAGTGTAGAGAGGCAAAGAAACCCTCAAAAGAGAAGGAATGGCTAGAGACATGAAGGAACAGGGAGAGAAATGGTATCATGAGCCAAGTGAGAAGGATTTCAGAGTAAGGAAGTGACAGAGTGTCAGATGCAGCAGTCAAGTTCAGAGGGTAGAAACTGTCCGTTTTATTTGCTAGTGGTAAAGAACCCGCATGCCAGTGTAGGAGACGTAAGAGATGAGGTTGGATCCCTGGGTTGGAAAGCTCCCCTGGAGGAGAGCAAGGCAACAGACTCCAGTGTTCTTGCCTGGAATCCACATGGACAGAGGAGCCTGGCGGGCTACAGTCCACAGTGTTGCAAAGAGTCAGACATGACTGAAGCAACTTAGCATGCACGTATAATGAGAAAGGGGCTTCCCTGAGAGCTCAGTTGGTAAAGAACCCACCTGCAATGCAGGAGACCCAGGTTCAATTCCGGGGTTGGGAAGAGCGCTGGAGAAGGGATAGGCTACCCACTCCAGTAATCTTGGGCTTCCCTTATGGCTCAGCTGGTAAAGAATCTGCCTGCATTGCAGGAGACCTGGGTTTGGTCCCTGGGTTGGGAAGATCCCCTGGAGAAGGGAAAGGCTCCCTACTCCACTATTCTAGCCTGGAGAAGTCCATGGACTGTATACTCCATGGGGTCAAAAACAGTTAGACACAACTGTGCAACTTTCACTTCATAAAGAGAAAAACATTGTGCCTAATTTATATCTAAAATGGAAGTTCACAGAATTTAACTGGCTTTCCCAGGACCATACATCTAGTAAATGACCTCATCGAATTTTTCAGGCTCTAATTCCAGTATTTCTTCCACCACTGTTGTCTTTTGTTTTTGCTTTTCTGGCCACACACACTGCACAGTTTACATAATGTTAGTTCCCCAACCAGAGAGCAAACTTGGGCCCCTGGCAGTGAAGGTGCTGAGTCCTAACCACTGGGCTACCAGGGAATTCCCACCATCTTTGTTGCCATGTATTTGAAAAATCAACAATTAAGTGAGATATTCTCATTAGGATATAATTCTGAACTCTACCAGGGTCCTTAAGCATCAAAGGTTCTAGGAGAAAATTTTGAAAGATTTCATATTATATTTGTATGAAACTTTTGTCCAATTGAAAAAAATACACAAATCTGTAAACTTTTGTATGAGGAGGTTTATGAAATGTTATGACAAGATTGAACCTGTACATGTCATTTGTTTTGAAATTTTAATTTCATAATACACATTCTACCACATATAATTACGATCATTTACATATTGAGCAACTTAGTCCACAGCCTGGTCCCTAGCTAGCTGACAGAAAAGATGGAGGTAGTTTTGTCAGGGTTGAAGGTTACTTCCCAGGTGGCGCTAGTGGTAAAGAATCCACCTGCCAATGCAGGAAACGTAATGAGACTTGAGTTCGATTGCTGGGTGGGGAAGATCCCCTGGAGAAGGAAATGGCAACCTACTCCAGTATTCTTGCCTGGAGAATCCCATGGACAGAGGAGCCTGGCAGGCTACATACAGTCCATGGGGTCACGAAGAGTCAGTCATGACTGAAGTGACTTAGCATGCACGAAGGTGACTGTGGCTGTCTGGTAGGAAGGGCATGAGTATTTCAGGCTTATAGAGTGAGGATGGAGAGAGAGACAGAAAGAAGAGGATTTAAGGAAACTGAAACATTTTCAGCTGCAAGTTAGAGAGCACTATGGCTCCATTCCTTGACTAAAGTTCAGTGACTGCAACTCCCTTTCACAGGAATTTCCTTGATGGATTTATGGTTTAGTGTTGAGATTCACTAAAATGTGTGACATTCAGCTAATTTTTAAATGCTTCATAGAGTCCTTGTCATGACTTTGTTGGAGTCAATACTTTAAAAAGTTTTCATAGGACGTCTCTGGTGGCCCAGTGACTAAGACTCCACATTCCCACTGCAAGGGCCCCGAGTTTGATCCCTGATCCGAGAACTAGCTCCTATATGCCTCAACTAAAGAATCTTCATGCTGCACCAAAAATAAAAGATTCTGTGTACTGCAAGAAGACCTGGTCGCAGCCCTGGTGGTTCAGCGGTAGAGTCCAATTGCCAATGCCTGCAATGCAGGAGATGTGGGTTCGAGCCCTGGGTCAGGAGGAGCCCCTGGAGAAGGAAATGGCAACCCACTCCAGTATTCTTGCCTGGGAAATCACATGGACAGAGGATCCTGGCGGGCTATAGTCCATGGGGTCACAAAGAATCAGACACTACTAGCAACTAAGCAACAACAGCATTAAAAAAATAAAAAGTTTTCATAAAATCAAAATTCTCAGTAACTAAATAAATAAAAGGGAATTTGGTTACCCTGGGAGTACACTGTTAAATAATGTTCTGTCAGATAAAAATTTAGAAGCCTTTTGTACTTTTGGCAATTTAGCAGAATGATAGAATATATCCATGTGTTCCTCAATCAAGAGAATAACATATATGTGAATATTGCTACTGGATTCTTCATTAGTTGCAGCAGTCAGAGTGCTGCTTGCATGTTGCTGACTTGGACACTTTAAAAATCAGAGCCCAAACGGCCCCTGACTTCATCCCACATGAATGAGTTTACTAAATGAATTCTAAACCACAACCAGCTGAGATAGCAGCATTTGTTTCAGTACCTGGGAATGATTTCCTAACCTCAGTCTGTGTCCTGCATAAAGTCAAGAGAATAACTGTTAGCTTGTATCATTTTTAAAAGGAAATAAGCTACTTAAATAAAAACTCTGTGATGCTCTCATAGGGCAAAATACCTGTTTTTCAATTTATCCAGCACCCTATTCTGCTACTAGTTGCCAGCTAAAGATTACAAATTCACTAAATGTAGAGAATACCATTAATCATGTCTTTTCAGCTTCCGACATATTTCTACTGCTTGGAATTGTGGCTCTCAAATAATTGGATTAAAGGCTCTGTTGATTACACAAGTAAGTCAAAGCTTCTAAGCCGGTTGGTATTCCGCTCGTCCCCACCACACAAAGCAGTTGCGCTGCTCTCTTGGCATCAGCATAATACAGTGGGTAAGAGTGCAGACTCAGGAGTCACACTGCCAGTCCCTGTCCCCTTTGTCCATCACGCGTTATTTGTGTGGTCTTTGGCAAATTACTTGACTTTTCTAAGTCTCAGTTTTCTGTAACAATTTCCATAAGACTTCAGATCCTACTAGAGAAACTCCAAGACATTTTTCTCACATTAATATTTTAAGAAATTTTAAATGACTGCGTCTGGAAAGTTTTTTGAGATAGGGTTTGAGAATAGTATTCACTTCAAAGGATTATTGTGGAAAATAAGTGAAAGAATGATTGTTAGCCAGTTGGTACATTACCTGGCACACAGTAAAGGCTCAATAACTATTAGCTTGGATTATTATCATCATAAATTATTCATATTGTGATAAAAGGATGTACTAGTGAGATAGTGCTAGTGAGATAGTATAATAGTACTAGTGAGAGAATATAATACAGTCAATGACTGTGGAACAGAATTTTTTCCTGTAAAATTAATAAACTAAATGTAGTCAAATTTACAACTTTAACCCTGGTTTAGCACAGAAAGAGAACAGAGATAGCGATGGAATCCTGCTATTGTTTCTACCAGGCAGTGTAATGTCTTCTAAAAATTATCTATAAATCCTACAAATATTTATCTGCTTAATTTTGAAATCTTTCTGTTCAACCTAAAACTATGAAAGAGATATGGGCCCTACTTGTTTGTAATTTACACCTTAAAAAACAAAAGCTAATAAACTTATTTTGCTACAATTTTTTCATCCTCAAAGTTCAGAACAGAGTAAACTGTCAGCAAAGGATAGTTTGCTTATATTTTAAGCAAAAATGTTAACATTAGTACTATTCACATTTTCACAGACTTTCAGAATGAGAGCTTAGAATATTGAAATGACACTTTAAAAACTATTTTAATTGGTTTTGTTTATGTTAAATTCAAAAATCAGTATTTTATTCTGAATCTATAAAGAAGGCAAAATATAATGTGAATTATTTTTTAACGAGGTGACAAGGGTTAACGGATCCATTTATTCTCCAGGATTACTCTTGACAGCCTGATTCTTCAGTATCAACAAGCCACACAATTTTGTTTAGTTTAATTTCACCAGGATAAAAAGACTTCCTGAAATTCCTTCTGGTCAATTAATTCAGCTAAAATGATCAGTCCTTATAATCTCATGAGATTGCACAAATTTTCATCATACCCCTTTGTATTATTATTTTAAATTGCATAAATAATATGTGAATATATGCTCACTGGCAGGGAAATGTAGGTTTTTGCTGAAAAGGGTAAGGGAGACATGAATAATGAAATCAATCAAAATTATTGATACCAATAATGTAAGGCATTATTCTTGAGATAACATGTTACATGTTATCTAATTCTAACGAGGAAGCAACAGAGTTGGAATTTAGATTTAGGTCTGATTATCAAATTGTAGTAATCAAACTGTGAGGTGATGAAGGCTGTGTTAATACTGGAGCAGTGAAAATAGTGAATTAATACATAAGAACAAATCTGAAAGTAACATTAACAAATTGTGATAATCTGTTAAAATTAGGAGATGTAGAAGAAGAATGAACCATAAATAACTCTAAAACTTGAGAAGCTATGACAATGAAGACTGGGTTTTGTTAAGTTATACAGGAAGAAATATCTGATAGGTAACTCTAGATATAATAGAATGGCTCAGGTAAGAGAAAAGAACTAGAGCTGTTTGTTATTTTTATCTCAGGCGCATAGATTACTCAAACCTTGGTTAATGACACTCTCATTCATGCATGACCTACTTTTATTGGGCAATTACTGTTATATTGTTTCTTCCCATGTACAAAACCATTTTTTTCCTACGGAGTTGTTGTTTTTTTTTTGCGTTGGGGGGTGTAAAGGAAAGCAGAATGTTTTATCATGATTTTTGCTTCAGCAATTTTGGGACAAATTAAAAGTCCTAGAACTCTGAAAAAAAAAATATATATAGTAAGCACTCACAGACCTACTAAATGACCAAAGTTAAGAACTTGTTAATAATTACATGGAATCATGTCCACCTCCCTCCTACCATATTTTCTCCTGCCACAAAAGGAAACTTTAGCCCCAGATGGCTTCACTGGGAAGTTCTTGCAAACATTTAAGGAAAAACTAATACCAATTCTGCATGAAGCATAAAGAAAAGGAAGAAATTTCTTAGGGAAAATTAAAGAAAAGGAAATACTTCTCAACTCATTCTACGAGAGCAGTGTTACTCTGTTAACAAAAACAGATGTTGTAAGAAAAAAAAAATCTGCAGACCAATATGCTTTATAAACATGGATGCAAAACTTCTCAAAAGTTTTTATCAAATTATCAGTATGTTAAAGGATAATGCATGATTAATTTTATCCTGGGAATATAAAGTCTATCAATGCAAAGAAATAGAGGAAAACAACAGAATTGAAAAGACTAGAGATCTCTTCAAGAAAATTAGAAATACCAAGGAAACATTTCATGCAAAGATGAACTCAATAAAGGACAGAAATTGTATGAACCTAACAGAAGCAGAAAATATTAAGAAGAGGTGGCAAGAATACACAGAAGAACTGTACAAAAAAAATCTTCACAACCCAGATAATCACGATGGTGTGATCACTCACCTAGAGCCAGACATCCTGGAATGTGAAGTCAAGTGGGCCTTAGAAATCATCACCACGAACAAAGCTAGTGGAGGTGATGGAATTCCAGTTGAGCTATTTCAAATCCTGAAAGATGACACGGTGAAAATGCTGCAGGCAATATGTCAGCAAATTTGGAAAACTCAACAGTGGCAACAGGACTGGAAAAGGTCAGTTTTCATTCCAATCCCAAAGAAAGGCAATCCCAAAGAATGCTCAAACTACTGCACAATTGCACTCATCTCACACTCTAGTAAAGTAATGCTCAAAATTCTCCAAGCTAGGCTTCAGCAATACGTGAACCGTGAACTTTCAGATGTTCAAGCTGGTTTTAGAAAAGGCAGAGGAATCAGAGATCAAATTGCCAACATCTGCTGGATCATAGAAATAACAAGAGAAAAAAAAAGAAATAGCAAGAGAGTTCCAGAAAAACATCTATTTCTGCTTTATTGACTATGCCAAAGCCTTTGACTGTGTGGGTCATGATAAACTGTGGAAAATTCTGAAAGAGATTGGAATACCAGATCACCTGATCTGCCTCTTGAGAAACCTATTTGCAGGTCAGGAAGCAACAGTTAGAACTGGACGTGGAACAACAGACTGGTTCCAAATAGGAAAAGGAGTATGTCAAGACTGTATATGTATGTATGTATACATATGTATATATGTATGTCAAGATTGCCGGGACAATATCAATAACCTCAGATATGCAGATGACACCACCCTTATGGCAGAAAGTGAAGAAGAACTAAAGAGCCTCTTGATGAAAGTGAAAGAGGAGAGTGAAAAAGTTGGCGTAAAGCTCAACATTCAGAAAACTAAGATCATGGCATCTGGTTCCATCACTTCATGGGAAATAGATGGGGAAACAGTGGAAACAGTAGCAGACTTTCTTTTTTTGGGCTCCAAAATCACTGTAGATGGTGATTGCACCCATGAAATTAAAAGACTCCTTAGAAGGAAAGTTATGACCAAACTAGATAGCATAAAAAGCAGAGACATTACTTTGCCAACAAAAGTCCGTCTGGTCAAGGCTATGGTTTTTCCAGTGGTCATGTATGGATGTGAGAGTTGGACTGTGAAGAAAGCTGAGTGCTGAAAAATTGATGCTTTTGAACTGTGGTGTTGGAGAAGACTCTTGAGAGTCCCTTGGACTGCAGGGAGATCCAACCAGTCCATTCTGAAGGAGATAAGTCCTGGGTGTTCATTAGAAGGACTGATGCTGAAGCTGAAACTCCAATACTTTGGCCACCTCATGCGAAGAGTTGACTCATTGGAAAGGACCCTGATTCTGGGAGGGATTGGGGGCAGGAGGAGAAGGGGACGACAGAGAATGAGATGGCTGGATGGCATCACCAACTCGATGGACATGAGTTTGGGTAAACTCTGGGAGTTGGTGATGGACAGGGAGGCCTGGTGTGCTGCGATTCATGGGGTCACAAAGAGTCAGACACGACTGAGTGACTGAACTGAACTGAATTGATACTAAGTGTTGATAAAGATGCAGAGAAAGTATAGCTCTCATACAATATTCATGGGAAGATAAAATATTACAGCCATTTAGAAAACAACTTGGCAGTTCTTTTAAAAGTTGAACATATATTTACCATAAGGCCTAGTCATTATAATTCATTTATTTACCCAAGAGAAATAAAAAAGCATATGTCCACACAAAGACTTGTACGTGACTATTCGTACCAGCTTTATTTGTAGTAGTCATTGGAAACAACTTAAATGTCCATCCGCAGATGAATGATTAAGAGTGGTTAACTCTGGTATTTCATACAATGGAATATTATTCAGTAATAAAAAGAAATGAACTTTTGACATATGCAACGACGTGGATGAATCTCAAAATAATTATGCATGGTGAAAGAAGCTGAACAGTAGAGTACATACTTGTATGATTCCTTTCATAGAAAATTTAAACTAATCTACAAATGACAGAAAGCATTATCTGCCTAGGAATGGAGGTGGGAACAGTTGAAAGAAAAGGGAGGTTAAGGGGATCTGAGAATACTTTTCTGGGTGTAAGTATATATTCAGTTCTTTTCTTTATTTCTTCTTTTTTTGGTTGCACTGTGTGGCTTCTGGGATCTCAGGTTCCTAACCAGTGATTGGACACAGGCCACAGCAGTGAAAGTGCTGAGTTCTAACCCCTGGACCACCAGGGAATCCCTATGTATTTATACCTTGATTGTGGTGACAGTGACCTGGGTATATACATATGTCAGAACTTGTTGAACTGTGCACTTTCAAAGAGTATAGCTTACTGTATGTCTATTATACCTTTGAATTTTTTAAAAATTAAAAGTTTGAAGCCAATAGACAAATTAAAATAAAATTCTAAAAAATGTTCAGTCAGTACCGAAGTAGGCAGCAAAGGGGAATGGCATATGTACAGACGTGCATGCATATGCATTGTTAAAAGTTTGAAATTACATGAAATAAAAATGATAGAATTAAAGGAATAGACAATTCCACATAGGTTAAGAACTAGACCAAAACAAATGTTTATTAGTAAAGACATAGAAGATCCAAATAACATGATCAACCACCTTGACCTCAATAATTATAGAATAATACATCCAGTAACAATACAAATTCTTTGCACAGGCACTTGATACATTCACTAAACTATTTTGGGTTATTAACTTATAAGGATTTTTTAATACCATACACCTTATACCTTCTATACCCTAAATCTTAGGGAAAGAACTGAGAGTTACTATAATTAATTATGTGCTTAGATTATGTCAATATTTTTTGAGGAGTAATAAATGTGCTATTTCTCTTTATAAAAATATTTATATAGCACATTAAAAAATTAAGTCATCAAAAATTCTTACTCAATACTAATATTTTTTTTCAGGTGCAAAAAATTACAAAGCTTCATAATCACCCCAAGACCACATAGAGCAAACATGAATGATATTTCCCAAAAGGCTGAGGTAAGCTTTTTAACTTAAAAGTTAAAAATGGGGGAATCATAGAGCTGACTGCACAACCGCTGGAAGGACCACTGGTGGAAAGGTCATCCGCAGAAGTTCATAGTAACATAGTGTCAAGATGTAAGACATAAGAAGAGAGAAAATTCACAGGTTGGTCTGGGGCCCAGTATTTTCATTTGGATTCTTATCTAGGAAGCATGACTATAAAATTTTGTGTGTGATGGTAAAGTGGATGTGATGGCTAGCATCTTGAGTAAATTTTAACATGATATATCTTAGAAGATATATCTTAGAAGTTGTTTTTTCAGTATTAAAAAAAAAACAGAATTGACATATACTCTTACCAGAAACCAATGACACCATAAGTAGAAAATAAAATAGAGGCTGTGTATGCCACAGGTTAATTAATCAACTTGCCATTATCACTAGGAGAAGGAGTTTGGTGTTCTGAGGTGATGAAGTTTTATTTACTGAAACTTCTTTTAGAGATCAGTGTAATTTTCAAAAAGATGAAAATAATTTGCTTTCCTGGTTTCAGAATGGAGAAAACCCGTTTCTCCAGTCTTTTAACAGATTCCTCCTCCTTTGGAAAGCTTGTTTGTCATTTGGGAATTTCTCCTTAGAGCACATCCTACTTGGAATGATATAACATTCTCATATATTTTCAGTGTTGGCTTAAAGAAGTTCTAGATGGGCAGTATAGCAGTAGTAACAACAAAAATCACTGCTTGTGCACAAAGACCATGGCTCACCTCAACCCAAATGAGAAGCAAAGACTCTTCAGTTTTTCTCATATTAGATACAGAAACAAGCAAGAAAATCAATATGTAAATTAGGCTTAAGTTTTTTGCTTTGTTTTCAACTTATCTAACTTACTAAAATTAGACTTGGTATCTTTTAAGCAAGCAATGTAAAATTTGAATCTTTAATAATGAAATAGGTCAGTAGAATACAGGTTGTTTTGAATTGGAATCCAGTCTTCAATGTTTATATTTTTCCAGCTTTCAGCTTCAGTGGAACATATACAAAATGGGATTTCGTTGCAATATATTAGTAACATTTTACTCTCATATTTTCTGCAATATCATCTTTCATACTTAGATTTTAGAAGGTATCTAATCAGATTCTTATACAAATAAAGGTTTCAAACTCATTTCTATATTCTGTTTTGATAAATATTTCTTATATTGCTTATTCTGATCTATCTTTACCTAATTTCTTCCTCTCTTATTTTTTAACTTTCTTCTCTTTATTTTCTTCTAATGAAGATTCTGCTTTCTTCATCTAAACCTATACCAAAAACCTATGTGCCAAAACTTGGCAAGGGTGATGTAAAGGATAAGTTTGAAGCCATGCAGAGAGCAAGGGAAGAAAGAAATCAAAGGAGATCTAGAGACGAAAAGCAAAGAAGAAAAGAACAATATATTAGAGAGAGAGAATGGAACAGGAGAAAGCAGGAGGTTATTTTATTTTATTTTTATTTCATTCTTGTGCAAATATTCATTTTCATCATTTAAATTCACATTTTATTTATTATTCACATTAACCACATTTCATATTAACTGTACTTAAAATATTTTCTGCATTTATAAGCTAATTTCAAACTCTGCATATAATATGACTTAGTATGAAGTTTGGACATGTTCATATTAATTTATTTACCCATCTAGATTAAAGATATGCTTGCTTCTGATGATGAAGAAGAGGTATCTTCTAAAGTAGAAAAGGCTTATGTCCCAAAGCTAACAGGTAAGGCACTTGAGGGGTAAATTGTAAATAAAACTGCAAACAAGGAAACAAAACAAAATGTCAAACTTGTTTCATATATTCCTAGGAACTGTTAAAGGTAAATTTGCTGAAATGGAGAAACAAAGACAAGAGGAGCAGAGGAAGAGGACGGAGGAGGAACGAAAACGCCGAATTGAGCAGGATCTTTTAGAGAAGAGGAAGATACAGCGTGAATTAGCAAGAAGGGCTGAGCAGGTATACAATAGATATTAAGTCAGTAATTGCTTCAGAAACTAATTGTACAGAGTAAAACTAACCAGTATGTTGCCTAATCAAAGTGTTTTATTATAACATAAGCCTATTAAATAGCAGCTAGCATGAAAGTAAGGTCTTAAGCACAATATTTAGTATCGAATGCCTAGAAGGATAAGGGCAGAATGTGTCTATTTCAAGGTTGAGTACTGAGATAACTTTTGTTATATACTGTCTTATTCTGTCCACATTCTATATTTTTCTTGACACATTAGAAAATTTTACAAAGATATAAGGCAAATTCACACATAAATTATCCAGACATGTAACAAAATGCTAATCTTTTAATAGCAATAAAAAGTGCTTGCTGGTTATTACCAAGCACTAAGGCTTAATTAGAATATCTTCCTACTCAATTATTTGTAACATGTAACAAAATTAAATCACATTTTATTCAATAATGGTATTATTAGCAAGTTGGGGATGGTAGTAGGAGAGGGGAGATACATGTGACAGTCATGTCCTTCACGTAGCCATTCCTGATGCCCATAGCCATGAAGGACAAACTAGAAGAAAGACATTATTACTATGATTTTATAGAATCTCTTAATGAACTTAAAATTCCCATATATTTTCTGCTCAAAGGATGAGAACTTAGAGGCTGGTAAAGATTTTAAAATACTCAAGAATCTAAGTTCCAAAAAAAGTTAATCTCTCAGAATGATTAATGATTATAATGACGTAGAAACTTGAAATTCTAATAGTCAAAATTAACATTTTATTAAGTAAAGAACTGATCAGTTCACAAAAATTTCTCTAATATATTGATATTTGTTTTATATTATAAATGATCTGTAGTCATAGAATTGAAAAAAATGCCAGAAGACAGTTATATTGATTATTTACTTTAACCTTATCTATATTGTAGGATCAAAAGAGATGATTAATATACTGATTTTAGTGAGACTCAACTAGTACAATAATGGCATTTATCAGAGTTTTTATTAAGATTATATGAGTTAATAAATGCAAGCATTTAGGACAGTGCCTGGTACAAAGTAAGAGGGCTATAAATGGATGTTTCACCTAAATAGTAGTACATATAAATAAAATGTCATGAAGCCATTTTAGTTTTCCCCTCTCTCATCAACATTTTAACAATTTCCCTAATATAATCTTCACAGTATATTGTCTCTCTCATAACCATGTTTACTGTGAGGTTGTACTTGGCTCTTTTTGCCTTTGCTTTAAGTGTCTTAAATCTGTTTGCTGTGCTTCTTTCAGTTCCTACAACTCTTCTGAAAAAAGTGACAGGGACTTCCCTGGCAGTCCAGTGGTTAGGACTCAGCGCTTTCTCTGCTGGGAGCCCAGGTTCAATCCTTGGTCAAGGAGCTAAGATCTGACAAGCTGCACAGCATGGCCAAACAAACAAACAAAAACCCCAAAACAAACAGAAAAGTGACAAAGAAGGCAAAGCATATGCCATATTTGCATGTCAAGGAAATTTATTTACTCTGACTTTGTGAATAACCACTCTTATGGCGCAAGTAGCCATTTGTATGGTGTCAAATAATGATACATGCCAGATGAAATTATAGAAAAGAATTGGGATTTTCTATATTTTATTACTTCATATCTCTTTGTATAAAGAGAGAATGGCATACTTTACCTCTGTCACCTCCAGTCATCAAAGATTAGGATTCATTTTGAAGTGAAATTTCAGAAGGGAGCACAATTATTAAAAAATGAACATTTTAGGTTATGTGTTATAAATATAAAACATATCACTATATATAATTATATTTATAATGCAAATTGTAAAAGAACATAATAAAATTATAGTAAAACATATAATTAAAATATATGGTGCTTGGCAGGAAATAGAGTATACACATGGGGTTAGTCTACTACTTTTAAATCTTGTGTTCTTTTCCAAGAAGCACTGATTACACACTAGACTTTGAGACCCACTACAACCCCATGAACTGAATATGCAGGCAGTGGTTTCGCAAAGAACTATGTATGTGTTGAAGAGGTGAATTTGAATGTGATGAAGACATAGGGTACTCAGAAAGAAATGGAAAAAAGCTAATCATTAAAAAGAACCACTTTAGTAACCGTAGATACTGCATGGCAAGAGAATCTTGGTTAATAAAAATTTTAGCCTATTGAATTATTTGAGAATATGTGGGTAGAGCAATATAAAGCATTAATAGTAATTTCATTTTGTAAATATGGGAAATCTAATTTTAAAACCTAATTAAGTTTTCCACTCAAATCTAATAAAATTTTATCTATCTTTGAATATAAGAAGTAAAGCATGATATAGGTAGTTAAGAAGAGTCTTAATGAAAAATCATCTTGTATAAGTCCATTACTATAGATAGGATTTTTGAGTCAGACGAGTAGTTGAATAATGTTTGAAATAATTACCAGTTCTAAGATTCTAGATTATTTTTGTTGTTCAGTCATGTCCAACTCCTGGCAACCCCATGGCCTGCAGCACACCAGGCTTCCCTGTCCTTCACCATCTCCTGGAGCTTGCTCAAACTCATGTCCATTGAGATGGTGATGCCATCCAACTATTTCATCCTCTGTCATCCCCTTCTTATTATGATGAATTAAAAATAGAAATATTTTGTATACAGCATGTTGGAATCAAACACCAATAAAATTTGGGGGAGATCTTAATTTGGTATAATCTAGTTATCGTCTAGGGTATTTTGATGGACAACGTTAACATCTATGAAAGTAGAAAAAAAGAAGTTATTAGTGGGAGACTGAGCTGTTAAAGAGAAAAGGGAGCAAGGAAGTTGATTTGGGAAGGAGCAAGAGGAGTTTTTCCCCCCATGAATCAAAAGGAAGTGTTGGGAAGCAACTCTTCCATGGTAGCTTCTGAAAATTAGCACTGTAATTGAACTGAATGCACCCAGATATGACAACTGTCACAATACAATCTAACAAAATTGTTTCAAATGAAGTTAAAGGCAACTAAATGCTACTAGAGCCAGCTTACAGAAAAACCCAAATGAATTTTTTGGCCAACACAATAGTTTATTATCTAGTGCAAGCTAATAAAAATCTGAAAAGGTGGTAGCACCAAGAAAAAGAAATCTGGGGTTAAAAAATTTAGAATTTTTCCCCTATGCTCTCAATTTCTCACTTCTCACCATACCTCCTAGAAATTTTTATTGAGATTAACACAAATTGTGGGGTAATTATTATCACTCTTTTGAAGGGAAATAATTTTATAATTATTTTATTATAGGTCTACTAGAATTTTTCATAGTATCATTTATCATTCAATAAAAGTTTCATCATTTACACAGCAAATCAGTATAATAGATACTTCCATAACAAAGCAAATTATTCTGAACAAAACTATTTAAAATAAATTATTAAAATACACAATAAATTTATTTTTAAAATACAATTTGTTCAGAATAATTTATTTTTCAAGAAATTTGATATCTTAGTAAAATGCATAATTTCTCCCTTGATGGAGACTGTAGAAAAGAGGGATGATGAGAGAATAGGGATTAAACCAGCCCAGTTCCTAGCATGAGCAATGTACAGCCGAATTCCCTTAGCCTGAGTGAGGAACAGACTACTTCCAGATTCTTTCACTGGTGTTAGAAATCAAATTAAAACAGTAAACAATTTGAATTTTTACTTTCTAACTTTTTCATTTTCCCATTGTTTATGTTTCTTTTTCCTGAGACTTCAAACACTGTGCTATTTAAGTCATCTTTCTGTCATTTCTCACTCTGTTATATACATTAGCTTGCTAACCTCACTGGCCATATGGAGCTCCCTCCTTTTGAATGAGGGTCTTTCCTATATAGATCTGGTCAAAATATTTAATAAACAATTATGATTGTTTTTCCTTCTAAACTAGACATGTGAAAGCCTATACCTTTCACTGCACTTCATTATTGTGTCAGTTATATTTTGGCCATATTGTAAAATACAGTCATGATGATTATTTGGTTGCTAATGATAGATTTTCCTTTCATTGTGGCAGAGAATGGAGAAATGTTTCTGTATCTCAGTTTAAATTGCTTGTTTATTTAATAACTGTTGGTTGTAAGCTCACAGCCATGTTGTAAGAGCTTGGTCTGTTATTCAAATTCCAGAATTACAAAGGTAGGCTTTATTTTAATTTTTTCTTAATATAATGTTCCCAAGATATTGATATCAAAATACAAAAACTAGTAGAAGGTTTAATCTCTATTTAAAAGGACATAATTGGCTAATTTGGAGCAACATAAAAATACTTCCAAAATTCTAAATTTTGAAAATTTACCATAAATCACAACTAAATTACTTTTCAGTTATATGTTTAAAGCAAAACTCAGAAATCTGATGTAATGTAATGATATGAAATTCTTATTCAATAGATTGAGGACATAAACAATACGGAAACTGAATCAGCACCAGAGGTAAATGGACATTTCCTTTAATGAAACATTCACCTAAAATTATCTGGTTCACAAATAATCTTTCAATTAAAAAAATTAAAAGTTTTATTATGAATATAGCAACAAGAAAAAGGACAAAAATATTTTGCAAAGCAAGGTCATACTTTTGCACTTTCAAACACTATAGCTTAGTGTTTTTGGAGAAAAGTATGTTTTTGCTCTCATGGTTCAAGTAGAGGCACAAATCGGAGTCTGAAATACTCTGCCAAGACTATACATTTCTTGAACTGTTACTAATAGTTGAGACTGTTGAAAGCTAATGTTGAAAAATGCATTTTTCTTTTCATCGTTTGTCTTCTTTCCTCAGAGTTCCTGATAGTTTGTTTTGGTTATTACATACTAGCAGAGAGTACAATATCTATTGCCATGAAGGAATGTTCAACAACCACAATAGTTTTAGATCTCTTCTAATCTAACATACAAAGTTAAAGATCAATCAATTTGACGGTGTGCCTAGAAGTACAGACAAATAAATTGGAAGCAGTTTTACTTCAGGGGCCTATGTTACAAATTATAATTCTTCACTTTGTTTTTCAAAAAAGTTCAGAGGCAATAATAGATGATGTAAAAGAACTAATTAAAATGAATTTCAAAAACAAGTTTAAGAATATGTGAATAGGACCAAATGCCAAAGAGTTTTGTCTATAATATAAATGTTTTCTAGATCACTTGGAAATACTGTTGTTTTTTTTCTCACTAAATGTTGGTTTTATTAAGTATTTAAAAACTTACATGGAGAGAAAAGCCATATGCAGAAAGCTTTCTTGTGTGTTTAAACTGAATCTGTCCACCATCAAATTGATTGAGAGTATGCTCACATGCACATTACCTTTTGTGGGATGAGTGCATGATAGCGAAATTCAGATAATGTCACACGGTTTTATCTGAACACTGTATTAACACCATCTTCTAGGAAAAAGGATGCTTCTTGAACCTTGTCAGCAGTGGATTTCAGTAAGATTAATTCATAATGTACAATGAATTCAGAGAAAGAGCTATTTAATAGTAATCCATAAAAACTATATTTTTGTTCTTCATAGCATTGATAGCAATGTAATGAAATCCACCAATGATGGAAGTAATGTCCCGTGGAATCTAAATTTTGATATGGAAGAAATATGCTAATCACCTATTTTATAAATTAGGAAGGAGATGAGTCACTGCTTGTAACAGTGGTACCTGTCAAATCACACAAAACATCTGGAAAAATAAAAAAGAATTTTGAAGATCTAGAAAAAGAACGAGAAGAGAAGGAAAGGGTCAAGTATGAAGAAGATAAAAGAATAAGATGTGAAGAACAACGCCGATCTCTCAAGGAAGCAAAGTGTCTTTCGTTGGTCATGGTAATTTTTTTTTAAGAACAAATAAAAAGTTAAGTTGATTCAAATCATATCCTTTTATGATTAACGGGTAGGTTTTCATTATGTTTTCTTAGGATGATGAACTAGAAAGTGAGGCAAAAAAAGAATCACTTTCTTCTGGAAAATTGAAACTGACTTTTGAAGAATTGGAAAGACAAAGACAAGAAAACCGAAGGAAGCAAGCTGAGGAGGAAGCAAGAAAACGTTTAGAAGAAGAGAGGCGTGCTTTTGAAGAAGCAAGGCGGCAAATGGTAAAACAAACTGATGTATATGTGACATTTATATATGTGGATTATAATACATAATTATATTGTGATATATAATATTCATATATTACAATATTATATAAATTATATGTATAATATTATATAAATGCTATCTGTAAAGCATTCAATATTAAGAGAGGTAGCTGGATTTGGAAAGGTTCATTGCTATAAATTTAAGGAGATTTTCTATGTAGAAGGGTCTGATTTTGAAACTGTATACATATTCCATATATAATATGCATCCATATTATGTTCTAGTTTTCATTTTTGGATATTTTATCTAATATTCTCCAAATTTTTATTTGTATAATTTTTATAAATATGCAAAATATTTATTCAACAGAATAATTATTCAACTCTATCTGTTAGTTCAGTCTGCAGTGTGTTTAGCAGCCTGGTGCAGCACACTTTGAAGTCTAATCATTAAGTATACACTTAGTGTCAATGTGTGCATACACACACACACACACGTATATACTGAACATACGTGTGTGTGTAAATGTATACAATCTAAGTGGTTAAGAACATGGACTTTGGAGCCAGACTGCCTGGATTCATATATCTAACATTTATTAAATGTGTATCCACATACAAGTTATTTAACCTCTCTATATCTTTCCCCATTTGTAAAATGGTGAAAATAATTGGGCCTACTTCTTAAATCATTAAATGAGTTAACACAGAAAGCAATTAGCATCTAGCGTATAAGAAGTGTCTTATTTTTTATTCACTTTTATTTTGTAATTTTTATCTTTTTGACCACACAGTGGAGCTTGCAGGATCTTAGTTCCTTCTCCAGGGATTGAACCTGTGCACCCTGCAATGGAAGTGCAGAATCCTAACCACTGGGCCGCTAGGGAACTCCCAATAAGTGCTTTAAAGTCATTAACTGCTACCACAGTAACAGATTTACCAACAAAAAATAAAACTGAAATAAGAAAACACTGATTCCAAATCTCATTGCAAGAACCGAAGAATGGAACATATATAATCTTTTAAGCTTTCAGACTTCCTTGATCAACTTTAAATAATGATGTTCTAAGGACTGTACCTCCAAAATTAAAATTTTCTAGATATTTTGTTTGAAAATATTGTTACTTTTGGGCAGTTATAGTTGGATATCTACACATTTTAGATATCACTGGTGGTCAATTTAGTGAAAAGACATAGTAATATCATTAATTAATTAAATCATAAATTTCAATGAGTAATTAATTTAATTCATATTATATTAATTATAAAATAATTAAATTTGAATTGTATATAAAATAGCTCCAGATATTTTACCCATTTAATTACCATAGTTCATAGTAAAAAAAAAATCTATGAAAATTACAGAATGACTTTAATTTATTATCAAAGAGACTGTGTGTGTATACTTGAACCTCAATTAAAGTACATACACACACTTTTAAATAACCCGTAATTTTTCCAGCTTAGATTTTTTGGAATCATATTAGATTCATATTTTTTGAATATTAGATTCTGAATTAGAATATTAATCTAATATTAATTAGAATATTAGATGAAATATTAGATTCATACTTTTTGAATTATATAAAGGAAGGAGATTCTGGTCCCTTATGTGAGGTGACTGAGTCTGTGCCTTTCGATTGGTAATTCGTTCCTGTCTTTGATGAATCTCATTTCTTAATAATGAGTTGTTTGTTGGATAGATAAATGAAGAGGAGGAAAACCAAGACACAGAAAACATTTTTAAAGGGTACCGCCCTGGTAAACTCAAGCTCAGTTTTGAAGAAATAGAAAGACAAAGGAGAGAAGATGAAAAAAGGAAAGCAGAAGAAGATGCCAGAAGAAGAATAGAGGAAGAAAAGAAGGCATTTGCTGAAGCAAGGAGAAGCATGGTAAGACAGAATGTGACTGCAGGTGGCCATTGGGATTCAGCTTTTTAGAGTATGTTAGGAGAAAGCATTCAACTGAGGGGAATACCCTATTATTTCTGGAAGTTGTGCCAAAAGTAGGGATGGCATATATGTTTTTAAAAGTCTCCTATGGCATAATACCATCAGTTAAAGATGTTTGCTTCAGTACCATGTTGAAAAGGTTCTGATTAAATTGCTCTGCCTAGCATATATTATCTTCCTTCTTTGAGAAGGTGTGTTTCCCAGAACTAAGTATCTAAGCTAGGAGGGAGGGGGCTTCCTAGCCCCACCTTCCCTTCAATTCTCTCCATTCTTTTCTCGAACCTAGCCGCATTTCCTCCTTCGCTTCCTTACTCCTTCTTTCCTTCCCTCTTTTCTTTCCAAGTTCCATCCCATCAGGATACATTAAATGACCAAAGCCATTTAATCACAATTATTTAACTCTCCAAAATGCTTATCACCACTCTGGATATTGCTACCCAACTTAACTCTGCTACAAACTTATACTTCTTATGCCATTTTAATATTTGTAAATATATAATTATTTGACAAACTCTATTTTTAAGTACATTGACATGTGAATGCTGCACAATCTTCTTGAAACATTTTCATTCGCTTCAGTCATATAATGACTTGGTTTTTTTCCTATGTCTGGGTGAGCTTCAGACACATATTCCAAGTGTTTTTTGGCCTCATTATCCACACAGATGCTTAAATCAGACCTGAGAACCTTAAGCACTTCCACCTCTCATTTGTGCCTCATATCCAATCACTCACTCACTAAGTCTCATTTCCTATATATAACTCTAAAAATTCCCCCATTTCCCACTGTTGTTCAGTTGCTAAGTTATGTCTGACTCTGTGACTCTATGGACTGTAGCACACCAGCCTTCCCTTCCCTTCACCATCTCCCGGAGTTTGCTTAGATTCATGTCCATTGAGTCAGTGATGCTATCTAACCATCTCATCCTCTGCCGCCCTCTTCTCCTCCTTTTGCCTTCAATCTTTCCCAGCACTTTCTACTGGTACTACTATAATGCAGGTCACTGTTACCCCTTGCCTCAGGCCAACTCCTAATTAATTTGCTTTCTTGCCTATAATCTATTCTTTCCTATAAAGCCAGGAAAGAAAGAAAGAAAGTGAAGTCGCTCAGTCGTGTCCGACTCATTGCAACCCCTGGACTGTAGCCTGCCAGGATCCTCCGTCCATGGGATTTTCCAGGCAAGAATACTGGAGTGGGTTGCCATTTCCTTCTCCAGGAGATCTTCCTGACCCAGGGACTGAACCCAGGTCTCCCCCACTGCAGGCAGACTCTTTACCATCTGAGCCACCAGGGAAGCCCATAAAGCCAGGAGAGTTCTCCTGATGAAACTATGGACGGAAGTTCATGACATTGTACAGGAGACAGGGATCAAGACCATCCCCAAGAAAAAGAAATGCAAAAAAGCAAAATGGCTGTCTGAGGAGGCCTTACAAATAGCTGTGAAAAGAAGAAAAGCAAAAAGCAAAGGAGAAAAGGAAAGATTTACTCATTGGAATGCAGAGTTCCAGAGAATAGCGAGGAGAGATAAGAAAGCCCTCCTCAGTGATCAGTGCAAAGTAGAGGAAAACAATAGAATGGGAAAGACTAGAGATCTCTTCAAGAAAATTAGAGATACCAAGGGAACATTTCATGCAAAGATGGGCTCGCTAAAGGACAGAAATGGTATGAACCTAACAGAAGCAGAAGATATTAAGAAGTGGTGGCAAGAATACACAGAAGAACTGTACAAAAAAGATCTTCATGACCCAGATAATCATGATGGGGTGATCGTTCACCTAGAGTTAGACATCCTGGAATGTGAAGTCAGGTGGGCCTTAGGAAGCATCACTACGAACAAAGCTAGTGGAGGTGATGGAATTCCAGTTGAGCTATTTCAAAGCCTAAAAGATGATGCTGCATAAGTGCTGCACTTAATACGCCAGCAAACTTCTAAAACTCAGCAGTGGCCACAAGACTGGAAAAGGTCAGTTTTCATTCCAATTCCAAAGAAAGGCAATGCCAAAGAATGCTCAACTACTGCACAATTGTACTCATCTTACATGCTAGCAGAGTAATGCTCAAAATTCTCCAAGCCAGGCTTCAACAGTATGTGAACTGTGAACTTCCAGATGTCAAGCTGGATTTAGAAAAGGCAGAGGAACCAGAGGTCAAATTGCCAACATCTGTTGGATCATCAAAAAAGCAAGAGAGTTCCACAAAAACATCTATTTCTGCCTTATTGATTATGCCAAAGCCTTTGACTGTGTGGATCACAATAAACTGTGGAAAATTCTTTAAGAGATGGGAATACCAGACCACCTGACCTGCCTCTTGAGAAATCTGTATGCAGGTCAGGAAGCAACAGTTAGAACTGGACATGGAACAACAGACTGGTTCCAAATAGGAAAAGGAGTACGTCAAGGCTGCATATTGTCACCCTGCTTATTTAACTTCTATGCAGAGTACATCATGTGAACTGCTGGGTTAGAGGAATCAAGATTGCTGGGAGAAATATCACTAACCTCAGATATGCAGATGACACCACCCTTATGGCAGGGAGTGAAGAAGAACTAAAGAGCCTCTTGATGAAAGTGAAAGAGGAGAGTGAAAAAGTTGACTTAAAGCTCAACATTCAGAAAACTAAGATCATGGCATCTGGTCCCATCACTTCATGGCAGATAGATGGGGAGACAGTGGAAACAGTGTCAGACTTTAGTTTTTTGGGCTCCAAAATCACTGCAGATGGTGACTGCAGCCATGAAATTAAAAGACGTTTACTCCTTGGAAGGAAAGTTATGACCAACCTAGACAGCATATTAAAAAGCAGAGACATTACTTTGTCAGCTATTGTTTTTCCATTAGTCATGTATGGATGCGAGAGTTGGACTATAAAGAAAGCTGAGCACCGAAGAATTGATGCTTTTGAACTGTGGTGTTGGAGAAGACTCTTGAGAGTTCCTTGGACTGCAAGGAGATCCAACCAGTCCATCCTAAAGGAGATCAGTCCTGGGTGTTCATTGGAAGGACTGATGTTGAAGCTGAAACTCCAATACTTTGGCCACCTGATGCAAAAAGCTGACTCATTTGAAAAGACCCTGACGCTGCGAAAGATTGAAGGCAGGAGAAGAAGGGGATGACAGAGCATGAGATGGTTGGATGGCATCACCAACATGATGGACATGAGTGTGTAAACTCTGGGAGTTGGTGATGGAAAGGAGGCTTGGCGGGCTGTAGTCTATGGGGTCGAAAAGAGTCGGACACGACTGAGCAACTGAACTGAACTGTTCTTTAAAAAAAGAAGTTAATTTGATTTTGTTACTACTTTGCTTAAAAATTTTCTATTTCCATTAAAGCAAAAATCCAAACACTACAATTTTAAAACAAATTTCTTTACAATCTTGCCCCAGTATTTTCTCGTTTCATTTTTTGATTCTTTGTTAATCTGCCGTGTTTGTTCCAGACATACTAAATTTCTTTCCATTTCTTCAAAATGCTATGCTGTGATCTCTGGAACTTCATAAACACTGTATGAAACACGTTACCCCTCTCCTTTCCTTTCTCTGCTCTCTCCTATTAATATATTCCATTTCCTCTGGAAGCCTTTCCTGATAGTACAAGTCCCAGAAAGGGTTCCTTTCATGTACTGTTAAAGCATTTTATGTTCCCCCAGCATAGCAGTACTGCTGTATTTCTTGTTGCTTATGACTGTCTTCCTCCCTCAGTGAGGCTGAGACCACATTGAGCACATGGCACAATGCATTCTAGTGTAACAAGCTTCCTACTTGTGGAATAAGTGATATTAAAACTATCTTATGTCTATTATTAGGTAATCCTTGATTCACAAATGGTTTCTACACAGAAACCCTACAAAATTGTGAAAGCACTTACTTTTTCGAGAACAAGCTGGTTCAGAAGCGCTAGATGAGAACTAGCTGTGAAGATTAAGAAATACAGTCCTGGGGCAGATTTTTAGGCCGAATCTGTCTTTTATCATGATGTACTAGTGAGAAAAGTGCAGGGAAGGGAAATGTCATTACACCAAAACTCTAGCTTCCTAGAGACATTTCTATATTAGGAACGAGAAACTTTTTCCTTCGTTTATGTGGTTTTCTTATCTAGGACCAAGTATTGTCATTTCATTGTTGTTCAGTCGCCCAAGTCGTGTCCGACTCTGTGACCCCATGGACTGCAGCACGCTAGGTCTCCCTGTCCCTCACCATCTCCAGGAGTTTGCCCAAGTTCATGTTCATTGCATCAGTGATGCCATCTAGCCATCTCATCCTCTGACGCCCTCTTCTCCTTCTGCCCTCAATCTTTTCCAGCATCAGGGACTTTTCCAATGAGTCATCTATTCGGATCAGATGACAAAAATACTGGAGTTTCAGCTTCAGCATCAGTCTATATTATAGCTCAAGTAGCTCATATATTATAAAAAATTTGGGGGGTAATATGTGGATTTTAAAACTGTATAAATGTTGTTTCTGAGTTGAACTGGTTTTGTGGTAAAGCCTGTCATTTATAAAACTTGGAACAAATAAATAATTACCATTTGTTTTTTCTTATTCAAGTGTGTAGTTCAACCACAGGGACATTATTTATTTATTTATTTATTTATTTGATTTTTAAAGGCTTACTTTTATTTATTTTTTTTCCATTTATTTTTACTAATAAAAATAAAAAAATAAAGGGACATAATTTAAATGAGAAGTTTATGTATGTACTTTCAGGGAATAGAATTAGGTAATTGCTTGTCATGCAAAATGTATTACAAGTCAATGACTTAAAAGCAAAGTTTTTGCAGTTTAGAGACTGCCTGTATACAATGATATTGTAATAATAAAACTGCTCTTTGGGAGCTTACCTTGGTGTCAGGCACACTGCAGAGTGTTTCCAAACTTTATGTGATTCATGACAATTCAATGAAAGTTGTCGCAGATAAGGAAATTCAGATCTAAAGAGGCTATGTAATTTGTCTACGGTTGCAACTAAATCGCAACTAAATGGCAGTTAGACATGTAATTTATAAAATTATGAAAAGGTAGTCTAAATAGTTATTTATAATTTTATTAGATTTCTCAAGTTTTGAATCTCACCTTTTCCGTATAGTATTTGTATCAACTTTGGACAAGTTGCTTTTTATTGCCTTAGTTTCCTCATCTATTAAATAGGGATATTAATAACACCTACTTCATATGGTTATAGAAAAACAAGTCAATACATATAAAGTGCTTAGAATTATACCTGGCAATTGTAAGTATTAACTATTATCTATTTTTAATTAGCCTGACAGGAAATAAATCAGTATAATAAAATCACAGCATTAAGTGATTATTGCCTGATTATGAAGGGATCATAATGACAACTCATTCAGTTAAAACCATGATTTAACTGAAACGCTCTATTTTAATTACCAGAATTGAGGTTCATTTTACTTTTTAAAAATTTTATTTATTCGACTGTGCCAAGAGCTAGTTAGGGCACATGAGATCTTTGATCTTTGTTGTAGCATGTGTGAGTTTAGTTATGGCTTGTGGGATCTAGTGCCCTGACCACGAATCAAACCTAGGTAGGCCCCCCACATGGGGAGCATGGAGTCCCAGCCACTGGACCACCAGGGAAGTCCTGAGGTTCATTTTAATCCAATTAAAAAGTTTTCCCAATATTAGAACACTTTTTAATTTTTTTAATGAAAATTTTTGTTGTTGCTAAAGCTTCTTAATGCCTAATTCAAATTGTGTGCTCCGTCTCTCAGTTGTGTCTGACTCTTTGTGATGCTGTGGACTGTAGCCGGCCAGGCTCCTCTGTCCATGGGAGTCTCCAGACAAGAATACTGGAGTGAGCTGCCATTTCCTCCTCCAGGGGTCTTCCCCACTCAGGGGACTGAACCCTCATCTCTTGCATCTCCTGCACTGGCAGGGGATTCTTTAACCACCGTGCCACTGGGAAGCCCCTAATTCAGATTACTCATAGTAAAAGTCAAAGTATTTATTTGTGTTCATTGGAATGGAGACTAGATGGTCACCATTTTCTGTGTTACTACAAAATACTTTAGTCTTATGTTTTCTAATAACTATTACTTATTTGTTTTATATTTTTAAGGAGAATTTTTGTTTCTTAGTTCAATGTGAAATCTTTCTATTCAAGAGATATTCCCTTTTTAGTATGTATAATTCTGGCAAGAGTGATAAAATAATTATTTTAAATAGGTAGTAGATGATGACACCCCAGAGATGTATAAAACAATCTCTCAAGAATCTCTTATACCGGGAAAACTGGAAATTAATTTTGAAGAATTATTAAAACAAAAAATGGAAGAAGAAAGACGACGAACAGAGGAGGAGCGGAAACATAAACTAGAGATGGAAAAACAGGAATTTGAACAACTGAGACAAGAAATGGGAGAGGTAAGATTTTAAGAAATATCCATTTATATCTCACAAATATCTATTAATCTAAGTATTTCCCATACATTACCTTACAGTAACTTTCTAAGTATTATTATTCACATAAAGAACATTCCTATGAGGCACTTGGTACGAGTTTTAGCATAGTTGAGTTGAGTGTACCTTTCCAGCCTGCTATAACTCTACTCCTGCTTGCTAGTTTGAAAAATATACAATTCCAAGTGACTGAGATATTACATTAGTACTTATGTAAATATTTCTTCCTATATACCTCACAGTTGTGTGTGATTACACCATGATTGAGAACTGTTGTTCTAGAGTGCTTAGTATACCCATTTATACTTATTTTCCTTGAAACAGAATTAAACTGGTCATCAAAATAAAAACCTACAAGAGTACCATGGATGCTAATAGGAACATCAGTTTGGCAAGTCTTTGCATCATTTTACAGGCATACTGCATTTCATTGTGCTTCACTTGATTGCACTTTACAGATATTGCGTTTTTTAACAAATTAAGTCTGTGGCAACGCTGCATGGAGCAAGTCAATGGACCCATTTTTCCAACATTTGCTCACTTTGTGTCTCTGTAAAACATTTTGGTACTTCTTGGAATATTTCAGACTTTTTCATTATTATTATATATGTTATAGTGGTGTGTGATCAGTGACCTTTGTTGTTACTATTGTAATTGTTTTGGGCCACCACAAACTGCACCCATAGCAGATGATGAACTTAATCTATATATGTATTCTGTTCTGACTGTGTCACTTACTGGCTTCCCCTCTCCTTGGGCCTATTTCATTACACAAAAGTACTGAAATTTGGCCAATTAATGGCCTCTAAGTGTTCAAGTGAGAGTCTCATGACTTTCACTTTATGCTTGGTTGAGAAGCGATTTGTCTAACTTTAAAAGCTAGAAATGATTAAGCTTAGTGAGGAACGCACGTTGAAAGCTGAGATAGGCTGAAATCTAGACCTCTTGTGCCAAATGGTTAACCAAGATGTGAATGCAAAGGAAAAATTCTTACAGGAAATTAAAAGTGCTACTCCACTGAACACATGAATGATAGCAAAGTAGAACAACCTTACTGTCATGGAGAAAGTTTTAGTGGTCTGGATAGAAGGCCAAATGAACCACAACATTCCCTTAAGCCAAAGCCTAATCCAGGGCAAAGCCTTAACTCTCTTCAATTCTATGAGGAGTGACAGATGAAGAAACTGCAGAAGAAAAGTCTGAAGCTAGTAGAGGTTGGTTCTTGAAGTTTAAGGAAAGAAACCATCTCCATAACATAACAAGTGCAAGGTGAATCAGCAAGTGCTATTGTAGACGCTGCAGCAAATTATCCAGAAGATCAAAGATAATTAATGAAGGTGGCTACACTAAAAAATAGATTTTCAATATAGGCAAACAGGCTTATGTTGGAATAAGATGCCATCTAGGACTTCCTTAGCTAAAGAGGAGAAGTCATTGCCTGGCTTTGAAGCTTCAAAGGACAGGCTATCTCTCTTGTTAGGGGCTAAAATAGCTGGTGACTAAGTTGAAACCACTACTCATTTACCATTCTGAAAATCCTAGGACCCGTAAGAATTATGCTAAATCTACTCTTCCTATGCTCTATAAATGGAACAATGAAGCCTAGATGACAGCACACCTGTTGACAACACTGTTTACTGAATATTAAGCCCGTTGTTAAGACCTACTGCTCAGAAAAAAAGATTCATTTCAAAATATATTGCTCATTGACAGTGCACCTGGTCACCCAAGAGCTCTGATGGAGATGTGTGATGATATTAATGTTGTTTTCATGCCTACTGGCACAGCATCCATTCTGCAGCCCATAGGTCAAGAAGTAGTTTCTACTTTCAAGTCTTATTATTGAAGAAATAAATTTTGTACGGCTTTAGCTGCCATGAAGGTCTTTTTTTTTTTTTTTTTTTTTGTATAGTTCTTCTGTGTATTCTTGCCACCTTTTCTTAATATCTTCTGCTTCTGTGAGGTCCACACCATTTCTGTCCTTCATTGTGCTCATCTTTGCATGAAATGTTCCCTCGGTAGCTCTAATTTTCTTGAAGAGCTCTCCAGTCTTTCTCATTCTACTGTTTTCCTCTATTTCTTTGCATTGATCACTGAGGAAGGCTATTCTTTGGAACTCAGCATTCAGATGGGTATATCTTTCCTTTTCTCCTTTGCCTTCTGCTTCTCTTCTTTTCTCAGCTTTTCTTTTCTCAGTAAGGCCTTGTCAGACAACGAATTTGCCTTTTTGCATTTCTTTCTTGGGAATGGTCTTGATCCCTGCCTCCTGTACAGTGTCACGAACCTCCATCCATAGCTCTTCAGTTACTCTATCAGATCTAATCCCTTGAATCTATTTGTTACTTCCACTGTATAGTCATAAGGGATTTGATTTAGGTCATACCTGAATGGTCTAGTGGTTTTCCTTACTTTCTTCAGTTTAAGTCTGAATTTGGCAATAAGGAGTCATGATCTGAGCCACAGTCAGATCCCAGTCCTGTTTTTGCTGACTGTATAGAGCTTCTCCAACTTTGGCTGCAAAGAACATAATCAATCTGATTTCAGTATTGACCATCTGGTGATGTCCATGTATAGAGTCTTCTCTTGTGTTGTTGGAAGAGGGTGTTTGCTATGACCAGTGCATTCTCTTGGCAAAACTCTGTTAGCCTTTGACCTACTTTGTTTTGTACAAAAAAAATCTTCATGACCCAGATAATCACAATGGGGTGATCGCTCACCTAGAGCTAGACATCCTGGAATGTGAAGTCAAGTGGGCTTTAGGAAGCATCACTACGAACAAAGCTAGTGGAGGTGATGGAATTCCCATTGAGCTATTTCAAATCCTGAAAGATGATGCTGTGAAAGTGCTGCATTCAATATGCCAGCAAATCTGGAAAACTCAGCAGTGGCCACAGGACTGGAAAAGGTCAGTTTTCATTCCAATCCCTAAGAAAGGCAATCCCAAAGAATGTTCAAACTACCACACAATTGAACTCATCTCACATGCTAACAAAATAATGCTCAAAATTCTCCAAGCCAGGCTTCAACAGTATGTGAACCGTGAACTTCCAGGTGTTCAAGCTGGATTTAGAAAAGGCAGAGGAACCAGAGATCAAATTGCCAGCATTCGCTGGATCATCAAAAAAGCAAGATAGTTCCAGAAAAACATCTACTTCTGCTTTATTGACTATACCAAAGCCTTTGACTGTGTGGATGACAACAAACTGTGGAAAATTCTTTAAGAGATGGGAATACCAGACCACTTGACCTGTCTTCTGAGAAATCTGTATGCAGGTCAAGAAGCAACAGTTAGAACTGGACATGGAACAACAGACTGGTTCCAAATCAGGAAAGGAGTAAGTCAAGGCTGTATATTGTCACCCTGCTTATTTAACTTATATGCAGAGTATATCATGTGAAATGCTGGGCTGGATAAAGCACAACTGGAATCAAGTTTGCCGGGAGAAATATCACTAACCTCAGATATGCAGATGACACCACCCTTATGGCAGGGAGTGAAGAAGAACTAAGAGCCTCTTGATGGAAGTGAAAAAGGAGAGTGAAAAAGTTGACTTAAAGCTCAACATTCAGAAAACAAAGATCATGGCATGCGGTCCCATCACTTCATGGCAAATAGATGGGGAAACAGTGGCAGACTTTATTTTTTTGGGCTCCAAAATCACTTCAGATGGTGACTGCAGCCATGAATTTAAAAGGCTCCTGCTCCTTGGAAGAAAAGCTATGACTAACCTAGACAGCATATTAAAAAGCAGAGACATTACTTTACCAACAAAGGTCCATTTAGTCAAATCTATAAAGAAAGTTGAGCACCAAAGAATTGATGCTTTTGAACTATGGTGTTGGAGAAGCCTCTTGAGAGTCCTCTGGACTGCAAGGAGATCCATCAAGTCAATTCTAAAGGATATCAGCCCTGAATATTCATGGAAGGACTGATGCTGAAGCTGAAACTCCAGTACTTTGGCCACCTGATGTGAAGAACTGACTCATTGGAAAAGACCCTGATGCTGGGAAAGATTGAAGGCAGGAGGAAAGGGGACAACATAGGATGAGACGGTTGGATGGCATCACTGACGCAATGAACGATTTGGAGTAGTTTCCGGGCGTTGGTGACGGACAGGGAAGCCTGGTGTGCTGCAGTCCATGGGTGTGCCAAGAGTCGGATATGACTGAGCTGAACTGAACTGAGCTAGTGGTGATTTCTCCAATGAATATGGACAAAGCCAACTGAAAATCTTCTGAAAAGGATTCAACATTCCAGGTGCCATTATGAATATTCATGATTCTTGGAAAAAAAGAAGTCAAAATATCAAATTCAGAAGAGCTGATTTCAACTCTTTCAACTGATGATTTCAACTGATTTCAATGTAGAAAATGTTGATTTCAACTCCATGGATGACTTTGAGGGGTTCAAGATCAGTGAATGAAGTGACTGTAGGTGGAAACAGCAAGGGAATATGAATTAGAAGTGGTCTCTGAGGATAGGAATGAATTGCTGAAATCTCATAAAACGTTAATGAATGAAGAGTTGCTTCGTATGGGTGAGCAAAGAAAGTGGTTTCTTGAGATGGAAGCTACTCCTGGTGAAGGTGCTGTGAAAATTGTTAAAATGACAACAAAGGGTTTAGAATATTGAATAAACTTAGTTGATAAAAGTGCTAGCAGTTTTTAGATTGACTCCAATTTTGAAAAAAAATCTACTGTGGGCAAAATGGTATCAAAGAGCATTGCAAGCTACAGAGACATGATTCACAAAAGAAACAGTCAATTGTTGCAGCGCACTTCATTGTTGTCTTATTTTAAGAAATTGCCACAGCCACTGCAGCCTTCAGCAATTACCACCCTAATCAGTCAGCAGCCATCAACACTGAGGCAAGAATATCCAACAGCAAAAAGATTACGACTCACTGAAGGCTCAGATTAGCCTTTTTAGCAATGTTTTAAAGTTAAGGTATGTACTTTGTTTTTTTAGACATAATGCTATGGTACACTTAATAGACTATAGTATAGTGTATGCACTGGGAAACCAAAAAATGCATGTGACTCACTTTATTGTTTATTATGGTGGTCTAGAATTGAATTCACAGTATTCTCAAGGTATGCCTGTACTGTAGACTCTACAGGGCCAGCTTCATGAGCATGCACCTTGTGCCCACATAGGACCCAGACTCAGAAGGGTCACACTTAGGATTTAGTGCTCTGAGGTTGTCTTTGACACTTAACATGTTTATCTTTGACTCTCTGTGTTACAAGCAAAGTAGTTGGACAGTGGAGCTTGCACTAGAGTCTTGGAGCCTTGCCTCAACCACTCCTGATGATGTCTCTCTGCTTGTATCCATGGTGGGCTCGTGACACCTCTTCTCCTACCTCCTGATGCTGCAGAACCCTGTTTAACCTTCTTCCTACCTCTGGACACTCCATCTGGATGGCCAAGCAGTTAGTGGGGAGGGGGAGGGAGGAGGCCAGCATTCTACTGTCACCTTAGGCTTCTGGCTGGGCAACGGGCCACAGAAGCAACACAAGCAGCAGTCTAGGATGCGTGCACAACCCCATTGCTTGGGGTGAGGCGAGCACCCCAACTCAAGTAGGACTGGTAGTGTAATGGTGTGTTTAACAACTGACTCTGGGGGTACTTCTTGCCAGCTCCTGATCTAGGAACTGAGTGGGTTCCTTCACAGGGGTTGCAGCCTCTTAGAAGCTGACTCTGTCATGGGTTGGAGCAATGGACCTGTAGGGATATTTACTTCCTTGCCCAAATCGACCAAGAGACTACAAATGCTGTGTATATAGTTAATAAGACAATATAATGAATATGCTACAGGAAAATACTGCAAGGTCTAGCCTTGGAATTTAAAAAAGAGTAATAGCATTTATCTTATAAAGGAAGCTGGAAATGAATTGTCTGCCTAGAAAAATGAAGTAAACTAGAATATATTTTAGTATACTATTGAGAAGTAATCTAATTAATATATGGCAAGTTAATTGTCAGACATTATGGTGCTACTCCGCTATGTCTGGGAGTTTTCAATCAAGTAGAAAGCCAATTTCAAGATTACTCGGATTGTAACTGATTAGCCAACCATTAATTTTGATCAGCGACCTGGGAACCACTGTGATATGATACAATGTCATAATTGTTAATTTCTGCTATTTTAGGAGTTGCTCATTTTCACCCAGATAGACCAAAATGTGGAGGTAGTATGAGAAATGACTTTTTTCCTTTTGTTGAATTAAAAGATTAAGCCTCATGTCAAAATCATCCATTGTAACTCTCCCTGCTTACCGTTTGCTCCTATCCAAACCCGGTCCAACCTTTTTACTTCTCTGCCTGGAACTCTAGGTCTTCCCCAGGAAAAGTGTACCAGGAATAACTGCAATATTCTACTACTCCATTAGGATTTAGTGTAAGAAGTATACAAATACGTTATATTTGTGAAATACATAATATTTTGTGAAAAGCAAAGGAAAAACTTGAATAAAAAGTATTCAAGATACAATGGTATAAAGAACTGGAGCCTGATTTTCACTGACTCCTTATCTTTCTTGGCAGAATATAGAGAATACAAGTGATATGTAGCAAAATGTAAGGATTTTTATCACACTGTGTCTGTAGAAATGCTTAATTCAGAGTATTCAGTGATATTTGACTATCATCAAATCAAAGGCAGGAGTAATTTTTAGATACTGTGGCTCTATATAGAGATGAAAAAATCATGTCCAGTGGACTAAAAGGCCACACAGTATCAGAGTCAGAATTAGAACTTCTCTTAGCCCAGTGTTTTTTAAAATTTTCTTTACCTCCCCCTAAAAGATTCCTCTACAATTCCTCATAAAAGCTAATCTTCACATGCATATTTTAGTTTTAGCAGATTATAATGGAATATTAATGAGTTTTTCAGCCATAGTCTCTAGTTAAGTAGTATTTTAAATGAAGTTGTTATCTGAAGTCTTACATTTGTAGCACTATTTTTTTTTTTATTTGTTGGAGGCTAATTACAATATTGTAATATTTTTTGCCATACATTGACATGAATTATGTATTTACATGTATGGACTTACATGTATTTACATGTATGGATTTACATGTGTTCCCCATCCCGATACCCTCTCCCACATCCCTCCCTACCCCATCCCTCTGGGTCTTCCCAGTGCACCAGGCCCGAGCACTTGTCTCATGCATCCAACCTGGGCTGGTGATGTTTCACCATAGATAATATACATGTTTCGATGCTGTGCTCTTGAAACATCCCACCCTCGCCTTCTCCCAGAGTCCAAAAGTCTGTTCTGTACATCTGTGTCTCTTTTTCTGTTTTGCATATAGGGTTATCGCTACCATCTTCCTAAATTCCATATATATGCGTTAGTATACTGCATTGGTCTTTTATCTTTCTGGCTTACTTCACTCTGTATAATGGGCTCCAGTTTCATCATCTCATTAGAACTGATTCAAATGAATTCTTTTTAATGGCTGAGTAATATTCCATGGTGTCTATGTACCACGGCTTCCTTACCCATTCGTCTGCTGATGGGCATCTAGGTTGCTTCCATGTCCTGGCTATTATAAAACAGTGTAGCAATACTTTTAATTAGTAAATTTAGGCACAGTTTTTAGTGGAAAAGTTATTTATAACATTTAGTTTTGATTTCAAATAAGAAATAGTAAACTTTCTGGATAACTTATGTACAAACTAATTTTATGGTATTTAATATGTAAAAATCTTATTTTTTTGAAGGAAGAGGAAGAATATGAAACCTTTGAACTGAGCAGGGAATATGAAGAATTAATCAAATTGAAAAGGAGTGGTTCTATTCAAGCTAAAAATTTAAAAAGCAAGTTTGAAAAAATTGGACAATTGTCTGAAAAAGAAATACAAAAAAAGATAGAAGAAGAACGAGCAAGAAGAAGAGCGATTGATCTTGAAATTAAAGAGAGAGAAGCAGAAAACTTTCATGAGGTATATAGTTTTATATTTGTTATAATACAATAATGATGATGAATTTAACAGAAGTAACAATGACTTTGAAATTAAGTGTTTGTACTTACAATGAACCATCAGCGGATATAATAATCTGGGAACTAATGAAGAGCAAAATCACATTAAGATCTTGAGACTGAAAGATTTCGCTATTCTAGTATTGTTCCAAAATGACTTTGGAACAGAGAGAATGAGAGCCTATGGTGAACATCAAATGTTTCACTCTAGCAAAAATAGCTCAACAGTAAATATTTATTGGCACAAGTTTTTACTTTGAATCCGTAGGAACCAGTGCATATTTGAGTTAAACTCCAGGGATTATTCATACCTACTTAAAAGATGAGGCCAACAAAGCCTACCTATGTGATCTGCTCAGTCATGCTAAATCATTCAGAACAGAGCCTAAATAAAAATTCAGGTGATGTGAATTTGAAGTACCTCCATATGTAAAATAAGGAGATAGAGATACTCACGAGATGACCATAATGTCCCTTCCAGTTTAAGGACTAGTTCCATGATATGAATTTTGGTTTAAATAAGATCTGGAAAGCTTATTGTCAGAATTGCCATTTTTGTTGTATCTAACACGTACTCTTCTAAAAACTCATTCTCACCAAATATTCAACTGTAATACGGTGTGAGAATTTGGGAGGGCATTCAGAGGAGATTATTGAATAAAAACGATGAAAGTATGGGCAAACTCCAAAACTATAAGCAATTCATTGAGACAGGGAGAATGCGAGCACAGCACAAGGTAATGAAGACACAAGCACAAGCAAGATGACCCATCTTTGATGCCGTGTTAAGCAACTTTACTGGGGTGCGCCAAAGGGACTTTTAAACCATGGAATGATATTATCAAATAGACATCTTCATTGCATGATCATGTTGAAGCCAAAGATGGGTTTTGGATTCATGCATTAAAAAATTATTTGAAAGCCTAAGTTCCAGGGACTGTTCTGGACACTGGGGCTACACTGGCAAATAAACCTCCATGAGTCCTGGCTCATATGGTGTTTAGAATCATCTAACAGGTGTAGGGATGTAAAATAATGACTGGGAAGTAAAGTCACATGGTGAAGTGGAAAATAGTCTCAAACAATTATAGGTGATAGGATAAAAAGTTGTAAAACTAGGCGTTGTTAGCTGAAGGGCCTTTTTAACCTTGTAGGCACTATGATTTTGGAACAATGTTAGTAATCAAAGTTTTAGGACAGAGTATAAAAAGCTAGCTTTAAGAGTCCTGGGGTCATGGAGGATGAACTGGGACAAGGTAATGAAGTTGGGGGCAAGGGAGAAAAATTGAGTTACAGGCAGGTGGTTGCTTTCGAAAAGGCTAACATTTCTTCAAGATTACAAGGCAAAAAACTATATGATGTTACAGAGAATTCAGGAAGTCTGGAGAGGAGGGGTGGATGAACAAATTGTTTTGGACCTGTGAAGTTTGAGCTATATTTGGACAAGTAACGGCAGTCTGAAACACAGGCATTGAGCTCAGTTAAGAGGCAGGAGCTAAAAAAAAAAAAAAAAAGAGGCAGGAGCTAAAGACTAACTTTTTTGGATACTATTTGAAAGTACAGATGTAGATAAAGCCATCTTGAAAGGGTAGTTGTCAGATGAATAAAATCCTGGAAAGTACGAACATTCAGTGGATGGATGGGCCACAAGATCAGTTGATTCCTTACAGATAAATCACAGAAGGTAAAGAATTTAAATCAGGATGCACTTGCCCCCCTTCCTTTTTTTCTGGTTAAAGGTAGTAAAATCTCATAGTAGTCACACCTAACCCTATAAAATTTGTAGGTAAGAATAAGAGAAATGATGCTGATGGTTTCTTGTTTTAATACTGTTACTGGCTCTTGTATAAAACGACATGAGATTAGGACCTGGATGACTCTCTAACCCATGAGAATGTCCTGAGTTGAGTTTCCTGTGAGGAACCTGACATTCTTATCTCAATAAACTAAGGGTCACTGAAATACTGTATTAGCATAGTTTTGGCAGAGTACAGTCAACTTCCAGGGTAGGACCTGTCCCTTCTGATTGTTTCAGGTTTCCTTCTTTAGAAAATACCTTCTCTTTGTATTCCAGACATCTTTCAAGGCCTAACTCATTCATGTAAACTTACCTAATGTAAGAATTCCATCCCAGCTCCTGTAGCCCTTAACTGTACCAACATTTGGTACATAAATCACTTAACTGCCTAATAGTGTTTGATTTTCTAGTTTGATTCTCCAGAACCATTCTTTACATCCTCTTTTATCCCAAATTCACTGCTTAATTGTATTGCCTGTAATATTCACATGCTGGGAGTACCAATGCCCTACTAAGAATGCAACTAAAGAACAAAGATAATTCCATTTATAACATAATTCTCTGTAGATCCATTTCCTGTTAAAACTTCTAACCCGGCTTTACACGGATTCAAGGAAAGGCAACTGTACTTAATAACTGTAAGATTATTCATGAACTTTCTCCCAGTTAACTTTTACTTAAATTTACTTTCTAAAGGCAGGTTTTGTAACTACATAAGTAAAATTTATGAGTTTACACAAACTTTTATACAAAAATTTACAAGGTGAGTTATTAAGTGGGAGGGATTTAGTCAGAACAGTAGTTGTTATACTTGCTGAAATATACTATCTTGAAGATTTGTTAAGAATAACATTAAATATTCAGTGTGAACAAAGAGGTCCATTTTTCTTTCCATTTAAGTCTCAGGAAAGTCTGTTGAGATAAAACTGCAGTTTATTAGTTTGTTTATTAAACAAGCAGACCATTGTTTAGTATGTATTTTTTACCCTTTTTTTAAATATAACAAGAAACAATCAATAAAATTCATTAGCAATAATGGTAGTCTGGTATGTTTATCAACTGAAGGCTAAATAATGGCATGAACAATAGAATTTACCCATCAAGTATCTAATTATGTCTGATATCCTAGCATTTTCCAGTATCAAATAAAAACTGGATTCAGGAGAACCAGGAAAACAATCCAACTTAAACTTCTATATTCATTGGATCTGTGGTACAACACTTTAAACTATAAAACATTGGTGAACCAATATTTTTCTTATACAGGCAATTATTTTATAGCTTAAACTCGTAAGAGTCTAAGTAGTCTAGAAACCAAGAGTCAACTATAACCAAGGTATTTTTGAAACCATGGGTTAACTGTACTCACAAGACCCCATTCTACTAAAACTGCTCTTAAAGGCTAGTGAGTGACCTCCTCATCACCAAATTAGTTTTACAGACGCACTACCTGACAGATCGAATTCTACCCTTACATTACCCCTTTATTTTCATGGCTCCCAACTCTTACCCCTAAATAGACTGACTCAGAACTGTACTCCTTCCGTTTCCCCAAGTTTCAGTCATTGCCTCTTTCAACAGTTGTCTTCCTATTTTATTCTACCTGTAAACGTTCTTCTTTGCCATTGCTTATCGATAAATTATTTACTGGATGGAATTCATCTGTTATTAACAAAAAAGGGTGAGGAAGAAATCATGAAGTGGGAAATAACAAAATTGCATTTCTGTATTATGTAGTAGGGTAGAGAGTTATGTGGAGACTCTTATGAAAGTATTTTAATAATTGTTAATAGTGTATGATTTCCTCATCCTTTTCTGTCACTCAGTACTATTAACAAGCACTGAGATTTGGTTGGGCAAATAAAATACACTAGGACTTTAGAGACAATGTGTGATATTTACACTGGGAGAATAATTCCAACTGTTAAAAAGAGTACTTCACAAGTGAACTTTCATCTTTCCTAAACTGGGGGATAGTCTGCAGTGCAGCAAATAGCATAACCCGAACATGTTAATTATCTTGTGCCTAGGCATCTCCAAAACTATTAACATTTTAGTTCTTGCTGGTTTTTAGAAAGTAAACAATTCTTATTCTTGGCTCCTTTTTATAAAGGAGGAAGATGTTGACATTAAGCCTGCAAAAAAAAGTGAGGCTCCATTTACTCATAAAGTGAACATGAAAGCTAGATTTGAACGTATGGCTAAAGCAAGAGAAGAAGAAGAACAAAGAAGAATTGAAGAGCAAAAGTTACTACGTATGCAGTTTGAACAAAAGGAAATTGATGCAGCACTACAAAAGGTACCAGGCTTTCATAGCCTTTCTTTTCCAAAGATGATTTCTGAAAAACAATGAAATTTAAGAGGAGGGATTAAAAATACATTTTAATAGCTTTCAAATCAGTGAAATGTTAATGTAAAACACACTTTATAGTAAGCACACTTACATGTTCTTTACTTTGGGGGAAAATATACCTACCTCCAAATTCTATTACTAAATCACTATCCTTAAAACACAACTACAGTATAAATGCCAACCTGAATGCACTTATTTTAACACAGAAAAGAGAAGAGGAAGAAGAAGAAGAGGGTAGCACCATGAATGGATCTACCATTGAAGATGAAGAGCAAACCAGATCAGGAGCTCCGTGGTTTAAGAAGCCTCTAAGAAACACATCCGTTGTAGACAGTGAGCCAGTCAGATTTACTGTTAAAGTAACAGGAGAACCCAAACCAGAAATTACATGGTGGTTTGAAGGAGAAATATTGCAGGATGGAGAAGACTATCAATATATTGAAAGAGGAGAAACTTATTGCCTTTATTTACCCGAAACTTTCCCAGAAGATGAAGGAGAGTATATGTGTAAAGCAGTGAA
This sequence comes from Muntiacus reevesi, assembly GCF_963930625.1. NCBI lineage: Eukaryota > Metazoa > Chordata > Mammalia > Artiodactyla > Cervidae > Muntiacus > Muntiacus reevesi. Next base: position 127,024,152 of record NC_089249.1, on the reverse strand, counting down.
CAGCAAAGGATCTGCAGCTAGTACCTGTATTCTTACCATTGAAAGTAAGAATTAATCACTCTTTGAATCTAGAACTTTCATTCTATTTAAAAATTTTTTTCTGAGAAAAAAAAAAATCATTTTTCTTCTTTTCTTTTTTAGCTGACGACTACTAGGTCCCCTTCCCTCTCCCTGGAACACACCCTCTCTCTCCGACTTTCTTACTACATCCATCTTTTCTGTGGCGGGGCCAAAAAAGGAAACTGGAAGTACCAGTGTGTTGACTTCTTATTCCTTTCCCTAACAGTCTTCAAAAAACAAGCTCATCTAAAAAATATCTTTTTCCTTTCCAAAAGAGCACCAGATTCATCACCCCATTATGCAGTGTGAGTTAATGTGTAATTTAATGGGGCAAAGGGGGGGGGGATTTACTCAAATTATTCTATCAGAACCTATTACAAACGCTGTGTATTTTTCATGTTTACAGCAATTAAGTTTTAAAGAAATTATAAACAAGACACATTTTGCATGAAAAGACTATCATTTATGAACTAGTCACACCTCAAATTAGTCTGAAATAGATGAATAGTGAATTTGGAACCTATCAATTTAAGTGGGCTTTCCCCTCAGTAGTGCATCATCTTGGCTGTTGTAGTTTCAAAGTCTTTTTGGAGCAGAGATGAGGGGGTAGGGTTGTCATTTCTCCCTCTATGCAGAGAGAACACAAAACAAAACAAAAATTAAAAGACTTTTAAGAAACAACTGCCAGAGCAAATCTGATGGATACCACTGCCTAATACGGAATGTTGGGAATATCAAACATGTATTTTTCAAATCTGTGTAATATATATTCAAGCTTATAAAAAGTAAATTTATGTTGTGACTTTCCTGAGCAAATTATATTTTAATGAGAAAACTTTGTATTAATAGTTCATGCAGGAGAAAACATAATCAAAGATTTTCAGATTTAAGAGAATTAATTAGATGTAGGGGAAAATGGCACAATCATCAATTTTTAGTTTTTAAAGTGAGTTTGTAAATAATTAGCTATCATGTTCTATTATCAAGTTGTTTTATATTTTAGTTTTCTGGAAAACAATTTTATTTTACAATGTAAACCCATAATAAAGTCACTTCTGTATTTAAGAAAAGAGACAAACACTCCTTTATAATATTCACCAATGTACATTTTATTTTTTTTATTGAGGAAACCATAATCAATACAAAATTACATCAATCATATACCCCTTTACATACAATGGTATTAAAACAAACTAAACCACAGTTTGTAAAGTATTCAATTTACCTCAAGTCCAAGCTGCATCTCCCTAAGACACTGATCCCATCACAGTAGCCATTTTAAGCCAATCTTCTTTTTACACGGGTAGTTTCTGTAGAGAACACTTTTCTCAGGACGAAAATGCATTGAGCATGCATAAGAAAAAATATATATATGTGCAAATACATTTATGAGTTCCTATAAGGGGTATCACCGAAGAAAATAAAATCCTGGGACTTATTTGCTTTCTTAAAAGCACCAATTTAAAAAAATCCCTCAGAAGTTTATACTGTGGCAAGAAAACTCACGTGACTAAACAAAAAATAAGGTTATTTTCAGAGTCAAAATTATCTTTAGGTATTGTTAAAATACATTTTAAAGTGAGGCAGAATTTTCAGAAAATAAAAAGACATCTTTATTAACTAGTAATTTCTACAACCTTATTCTAAAGAACATAACTTTGCAGGTAGAAGCGGTTCTCCTGGCAAGAGTATTCAAACAAACATTATCACTTCTGAATATATTCCTATCTTCCTCTTAAGGTATTGTTTACACCTACACAAAACCCACTCCTGTAAATTAACTACTCAGGTATTTGTCTAAGAATATATTTTACAATGCTCATAAACAACTAGTATTAAATGACTAATTTTAGTATTAAAACCATTTTCATTTATTAAAAATAAAAGTTTACTTCCCATTTCTAAGAGAAACATCAAACTATAAGAATTCTAATTATCACCACCTATGAAATCTTAGAAACAAAAACACATTGTCAAGTTTAAGTGCTAAATAAATCAATTTCAAGCCAAACATTGTCTCTACCACTCCTAACACCACTGCATTCACATCAACTGGCTCACCTTTTCTGCTTTCCATTTATTTCAAGGTTAAGATTAGCGCCATTTAAAAAATGCCTGCAGTATCAATGAAGGCTTATGCTAATGAATAAAAAAATTCTCATGAGATAGAAACAATGCCCCAATATCTATTAGCATTCATATGTATTTTCTTTTATAAAAATGCAAACTACAACTAAGCAAAACTTGACAGGCTCTTAAGGTTCAAAGAGCTCCTTTATATTATCAATTTTAACATTGACTATTAAAACACATATACACACACATAAATGTGGTGCAATAACTGTAACTTTCAAAATTTAACATTTCATGGAACATTTAAGATCAAGTGAATAGCACTTTAAAATGAAAAGTGATCAAAAGCAGGTACAGTACACCCTGTATCATATTACGTATGGGAAAACATTTCATTTTTCTCAGTTACGATTTGCCAGTTTTACCTTCTACATTGAGCCCTTCTATGGTCCATGCTCATCGGCTCACCAATGGCATACACTCAAAGGATTCCTCTTTATGGGTAACTATCTCAGGACCTGATTTTATGAGCTATGATTTGGTGCTTGCAGCATCTTCAGCACTGTGTGTGAAAATGAAGGCAGTATTTTTTGAATATTTTTCTTTGTTGCAAAGATAAGCAGGAGTTTTAAAAGGATCAGCACATTTTAGAAATCGAATAAACAAAACTGATAAGATGCTGCTTTAATACATTCATCTTAACTCAAAATATTTACCAGTTAAAATTATCTATAAGAACACACAAACATTTAAAACTGGCAAAAAATAAAATAAATGCAGCGTCAAGTTATTAAAGTATTGTAAATCAGAAAAATATTGGTTGCTATACAGATTATGAAAGGTTATTTGCTATACAGTTAACATTTCACTGATGCACATGCCTTTTATCAAACATACTGCCAATATTTCTTTCGGTGTATATAAATAAGAGTTAGGAAAACTGAGTTGTCTTAAGAAAAAAAGGTCATAATAAAACTCTGACCCATAACGTCCTTACTGAATTGCTATAGTTCAAGAACAAGAAAAAAAGTAAAGACTCCATAGCTTTGGAGGGCAAAGAAAATGTCTTGTCAATCATTAACAGACTGTGAAGGCTGTTGAAGTTTCTGACCAAATGATCTCCTAAATCTTGAAAACTATGTAACTTTTCTTTTAAAATTCTAACAATTTTTCTATATGAGGGAAAAGATTATAAAAAGTTTGGATGTAGTTTAATTACAGCAGCAATCTACTCATCATTTTTTGTTTTAATAAAAAGAAAAATCAAAATAAAAACATCACCTAGAAAAGTAAACAGTTGTTTGAACAACTTACAGACTTTCCACTGAAATGGTAGCATAAATAACAAAATACATTTTGGGGAAGCAGTAGCAGATTGCTTTTGAATACACAACCACAAAAACCTCACAGGGACAACATTAATGTACTGAAATATTTATTTATATATGTCCTTAGGTTGTGCTTACCTGTTGCTTTTTGCAGCAGAACCTAAGGTGGAAGGTCTGGGAAGGCACTGTGAAGTATAAATAATTGCACTGTTTGCAATTAATAAAGATTTTAAACCTTAAATGAATCAAAATCAACAGCCTCCAATTTGTGAGTTATGATACTGAATCCAACTGAAAACTATCTCTTCAGTTTAATTAATAAATGCACCACTTTCCTAAAAGGTCATCTATAAAACAGTATCATGCAAAATAGTGAAACTGTTCACATCAATACCCTACTCTTAAACAGATAACTCCTTAACTATTAAAACTTCAAACTAGAACTACATATCCATATCTAAATAAGGGCAAGGGAAAAGTCACTCTAGGTTCTATAAGATAGTCAAAAACATTTCAAAATATCTACAATGAACTGTACCGCTATTTTCTACCCTATAAATAATCTCAACATTTATGTCCTGTACATCTTCCTTTTATAGTATATTCAGAACAACAAATGGTGCTCCCCTACCAATGAAAGAACTAGTATATATATTTAGGAAATGGTATTAAAACCACTACATTGCTTAATATTTGCAAACTGAAAACCACCCTGTCTGATACATTTCAAGTCTTTCAAATTAATATATAAGATATGCATTATTTTACATTGAAAAGCAATATATTTTAGGAGCACCAATGAGTAATACTATTCAACTTTGTTAATGATGAGTTTTCTTTAGCTATAGCTAAAGCATATCAAAAATACTTACCCATTAAGCTCACTTAAAAAAAAATACAGATCTATGAATATTCTATGTTAAATTAAGAAGCAGTTATGGTTTCCAAGATATAAGCACTGTATTCCAACATAATATTCAAACAAAGTATGGCATTTGCATTATGTGGAACATTGACAAAAAGATACTGTTGCAGTTCATCAATTTGTCATTCTGATGTACTTACAGTGCAATGCTCCTTGAAGGAACACAATCAAGGATGATACACAGCACAGTCCTCCTCACCCCTACAGAGCTAGTTCTATACTGGCTGGATCAAACCTGCACTTCAACAGACAATGGCAAGACAGACTGTATTTGCATGTAGTCTAATATATTAATATGCAAAGAGCCAACAAATATGCAAAGAGTAAAACAATGGATTTCAACAAAATATCAGAACTTCAGCATGAGTGTTATAGAGTAATAAAATGATTTCAAGTACATAAAAAAATTAAGTTGATTCAATGATTGGACTTGTGCATTTACAAAACGAAGCTTATCTATACTGCAAAAAGGAAAAAAAAAAAAAGAAAAAATAGCTCAAACATTTTCATACCACAATGTTTCAATGGCAGATGCACTGTAGCTATACTTTTTGCATACTATTCACTTTTTCTACCCTACATTAGAAAGAAACACACTAATATTGCATACCTTGCAAAAGCTCCTTTACATGAAAAAAAAAAAAAAACTGTTCTTATTATAGACTACTCATATTTACTATCTGAAAACTGTTTAAAATTAGTTATGCTGAAACAGTCTTGGAAATCAAGTAATTATCAAATTAAAAACAGAAAGGTTAACTGTTATAGCAGCAGTACAGGTCTGAAACAGTGGTCATGTATAAAAGGAAATTTCACTGTTAATGCAATGGAAGTATGCCAAAAGATCATTGTACACACATGCAGTTTTTAATCAAACAGAAGGAATAAAATGAAGATATCAGGATTACTTGTGCTGAAAACAGCCAAATACAATAAATGGAAAAGATCCTCCAATCTACTACTATACTGCAAGGGGGAAGAAAACATGCCAGTGTTTAAAAACTCAAATTAATATTTCATGGGGAAAGCTTATATATTTGTGTATATGTATCTTAATTTATCATTACTAAGAAATTATGAATTCTTTAAATACCCACATATCCAACTTACCGACACAGGAGGTTTCATATCATTTATTGTAAAGCACAAAACAGGCATTTTAAAAGTGAAAGTATACATTGAAAAAAGTACATTTATATCACAAAGCATTAACCACATAATAGTTGCAAATACATTTGCTGGAATGTGTACATCTACACTAAATACTAAAAACAAACCAATTTTCATTTCTACACAGAAATATTAACCTCCTATCAGTAGTGATAGATATTTTGTACATTTTCAAAAAAAAGAAAAAAGAAAGGAAGAAAGAAAGAAAGGAAAAACACTATTTAAACCAAAAACAAAATTAAGATCTTCATCAAGCCGTCTGCATCCATATATTTAACAAAGGTTTTTTTCCCCCACACAATGAAGCAAATACTGTATTGTCCACTTCTTATTATTGGCCCTGTGCAGAAGAGATACATAAGAAATACACAAAAAGTTAAAGAAAATCCTTTAAATGGAGCTAACTCAGGAGTGAATCCTCTAAGAAAGAAAAACTGGTTAATATAAATGGTGGTGGCTTCTTGCATGATTTGCAAATCCCTGGGGGAAAAAAGTTTATTTTTAAAATCAAAGGCATTATAGAAATATTCAGCACTCAGATGCCAGAAAGCAATATAAAAAACAAACAAAAAACCCAAACAATATACCACAGTACTTCATTTAGTTTTGCCAGATAAAAATTTAAAAAGCAAACAGAATCCCAGACAAAAGTAAACATGCAGAGAACATGACTGAAGTTAAACCAACACATTAGCAAGTTTATTATACCTGAGGTGCTGGAGGATGCTGCGGCATTCCCTGGGGACTTGTCTGGGCATAGTAGGCTGCTTGCTGTCTATAGTACTCAGCCCAGGCTGCACTATAATCCGGCTGACCACCTGGGGGAGCACCAGTAGGAGCAGGAACTGCTTGACCTTTTGAGAAAACAGAACAACTTTGTTGCTGTAACCACAATTAAAAGCCCCAAAGAATCTCATTTCTAATAAAAACAATACCTTGCTTCTTGTAATATTCCTCCCAAGCCTTTGAATAATCTTGTGTCTGCCCTTGTTGACCTAAAAAAAACCCCCTAAATTTTAATACAAAATTATATCCACTGTAAGTACAGGTTAAAAAGACAAAAGCACAGAGGGTCAGAATTGCTCCTGTTCTATTTTTAATATTCCTTAGTGTCAAAAAACTACTCTGTAATTAAAAAATCAAAATGCTCTTTAGTTTCTTTTTGCCATACTATCATAACTTTCAGTTCTTTAGCATTACTCTTTAATAAAAAACAAAACTATCTACATAGTTTCTTGATTCAGTTACAGTTTTTATGAACTATTCATATTCTAAATTGAGTCAGAAACATGCAGTCCACGGTTCCCCAATGGTTATGCTGGGCGGAATGAATGGACCACTATTTTTTGTAGTTTTCTTCTCCATTCGGATTTGTTACACTACAAGTTTTAAAATAAAATGAAAATCTTCAGTGAAGAGAAAGAATATTTCTTGAGAAACAAAAACCCAGTTAAAAGCTATTATTTTAAGATCTGGCCAAGATTTGTTGTTTACAGATTAGTGTTATACATAGTTTATAGGTTACTAATCTTCAAGATATCTTTTAATAAGATATTTACTTTTAATATGCTGTGCTCAAATGATAACAATTTTATTAAAAATAACCTGATGCAGGACATAATAATCACTATTGAAGAGGTTCTAAGCAACAGAATCAATGAAACACAAAGCTCAACAGCTTTCAAAAAGAGGTCTTTTTTTCTGGGTGACTTTCCTGAATTAAGAGACTAAAGAGACATAATCAAACGTAACGCATGAAACTTGAATGGGCTCTGCATAAAAAAAAAAAACAAAAACATAATGACAACCCCACCTCTCACACAGAAGTAGCTACAAGGCATTGCTTCTGACAACCAGGGAAACTTAAATAATATCAAAAATTTATTTAGAGCAACAGCTTGCAACTTACTTTGAAATGGCTTGGGCACCAAAACAAGTATATATACACACACAGTACATATGACAAACTTTTTGAAAACGGTGAATCTGGACAGAAAATACATATATATGGGTGTTTGCTGTACTGGTTTTCCAATTTTCTGAAGGTATTTAAAAAAAACAAAAGTTGGAGAGAAAGAGAACATAATTTTTCCTATATAAGTCCTTTATTTTGAACAGAATTTTATTTAGTTTGTAATTCATTTGGCTTTATGAAGTTATGACAGCCAGACAAAAAATACTCAGAGAAAGCCGTTTTATGTTTGTTAGATGTGCCAACAAGGCAGTTTTAGAAAATAGTCTATCACCATCACAAAACTGGTTAAAGAATAAAAGCAACTGAGGAAAATAAAAACTGAAGATGTATGACTTAAAAAACATAAGAAACTCCCCCTACTTATACAGGTAGCAGCACAGAGAAATCCTATATTCTCTCAACAAAATTACCACACTTTCATTTTCCATACTCTTTTTAGGAAATGAATTTAATATTTTTATTTTATGAGACACAATTCAAGTAAATCTAAAACTAGTCTCAGTATTTAGACAACTGCCAAATATCCTGGTACTAAGAATAAAAAACCACACAAATTTTTTGAGGCCAAATTTATTTAAGGCAACAACAACGTCCACTTCAGGTTTAAAAATGGAACTAAAACTCATTAAAAGATACTCATTTTTAGAGGGGAAAAAACTACAGTAACATGGAGACATATCAAGAAAATATCAAACTCAAATGTTCACTGAAAAAACACCCTCCAACTCAAAATATTCCTGTGGAAACCTGAAAGTAAACATGTTAAAACTCCAAGGAACATAAACACGTGGTTAAGTCATCAACATCCGAAATTCCAATCTTGAAAGCATCCATAGAAAAACTCATTCCACTCCTATATGAAGAGCAAATGCGATTGTTTTTGCTCAGCTGAAAAGTAGGGAAAGAACTTTTCCCATCTAATCTGTTTATGTTTTGGCTCTTCCTCTAGCCTCTTGCCCTTTGGAAAGGCATGTACTTAACTTGTTCCCTTTATTCTTTTCCTCAGTTCAAAAACTGTTTTGAACTGGGACAGTTTAGTTTATACTTCAGTAGAACATTACTTAACATTTAGATATAACTTGACAATGTATGAAGTCTTCATTTCATTTCATTCCAGAGATAAGACTTACCACCCTAGAGTTCACATGCAACATTCCATTACAGCCTAAGAGACAGTTCTGCTTGAACAGATTCCATCCTCAGACACCTTTATCTTTCCCACAATCACTCTCTCCTGGTTCTTTTAAAGGCTTAAGGTATCATATGCTAAGGGTTCGGAGTTCACCATATCAGAGCTTAACATCGAAAGGGCCTCCCTGAAGTCAAACTTATCCCAAAATGTCATCACTTACTCTCTTTCAAATAGAAACTCCCTATATCTCTTTTTTGAAGCCCTGTTTCTCTTTAGGGAGTTTAGTTCTTAGAAAAGTTTTCTTTCGTTCTAGCTTCAAAAGCACACACATCCAGATTACTATCAATTCCTTATAATGCAGCAATATGAATTTCTCAATTTCTTTCATTAACCTTCAAGAATTTTCTTCAACAGAAAAGGCTGAAAAGGCTTCAAAGTCTGGGACAGTTCTCCTAGTATGGTGACAAGGGCACTGGATGGAAATCAGGACATCCAGAGTCCTAGGAAATCCTACCTCTGCCACTTGGAAGAGGTAAAAATCTCTACAAATAAAGGAGCTAATTAGGAGATAAAGATCACTGTCTCTCCCTGGTATTCTAGTACTCTTTTCTTTCCCTTCCATTTAAAAACACCAAAGATTAAACTGATTAGTTTTATCCTTTAAGGTCTCTTATTTGTAGCTATCCTAAGAAGGTCTTAAGGACAAGCAATGCACTTAGAAAAAATCAAAGTGGTTAAGTAATCAATCATATATATATATATAAAAAATCCAAAACAAAAGAAAACTTACACAGGAAAAATAGACCTTGTAGCTATCATTAAGGGAGAAGGAAATGGCAACCCACTCCAGTGTTCTTGCCAAGAGAATCCCGTGGACAGAGTAGTCTGGTGGGCTGCTGTCCATGGGGTCGCACAGAGTTGGACACGACTGAAGCGCCTTAGCATGCATTCATGCATTGGAGAAGGAAATGGCAACCCACTCTAGTGTTCTTGCCTGGAGAATCCCAGGGACAGAGGAGCCTGGCAGGCTGCTGTCTATGGGGTCGCACAGAGTTGGACATGACTGAAGCAACTTAGCAGCAGCAGCAGCAGCTATCATTAAAGATCACCTAACATTATTTAAAATTTACATTTAAGGGGAATCATTCAACCAGTTCACTTTGCTCACAAAATTAACAGCTTATATTTGCAGTGCTACAGAAAAATAACAAGTGAAAAGGCGGCAAGGGTTAAGGAGGATCTTCAGTCAAACATACTGTTTTAAGTTATTTCTATACCACCTTTTTCCACAAAGGTTTCAAGACAGACAAGCAGACTACCTCTATAATTACAATTTTATACAGCAGTCAGCAGGGAAAAGAACACAACTTTTAAAAAGACAAAGTGAAATGTCTACCCTTAAAAATAAAGATTTGAATGGTTAGACCTGGCAGATTATACAACACATTTTGTGTGAGTAAAACGTGAATTTATTAAACACCTAAGTCTACCAACAAGGTTTATTTTTACCCCATTTCAATATTAATGTAGGGATCATATAAAGCATACTGCCCATTGTGAAAATACAACTCTTTAACCTTTAATAATCATGCTACTTCATAAAAGCTAGAGTGACCACAGGTCATGACCCCTATGTTGTTAAGGAACGATTACTAATAGCATTCCCAGTTATTCTCAACAGTATCCCAATTTGGGCAATAAATTGTGTGATCACCCTAATTACAGTATTCTGTCTTAAAGTATTTTTAAAATTTCTTTTTGCAGAATATCAGTTGTTGTAGGTCTGCCTGAGATAAGCTGGGTCAAGCTGGCCCACAAAAACAAAACATTCTTATCACCAGTTATATGTACTTTGACATAAAGGAATAGAATCACCATTCTGGAAATTTTTTTCTGTGAAAAATGGCAAACATTCTTTGGCAAATAATCCTGAAATTTACACTGAGAATCAATCACAAGTAGACTGTTATCTTATGATAAACCTATCACCAATAGATACTTTCAATATCAGTGCAGAATGGGCAAGTTTATATGATTAGCTTGTCTGTCATTTAACTTTAAATGACTAAGAGAATAAGCACCCAAGAAACAGCCTGATCTATCCAGAAGTACATCATCGGATGTGAAATGGTCCCTGAAAAATGCAAACTCAGGAGACAGGTTCAGAACTTGGGCCTTCTTAAGATTTCCAAAGTCTGGTTCCACCACTCTGTAGCTGTGTGACTTGTTTCCCAATCTGTACATGTGTACACACACACATGTACTGTACACATACTATACATGTACACATGTACTGTACATGGGTCAGTAAACAGACAGTAGCCCCCCACCATCCCCACCCATGGTTTTGTTTTCTGTAGTGAAATGACCTAAGGTCAATCGTGACCTGAAAATATTAAATAAACAATTCATGAAGTTTTAGACCGCACATCATCCTGAACGGCAAGATGGAATCTCACGCTGTCCCTTTACCTAGCATATCCCACCCATTAGTCACGCAGTAGCCATCTTGTTTACATAATATTGACTGTCCTGGTATTGCTGTGCTTGTGTGTCCAAGTAACCTTTGTTTCACTTAATAATGGCCCTAAAGTGCAAGAGGAGTGATGCTGGCAACTGGGATATGCCAAAAAGAAGGCTTTTCCTTTAAGTGAAAAGGTAAAAAGCTATCTGTTTAATAAGAAAAAAATTGTAATGCTGAGGTCGCTAAGATCTACAGGAAGAACAAATCTATTAAACTGTGGCAGAAAAAAATTCATTGAAGTTTTGCTGTCACTCCTCAAAATCCAAGTTACGGCTACAGTGTGTGACACATGGTTGGTTAAGATGGAAAAGGCATTAAATTTGGACAAGGTAATTTTGAGAGAGGTCATTCATGCTCACTTTCATTCAACATAATTGTTCTATTTTATTAATGTTGTCACTCTCTTACTGTGCCTAATTAATAAACCTTATAACAGGAAAAAAGCATAGTACATATATAGAGCTCAGGATGATCTGCACTTTCAGGAATCCATGCAGGGAAGTACTTAGAACATATCCCCCATGGGTAAGGGGGGCGGGGAACCACTGTATAGTTCTTTTCACTCACAGGAGTTTGCAATAATGTATTTGCAAAGTACTTTTATTAACAACTGTACTTTCCATTAGAATATAATAACCAGAAGGGTAGGACTCCTAGGTGTTATGCCCACAATCACATTCTCAGCATCTATTTCTATGCTTAGCATGTAATACATGTTCTATGTTTACTGAATGAAGACAGCAATTCTAGGTGACTGTTTCCTTTTTCACATATGCAAATGTTATTTAATTAACTTCCTTTATCACTGTAGGTTACTTCTGTATCTGTTTATTTTGCAGCAAAAAATAACATTGCACACAACCAATTTTTGCTTGGTGCTCTATATTTTAGTTTCAATTAGTAAGTGGCTGATAAATGTGTTTAGAAATAAAAAAATTTCTTAACCACAATTTAAACAATGATTTGTAATGACCATGATACTTCTGAGAGTTCAGTGATTTTGGAATGTATCCTTCTACACATCAAGATTTTAAATTATTGAATGAAAGAAGTCCAAAGTACTAAAACCATGGAAAAAACATGCTTTTTATAAAAACCTTTAACCTTTTAGTGTGGTATTTACTGAATATTTTGATAAAATGCATAAAAAATGAAATGTAGAACATACCCATTTTCTTGTAGTACTCTTCCCAAGCCTTGGTATAATCAACCTGTCCAGCTGGCGCTGGATTCTGCTGATCTCCTTATTCAGGAAAAACATAAAAAAAAATTATGATTAAGATTTCTAGAAAGCAATTTTGGCCCTCCTGGGGTTATTTTTGTATATGTGTGAGAGGTGTTGGGAGTAGTCTGTCACAGGGACTGAGGGGAGGGAAATGCTGTGTGGTAGTGGCATCCTTGCTGGTGTCAAAGACCCACCCAGGATTCTGGGGGAACAGAGATAGTGGGCAGAGAGATGGTCTATTTATCTAGAAGAGTAGTTATACTGAACATATAAGTAAATTCATTGGTCAAATAAGAAAACACACTGAATATACCAGGCCTTTCACCATGTATAAGCATGGAAGACAGAAAAGCTAGGAAAAAACTTTCAAGTCTTAGAATAGAATTGCAGGTTATATGAATGTATAGTTTAAGAAATATATACACATGCATATTTATGTATTTTTATATGTACGTAGGTATGCATGCATGTAAATTCATTTCCTAGTTCTGCACACTGAATGGAGCTAGTAGCGGTCACACTTCAGTGACAACGAACACAACTGTTTAGCTTCTAAATACCATCATCTACTAAAAATCAGGGCTCCTTGGAAAAATGGTTAATTCAAGGGCTGAAGCTCCAAAAGCACAAAGTAAGCATCTTATTGCGCAAGAAAGCAGGAAAGTGCTTAAAGAAATGACAGGCATGTCAAAAGAATACAGGAATATAGGCGCCATCTTTTTTTTTTTTTTAAACTAGGTCAGCCCTGTCTTTAATCCTTCCTTTGGGAAGTCTCAGTGCACATCTTGAAGGTGTTCCCGACTGGCCAATCCTAGGGCAATCTGGCTAAGTTTAAAATATAACCTACTAAATCCACACTGACATAAAGAAATAAACAGAAAAAAAAAGTAAAGCTCTTTCTTATAGTAAATATAGTAAAATACCACCTAATAAATGTAGAAAAAATTATATTTGTAATTGAAATTAGGTAGGCAATATCAACGAACGCTAAGGCCTTCAATGAGGAACAGAATCCTAAGTTTAGCTGAGAAATCTTAGAAAGTTTTCTAAGGAAGTTTAGCTGTGGTGTTATGTTTTGATCAGAAAGGTAACTTCTCTTTGCTATAATAGTTTTATAATTTGTACTAGTTCTTTATTTCTGTTCTCATTTGTTTTAAAAAAAGTTAAAATTATAAATCACATCTAATCAAACTGAATTGTAAAACTTCTACTGTGTCTTTAAGGAAAACAATGAAATTATCCCACTTGTCCTGCCAAAAAGAGAATAGAACAGTGGTATAATCACAGTATAACTCTCCTGCTGCTGCTATAACTCTCCTGACAATATTAATTTCAAAGAGAAAAATGGTGATCTTATAGAACCTTGGCAGACCTCATTCATTTTTTTGCACTATTCTTGCCATATTGTATGTAAGCAGGAAACATGATCATGACCTCATCTTCATGAGAAAAGGTTGAAGGGACCTATGGTTGACCCATCACAAAAGGTCTGTACTCTTTTGAAAGAAAAAGATAGGAATTCTTTTCGATTGGCGAGAAACTGTTGGAACAACTGGTGAAATGGAGTAAGGGCTATGCCTTGGGATAGTAAAATGTATCAGTGTTGATTAACTGATTTTGAATGCTGTGTGATGGTTATATATTTTTTGAAAAACACAGAAAGGAGTACTTAAAGGTAATGGGCCATTAAGTCTACACTTTGGTCTTAATGATTCTGAAAAAGACTAATGACAATAGATATGGACACATAAGATAGGGTGATGGAACAAATGGGGGGAATATACACATTTAACAGCTAGGTTATCTGGGTATTCTTTGTAATGTATCTTACAACTTTTATTGGTTTACCAGTTATCTCAAAGTAACTTGTTTTTAAAAAGTGAAGGCTACTTACTTAAGCTATTAACTGAGTATTATAAATATGGGGGTATTATACACTGATGTACTTCATATATAATTCCAAACACAAGTTTTCACTTCTATATAAAAAATAAAATTCTTTAGTTACCATAGTTACCTTGTCCATTGGTTTGGGTTGTAGCTGGTGCACCAGCAGGAGCTGCAGGTGGTGGCTGTGCTTGTTGCTGATAATAGTGAGCATAATAAGCAGCCCAAGCTGCTGAATTTGGATCCGTTCCTGTTTTAGCTAGAATAAACAAAAGTTATGCATTTGCATCTAAAATCCACAATCAATTAATCACACACACACACCCCTCTCTAACAAATAAACAGAACTCCAAGTTAACTGGACATTAAAAAATAGAAGGTGAAAAAAAAAAATAGAAGTTGGAAACTTCCAAATTCTTCTATTATTTTTACTGCCACAATTATCATTTATTTTAGAAAACTGAGGCTCAGATAAGTTCCTAGAAAACTAGCTCGTGGCAGAGTTGGGATAGGAATGAAGATCTTTTGGTTTCAAATCCAATGCTTTGTCTTAAACCATCCTGTGTGGTTTTCCTAAACCAGGTTTGCCTCAAGCACAACAGTCCTTATGAAGAATTTCCAGGCACTAGCCCGCACAAGATACAATTATTTTGTAACTATGAACCGTCCTATCTTCTTTCAATGAAGAGTAAATTAAAAAATCTTGGAAAAAGAAATCGAGATTAGCCGTATTTCATCTCATCATATTCAAGTGATTATCCTAAAAGATAAATTTGATATCACTGTCCTATTTGAAATTCTTTATTTCCTGGTGTCTTCAGGACTAATAAGACTTTTAAGGACAGCATGTCATTCAATGTTTTTACCAAGACTATTTGGACAGTCTGGCTTATACTTTCCTTTCCAGCCTCTCTCTGCCGTCAGTATGTTTCCAACACTCAAGGTCTGAACACAGTAAACTGGCTGTATTTTTCAAGTCATCATGCTCATATCTGGGCCTTTCAGCATGTTACGCTTCCTGTGCACTTGATTGTCCCTCACTCAATTCGTCATAAAAAACTGATTCATTAACGGTATGGGACTTTTCAGTGAGAAAAAGAAATCCTCTTACTGATTCTCTTATACTTGGGAATATCATAGAATGCTATACCTTTATTAGTTTATATCCTCAAGAAAAATCCTGGTAATTTCCTTAATCAGTCTATATCTATATGAAAGCCAGTCTACACATATGACTAATACATACCGAGAACTTACTAAATTCATTCAATATAATATTCATTCATCATTTTATAGATAAAACAGACTTAGAATGGTTCAAAACTTGCTTGCTATCCCATAATTAGTAAGTTGTAAGAGTAGGACTTATTCAAGTCTCTTACCTTCTGAAGTCAAAGTTATGGGACTTACTACACAAATCTTTCATAATCCACTGGTTTTTTATAGGAAGATTTAATTCAGAGAAAACTGACTTTATTGTCAATACAGGGCCACATTAAAATACCAGGGTATTTAACACAAAATCACAATTTCATTTAAATAAAATATTTTGGTTTTACAAGCAATATCTAATCCTAGATGCTATCTTTTAGCTAAATGGGTAAGTAACTTCTTTCCCAAAGGCACTGCTGAAAGCCACACTGAGTAATACCAATTCTTAGAGGAGTGGTGACTTCACCACTACTCCAAGTGGGAAAATGAGATTGTGATACAGAGACCACTTCTTTTTTAAAAAAAGCAAAGGAAGATCAGCTTTTACTTTCTATACAGAGATAGTCAAACATATAAACCATCTTTTTTTTCAGTAGCTTGAATGAACAGAAAATAAAGCTATATATAATTTTTGATATTTGGTCTTCATCAGCAACTCTCACTTCAAGGGCATGGCCTCATACAAGGACATCAACTATTCCAGGCATAAAGTATAGATGAGCTACATTTTTTTTGGGGGGGGTGGGGTGGGGAAGAATAACTGCTTTACGATGTTGCGTTGGTCAGAGTCCACTTCTTATTTCCATCATTTCTTTCAATCTTACTACTTACCTGAACAGAGCACCCAAATAGGTGCAATCCTACAGATTCAAGTTAACCAATATAAATCTGCCCCTTAACTTTCTCAGTCTCTTCAGTGGTGTGATTCTTCGGCTTAATAACACCATGCCTTAGCTTACAAGAGGGAAAGAAAAGTTCTTCCATTTTTAAAGACTAACTTTTAGACTATTATACAATAAATCATATTTGACCTTTCTTCTGATAAGTCCTTCTATTAAGTGCACAGTATTGCTAACACCTTAAGTACCCTCTTCTGCCTCATACTCAGACGTCAGCACACTTCTTGAATGTGTGAGAGCTAAGGTTATTTGCTGTCATGTTATATCACTGTATTCCAAAAAGCATACCTCTTATCATTCGAAAGAGCATGAAAAGTGAAAGAGAAAGTGTGTGTCACTCAGTAGTGCCTGACTCTATGTGACCCCATGGACTGTAGTCCACCAGGCTCCTCTGTCCATGGAATTCTCCAGGTAAGAATAGTGGACTGGGTTGCTACTCCCTTCTCCAAGGGATGTTCCTGACCCAGGGATTGAACCCAAATCTCCTGCATTGCAGGTAGATTCTTTACTGAGTTACAAAAGGCATACCTCCTACGAACTTAAAGTATGTTAAATATAGGACCACCCTCAAATACCAGAAATGTTTAATAAACTTCACTAAAACAATTTTATTCAAATCAATTTAGCTGTTTATATATATATATATATATATATATATATATATGTGTATATATATATATATACACACACACTAGTATGAAAAGGAATCCTTAATTCACTACATTCCTTGAAAATACTCCAGTGAAAAGGTACACAGTAGGTGAGAAAAAAGGATCATAAAAATGACTGGTTTCAATGAATTCCCTCTTTGCCCATAATGGAAAGAAAACTACAGGGTAGGAAAAGATTCATGAATAGGATAAAATGTAACAAATGCATAAATCCTGATCTGAACAGAAAAAATCTTTATCTAAATGAAATTTTAAGAGTTCCAACATGCAGATATTTAATACAGGCCTGACTTTTACTAATATGTGAAGTTATCATATCAGGAATACTAGAATAGACAACTTGCATATCTTATTTGAGAATCTATAAGTTTAATGCCAAAGTATTAAACACTTCAATTGACTCACATAATTTTGTAAACAAATGTACATTATTCTTTCAAGGATAATGTCACATTTAACAGACGATATATTTGATGGCACTAGCTTCTAAAACCTAACACACTGTACTTCTTCCTATAGCTTTGGCTTTTAGTATTCAGCTGTATCATTTCAGAAACAGAGAAAGCCAAATGTAGGTAGAAAAAGACTCATGAAAACAGACCATATTCACAACAGTCTTATTTGCTATAGTAGAACCAGAAGCTAACACTCCTGTTAAAGGAGTGAAACAAGTATAGAGAATGCACACAATATAGAATCAACACTAGAATACTTAATGAATGTAACAGAAGTGGAAAGCAAAAACACAGATTATACCCAAATGATAATCATCTTTTACCTGGATCTGGAGGGGCTTGTTGCTGCCAATGTGGATATGCATTTCCCCACCCTTGGGGAGCATAAGGGGCTGGAGGGCCACTGAAAAGACAGAAATCAATTTAAAAATACAATTTACCAAATCTGAAATCTTTGAGGAAAAGCCAAGAGCAAAACTCAAAACTTACTGAGGAGCAGGCCCAGGCGGTCCTGGATTATAAGGTGCAGGGTTGTATGGTCCCATTGGAGTTCCTGGTCCAGGAGGCCCAGGAGGCCCATGGGGGCCAGGGACGCCATGGGGCCCATGGGGTACAGGTGGCCCTAAAGGATTTACTGGGCCCTGCAGAGAGACAAAAACACAGAGACAATAAAGGTCAAACATCTCAAAGTTCAGATAACCTTTCACTGCTACCCCTTTACCTACCTGCAGTCTAAAACTTATGTTTTTCAAATTAACAGTATTAGCAAAGACCTGATACATTTCCTTTATCTTTTACTCTTTTCAGACTACTTCCCTTTCCTTGTACAATGTTTACTTTTACTATTTCCTTTATCACCTTAATCACGGAAGCTTACCAAACATCGAGTTCTTCCTTTACCCCTTCTCTCTCTGCACCAACTCTACATCTACTCTCCTAACATTAAGCAGACAAACATCTTAACAACATAGTGAAACGGCTGAATACTTTACCAATCACGAATACTAAACCAATAATATTTAGCAAGTTCTTCTTCAACAAACTAGCCCTCCTCCTAGCCCTTCTGTCACTGAATCCCATTTGAATCAATAATTTAAGTTCATTTTCTCCCTTACCCTTTTTCATAATTTTCCAAATATAACAAAGATTCCCTTTTAATTGATTTAATAAGTCACAGACTATTTCATATCCATTTCATGTTACAGCATAATTAATAATGCTTAGCTGATTCCTTTTTGATAATCCAACTTCTAAGGACCACTAGATTCACCTGCTCTAAAATAAAATACAGTTAGTACTCACCATGTGACAATTTGGATCAAAATGCTTAATCTATTTGGTTGTCAACTTTCTCACAATAAAACTAAACTTCAAGACTTTTAAAATCCCTTTATTAACATTATCCCTCACTTCTATTAGCCATAACCTATCCTTCCAAAGAGTAAAAAAAAAAAAAAGATTACTGGAAAAAAAGTAGCAACATTTTTATAGGGCAGGCACGCTTTTAAGTGATAGACACACATACTTCAAACATTTCATCCCAATAACCCTGTAAGGTAGGTATAATTATTCTCACTTTCAGAAGAACGAGAGGCAAAAAAAGTGTAAATATCTTCCTCCAAGATCACACAGTCAGTAAATGATTGAGAGTATTTTGAACCCAGATAGCCTGACTCAGGAGTCCATGTTCTTAATTGCTTTTCCAGAACAACCTGTCTTGTATGTCCATCAATCCAAATGCAATCCTAATTTTGCTAATGACAGCAAAATCCAAAACCAAGGTGCACTAATTGTTCTTCTGGCATCAATTCTTGCCATTACCGAGTTCAACAGTTACTTTCCTCATGTTTGTGAACAATTACACTTATTCTCCTTATCAGAGAACTTATATTTGTGTATATTTTTAAGGTATTCTTAGTGTCTTTTCTACATCTATTTTTGTTTTCCCAAGCACAGAGAACACCTCATTCAGAGCACGGCAAACATCAAGGAGAATTTTCCTATGATATTCTAATTATTATTAATAAATTAAGAAGCTCCCTCACAATATGTTAATTCTTCACAGTAAAATAACCATAGTAAAGCAGTATTTTGGGGGCTCCAAAACCACTGCAGATGGTGACCTCAGCCATGAAAATAAAAGACGCTTGCTCCTTGGAAGAAAAGTCATGACCAACATAGACAGCATATTAAAAAGCAGAGACATTACTTTGCTAACAAAGGTCTGTCTAGTCAAGGCTATGGTTTTTCCTGTAGTCATGTATGGATGTGAGAGTTGGACCATAAAGAAAGCTGAGTGCCGAAGAATTGATGCTTTTGAACTGTGGTGTCAGAGAAGACTTTTGAGAGTCCCTTGGACTGCAAGGAGATCCAATCAGTCCATCCTAAAGGAAATCAATCCTGAATATTCATTGGAAGGACTAATGCTGAAGCTGAAACTCCAATACTTTGATAAGAGTTTTGCCACCTGATGGGAAGAACTGACTCACTGGAAAAGACCCTGATGCTGGGAAAGATTAAAAGCGGGAGGAGGAGACGACATAAGATAAGACGGTTGGATGGCATCACCGACTCAATGGACCTAAGTTTGAGTAAACTCTAGGAACTGGTGATGGACAGTGAGGCCTGGAGTGCTGCAGCCCATTGGGCTGCAATGAGTTGGACACGACTGAGTGACTGAACTGAACTGAAAGCACTATTTCCTCATTCTTTTCAAACTTGGTTAGGCATCAGGATCACCTGGAACATTCTTCTAAAGTTAGACACTGGGCCCTCCTGCAGACATTCTGAACTACAACTATGTTACATGTCGAAATGTAAAGCACACAAGCTGTCTACATTCCAAATTCCCCTAGATGACTGTCTGGAGCCAGTCTAAGAAATAGGATAATGTGAAGTTCTACTGTAATGAGGGGGGGGGCATCTGATTCTTCTTTGCCTCACCAAGGTTGCCCTTAATAAATAGTAAGCAAGTAGTAACAGTCACCAAGTAAGTCCTTAACAAATAGTGACTTCTGGTTAACTATCTATACCTTTTAGTATTTTTCACAACCCTCTACTAACCCTAATGTTATAACTCAAGTAATGTCATCTTGTCTTATTTACCCACACTCTAGTACAAGATTTTGAATACCTGTAACTATATAACTTTTTTTTTTTTTTTTACTGCTGAAGAATTTTTCTATATTGTTATGTATCTATTATGTGATCAGATCTATAATTTTAGAGTAGAAATTTTCATTTTTCTTACAGGAACATATGAATTAATGTCTTATTTAACTAACAGAACCTGTGCTAACAACAGAAAGTTTAAAGCATACTCACACCAATCTTTTCTTCTATGAGTTGCCGAGCATAGTCTATTTGCTGTGGAGTGCCACGAATTGTAAATAACTTCATATTAGGATCTGCATTAGGTGGAGGATTTCTCTGAAGTTCTATTCTTGCACCAGACTGTTGGCTTATGCTTTTTATGGTTTCACCCCCTAAAATCAAAACACAGTAATTTCTTTAAAGATTCACAGGATACAAGTGGAGTTATTCAAAAGGAACCTTAATTGGTTACAATTAAGGAAGTTTTGAACAGTATCCCATCTGCCAATATGCTATTAGGAGTTTCCATTTATTCTACACTTTAAATTAATTTATGTAATATATAATCAATCATAAATTTTAAAGTTTTAAGACATAATTTAATATGTCTGTATCCAACCTTAAAATGAATTATAGCATCAACACTTGGTTCAAAGAAATTGCTTTTATAAAGCAATGAGAACTAACACAATGACTTAAAAATTCAAAAATTTAAAAACACATGTCAGGAAACAGCAAAATAAAAACACTCAAACCATTTTCCAGGTGAGAAGAAAAGTTTTTTACACTAATAATTAAACTGCTGATCCTCTTCTCTAGAAACCAATGTGATTCAAATCCCACTCTGGATTTAAGTGCATATAAGGCCGTTCATTTAAGCTTTAGCTGTTACATATCAACCATATCAGCATTAAGAACACTTTCCTACTAAAATACAGCCAAAGAAAAATCACTGCTATTCATCTACAACAGTAACAGAAATGGCATCCAGAAAATCAGATCAAGTGTTAAATTATTAACCACACATTAATAGTTTTAAATACATTGCCTTTTCCTATTATTAATCCAGTTTTCCCAGTTGGGACAATGAAATTAAATTCCTGTAGTCCACCAGGTGGTCCCATGTTCCAGTTGCCTTGACCTCTACCTCTTCCTCGACCACCAGGTCCAGGTCCACCAGGATTACCAGCCTAAAGAGGGCAAAGACAAAGTCAGAAGAGTCAGAAACTCTTCTTTCCACAATAAAATTATCACATGTCTATTTTCCTCAACTTTCATTTTCCTAAATCTGAAATTTAGAGAAACTGGCAGACGCCATTCACCCCCAAATCAACAAACCACCATCATCTTTTTATTCTTTTTTACTGTGGTGAATAAGCTAGTGCACTTATGTGGCTGTCCTCCTGCTCCAAGATGTGTACCTTAAAGCAATTTAAACTTTCTAGCAATTAATAAAGTTTCATCAAACAGATTTTGATTTAAAAACTATGGAGGGGCACTTCCACATTTAATGAAGGAAAATATTCTTTAAATGAAAACAATGAAAATATTAACATTCTATCAAACCTGAACACTTCGAAGAAGGTCTGTAATAATTTCTGCAGCATGTTGACATCTGTCTGGAGGTCCTGTTATTTGTGCTATTCTATCAGGTGTTGTTCCATCATCTTCAAAACAATGAAACCAAATTGTATTAACATTAAATTAATGAGTGTCAAAAGAAATTGCCAGTAATGCTTAGAAAATAAAACGTAAGTACTCACCTGGCTTAAACTGAATTCGAACACCAGCATCATTTTGTATTTTTTTAATCATCTCTCCATTTCTTCCTATTACAATGCCAACAGCAAATCTTGGAATGGGGACCTTATGCAAAGAAAACTAAGTATTAGGAAAGCCACTTCCTGAGAAATGTATCTGCCTCAAACCATAGAAGCACTATGTTTATACAGAAGAGGTTAAAAAGATACAAAATACACTGCATTCTAAGTAGAAAAGTTGGTGGGTGGTGTTGGTACAATACAATATTAGAGAAGGCTATGGAAGACAAAGCAGGAAAAATCCTACTTCCTTCATGGACTAGCATTCAACCATTTCTGAACTGGTATTTTTACTTACATCTATTCCTTCATTTCCTCCTATTCTTGACCCATACTCATTTCGAACTTCTCTGAAACCACCTTGATCACGAATTAACTCTAACACCATCTCCTTGGCTTGCTGAAGTAGAAAAAAAATTACCCAATTTAGGAAGCGTGTCTCAAAACATTGTAATTATTCACGTATGTTTTGCCCGCTGCCATCCACCCCAAACCCCTCTCTGTAAAATATAAACTTAAGTTTACTTGAACTTTGTATGGGTCTCCTGTAATCCTAAGAGGTTTGTCAGCACCAGTATTCTGAGGTCCATCTTGGATCATAACCATTTTAACTCCAGCCCGTTCCTGTTAATCATAGAAATTAGATGGATTAACAAAAGGGGAGAAGGAGGAAACAGGCTTCAAAATAGAAAGTAATCATTTTACACAATAATACCTGAAGTTGTTTAATAGTCTCTCCCCCCTTTCCAATAACTAATCCTGCTTTGCTAGCTGGAATCATGATTTCTTGAACTGCATTTCCTGGCCCATCACCATGATGGAAGCCAGGGGCTGGTCTTCCTTTTTCAACAATCTGGTCCAGTAACCGTTTTGCTGATCTGTTAACAAATTAATAGTCAATACAAAATAATCAGGTATTTCATCCATCCCAATTCAGATTTAGGTGGCCTAAAAGTAAATTTTAAAAATTCAAAGGAAATATCAATATCAAAAACTGAAACCATGCAATAAAGTTTCCAGGTATATAATCTTCAATATTTTTAAGAACAGTATGAAACTTCCAAGAAGACATACCCTACTTCTAAAGTTATCTCAGAATAAAGCTCATTCATCTGAAAATTAAATGATGCATTTATTTTTAAAACTTTACTTTGGTTACTAATGTTAAAATTTATTTGTTCATTCAACAAATAATTTAAATAGGTCAACTATATATGCCAGGTACTATTCTAGGTTGGGGTTACAGCACTGAAATAGTCAAGGTATTTGCTGATGTGGCTTAACTTTAATAAATAAGTAAAAACAGAAGGTTAAATAACTCATTTGTTAAGTGCAATAAAGAATATTAAAGCAAGATAAGAAGGACAGATTGTATGTGTGTGTGAAGGGATGCTATTTCATGTAAAATAGATGAATGAGGAATTCCCTGGCAGTCTAGTAGCTAGGACTCTGCACTTCCACTGCAGTGGGGCATGAGTCCAATCTCTGGTCAAGCAACTAAGATCTGGGCAGCCGCATAGTAGTGATCAAAAAGTAAATAAATAAAAATAAACAAAAACTTTACTGATACGGAGACATTTAAGCCAAGACCTGAAGTACAGGAGTGACTATGAAAACATCTGGGGGAAAAACATCCCAGGGAGAAGAACAAAAGGATTCAAATGAGAAACATTCTTGGTGTCCTGAAAAAACAGAGAAGAGGCTAAACAGAAAAGAGACTACTAGAACAGAGTGGGCTGGGAGAATGGCAAAACATGCAGTGAGAAAGGTGGCAGGGAACCTGAGCCATAATAAAGACACTGACTTCTACTGTAAATGGGAAAGAATTAGAGGGTTTTGAACAAAGTAGTATATGAACTGACTCACATTTTAAAAGGATCAGTGTGGCTGTACTATAATTGGACAAAGCTAAAAAAACAAAACAAAACAAAAAACGGAAACACCTTGCAGTAACACAGGCAAATGGTGCCAGAAATAAGATGACATGGGAGGTGGCGAGAAGAGACTGAATTCTAAATAAATTATGAAAGGTAAAATGACCAAGAGTTGCTTATGGATAAATGAGTCCTAAAAGAAAGATCAAAGTATTAGAATAGTTGTCACACAATGAAATGAGATGAATTAGACAAGTAAAAGAAAACATATGGACTGGAAAAACAATGATTCTGTTTTTAACAAGCTAAACTTTGAGATGTCTAAAAGACATCCAAGTGGAGAGTATACTGAGGAAGCAACAGAATATATACATCTGGAATTTAGGGAAAGAAATCAAGTCTGAAGATTCAAGCAGTGACCACCTTTTAAGTTTTTTGGTAAAAGAGACCTGAAAAATAGAAATGTGGGGTTCAAAGATGATTTTATGTTCAGATAGAGGGATTTTTAAAGCATGTTTATGTGCTTTTAGAAATTTTCTAGATAAGGGGAAAAGTAATAATGCAGAAGAAAAGTTGGTTCAATTGCAGGGACAATATCCTTCAGGAAGGAAGAACTAGAACATGATTTTCATACTTACTGGACAGACTCGGGTGTCCCAGTTAACATACAAGACCTTTCTGGAAGGCCACCACTGTCTACAAGTAAAAAGAAACAAAAATCTTAGGCCAAGAAAAGAGTAACAGCATCATTTTCACTAACAACTTTAAAAATGCTAGTTTTCTTGTGACTTTGAAAATTACAGCAAGAGAATAACATTACCAGGAGCTATCTGTATTTTACATCCAGATTCCTGTTGTATGCGTGAGATCTGTTCACCTCCTCTGCCAATTACTAGTAAGAAAAAAGAAAATTATTTGCTGAAAGGTTTTAAAGCATATTTTGATTATGTCTTTTCAAAGTTTAAAAAAAATTAGATTACTTACTAAATCCAACCATTCCATCTGGAACTTTGTATTCTTCTGTCATTACAGACCTGCTAAGAAATGACAGAAACTAACATTTTTCTTTGAAGAAATGTAATCTGTTTACAAATAAAAATAAACATAGAAATCTAACAGCTTCTACAAGCTTAAACTAAGTTTGTAGGCAAACACTTAAAATACTCAAAAGTAAAAATATGAGGCCTATGTAGCTAAAAAAGCAGATGGGGTGCAGTTCAGAAGTATCATTTTAAGTTATTTTAATCCTCTTTAGTTTTTCCAAAGGGTGGCTAATTCCACCCATCCTTCCAAAGTATAAATGTATTTCACTCAAAAAGAAAACTGATCATTCACTATTACCTATTTGAGTCAAGGGAAAGGATTCACACACACACAGACATGTATATTCACTACATACTAACTTGGTTACATTTCACATTGAATTCAACTAAAACTTGCAAAATACTCTTTGAAAAGCTTTTATTTTACTATACCTTTGCTGCTGATGCATCGGTGGTAACTGTGTTCCAAAAGCTGCCAAAAAATTAAATGAAATAAAAATTATTTTATTTAAATTGACAGATGTTTAACAATATAATCATTTAAAGCAATTCTACAATCTTCCCCTGACATAAGACAACATTTTGAAAAGAATAAAATTTTATGCAAAATACTTAAATCAACAGAGCTGGCAAGAAACTCAGCGAAAGGGCAGACATTATTAGCAATAGCATTAAAAAATGTCCTTTTTCAAGTGTTGTTAAGCAACAATTAAGAAATGGAACTGTAACACTTATGCTCACAGCAGCAGGATTCACAATAGCCAAGACATGGAAATAATCTAAATGTCTGTTGACAGAAGAATGGATAAAGGGAGATAAGGTATATATACAGAGTAAAATACTATTAGCCATAAAAAAGAATGAAATATTTGCATTCACAGGAACATGGATGCAACTAAATATTACCATACTAAGTGAAGTCAGAAAGAGAAAGACAAATACCACATGATATCACTTATATGTGGAATCTAAAACATGACACAAATCAATCTATCCAAGAAATAGAAATAGACTCATGGGCAGAGAACAGACTTGTGATTGGTGGAGGGAGGGCTGTTGGTGGAGGGATGGAGTGAGAGGTAGAGGTTAGCAGATACAAACTATACATATATATGGATAAGCAACATGTTCTTACTGTACAGTACAGGGAACTATATTCAATATCCAATGATAGACCATAATGGAAAATATAACAACTATCCATCAACTAAAAAGTGGGAGTTATAAAACAAATTGAATACATAAAATGATTTAGCAACCAAATCTTATAATATACACACTGCCATAACAGAACTGGAATATTATAAAGATAGAAGGTATAGTTTTACAAATAAATTCATTCAAAAAGAAAATTTATGGCCTTCAAATAACTTCAAAGATACCACAAAACACAGGAACAAAATCCTGTTATTAAAATCCAGTTTTTAACCAAATTTAAAATAAATACTTACAGTCATTTTGAGGAGCAACTTTCTTAGCATCTGGCTGATCTGCAAAATTAAAGAGTCTTTTAATTTTTTGCCAATAATATAATATAAGACTCAGCTCCCCCATACCCAATCAAGAACACCAATATAAACATTTATTGAAATAGCTGAGGGTATGGTTTATCATTTCAACCAAAACCACCAAAACTCAGCCCAAACACTTAGGAATCGAAACAAAGAAAACTACACTTCTTTCATGCTCTTCATGTTTAAAAGATGCACAGACATTAAAAGAAAATTCTTTTTACTGAATCAAATCACTGACCTTAACGTATGTCAATCACTTTAGAATGATACAAGAAAGTATTTAGTCCATTAGTTAGTAAACATCACATGCTAAAGTCTAATGATGCTTCCCACTGTAGGAAATGAAGATTGGAAGGAAAAGAACCTATCAAAATGTGAAATTTTGACATATCAAAAGCTGAGTGTACCTGACAATGAACACAAAGCTATGCAAAATAAGTTAAAAAAAAAAAAAATCACATTACAAGGCAATCTCAAGCTAAACTGTTCTACTGTTCCTAACCAAACATTTCACAGCATAAACAGCATAAACTTCAGCAGAAACTCAACAACTACATGACTTCATCTTTATCTACATCCTTTACACACATGAATACAATGCATTCCTTAGAATAGGCAACCTACAGCTCAAAGTACTACATTCTCCTCCCCCCTTCAAACTTAAATGATTAAACATCAGAATGTTGTGCAGCAAAAATTCAGACACATAATCCAAGAAATATTTGTGTCCATTTAAGAATCCACTGGTTTATTTCACGTTTACATACTGAACACAGGTAATAAATAAAAATTCCTGCCTTTAAAAGGAGAGGGCATTCCCTCCCAGTGTGTTGTACTGCTCGGACTTGTCCAAGAGCCATCTACACATAAAATAAAAAGAATACATTACATACAACATCTGAAGCATCATTAGCTCATTTTTTTTTGTATATTAAAACCTCACTATAAATGTGAAAGACACTTAAATAAAAGGAAACCAAGTACTCCTGATCAAAAGCTACAAATACATTCTATAAGCTCATTCAGAATCCTCCTTTAAAAAAGAATAAAAGAGCAAAAAGAAAATGTATCAAAATTCATACATCAAATCTAAAATAAAAAATACGTGCAGACTTCTAAGTTCAGAAGCTTCAACAATTATGTTTTTTTAAAAAATACAAAGCACTGTATATCTACTGTTTTAAGCCACATTTTAAGTTAAACCTGAAACACAAAACAAGGTACTAAAGCAAACAAAAAGGTAACGATGGTATAACCTGCAACACACGAAAGTAGCAATCTATATAGCAACTTCAACCTTTAAAGTGAAATCTAAAATAACAAAGTAATGAGAATATAGCATCTCAGATTAATTCATGTATGATGAGAAAAACCAGTGAAATGTTTCCTAGACTTTTACTTCAGTATATTAACAAGTTGTCTGTGCAAACTATCAATCTGGCACAATCCTAAAAAAGGAAAAATGATGTCTTCTACTAATACAAAACTGGCTGGTTAACTCAAATTTTACCTACCTTGTTTAGGTCTCTTTTTACCCCCTCTCCTTCTGAGGCCAATATAACCCTTATAATTTTAGGAACCTTATAATAAAAGCAACGTTTCAAAAAAAGAACACTTAAAAAACAATGAAAATCACTTCAACTAGACACTGTAAAACAATTTAAAATATTTATGGCTATAACTTACCTCCATCTTCCAAAGGTCTTTTTTGTCCCCCATAACCATAGTCATTTGAATTCAGTGACGTACCAGCATCACCTCCAATTTTTGCTGCAATCTTAAAAAACAAAAACACAACACCATCAAGGATAGCATCATAGCTTTAACTATTCATTACTAAATTTCCTCACATATGCTAAATATCTATCACGTAGGAAAATTAACCTGATAGACAAATTAATTCAATTTATTACTATCATTAGTAACTTCAGAAAGTTAAATAATCATCATCTGAAAGTTTCTCATATAGCTCTATAAAAACAAAAGTAATCAATTAGAAATCTTTAGAAGACTGACTAACGAACTTTGAGGAAAGTCTGACTCCTAATTGTATCTTCTCCATGACCATGTGTTGGCACAGAGAGAACAGCTGTGAATAGCTTATGAGATGCTAAGGCTATGCTGCCTAACATGGTATAAAACGCTAGTCACATCTGGTCAGTGAGTACTTGATATGTCTAGTCCAAACTGAGATGTACTTCAATTGTAAGAGACACACTAAGTAGTGAAACTGTGGAACAAATAAAAAGAATGTAACGCATCCCCCCAATTTTTATACGGAATACATTAAAATGGCAATATTTTAGGTATGTTGAGTTAAAATATGTAACTTGCATAATACTTCTTCTAGACAATCTTTTCCTAAGGATACGTTGGAGGTGTGGGGGAAACCTGGGAAGTTGTACATCTAAGTCTATTATAGAACCATGTCCTGGGGCAAACGTCATTTAAGAAGTACCAGCCTCACAAGTGAGGCAAAACTAGGGGATATTTATGGCATTTTTCTATGAAAAAGGAAATGGAAGTAAAATTGCTGAGAGCCAACAAACCAAACTCTACACTGTAATAAATGTTTTATACTCATTTTGTCACTGAATCACAACAATTCTATGAGATAGAGTGCTTATAAGATAATTATTTTACAACTGAAAAACATCTCAAGAGGCATAGTAAGTCAATGGTGAAGTTCCAATTTCTAGAGTTCCACTGAAATTACTGAAGGGGTAGTCACCAAAGATGGGTGATGCACTGATGCTATTCTTTGAATCCTGAGTTATGTTTGAAATTTTCCATGATAAAAGTTAAAAAAGTGAAACTTTTGATAACTGGAATTCTTCCAAAGAGAGATCTTGATGTGGAACTAAATCAAGTGCCTCAAGCTTCACTGTAATTAGAAAACTGTGAAGGATTAAGTGTATTTAACAACATGAATTCAAAATGTATCACATAAATCCTGATCCCATATACCAAATATATTTCCTAGGGTTCCCAGATTTTCCTTTGTCTCACCTGTAAATGCAAACACCCACTACAAAGCATATTAGGATTAAATCTAAAAATGTTTGATAAAGAGATATTTCTTGATGCTATAGCTTTGGTCACTCTAACCTACTACCTTAATCATCTTTTACTTTCTCAAAAGCTTATTTGTATATTTGATCTAATTAATATTATTTTTTTGAAAATTTTCCTCATCACACCTGAAAACTGCCTTTCCACTTCAGTTTTAAAGCAATGAGCATCTGAATTGTTGCAAAGGAACTAAGGTGCTGGGCACTGATTTATAAGGGAACTATTCCAGGTCTGAGAAACAACAATATAAATGAAGGAAATAGTTTAGGCTGGCAATACCTTCTGCAATTAGCTTTTATAAATACTCTGAGTTTGCAAAGCAGCACTCCTTGAACTCCAAGGAACTTCTGCATAGAAAAAGGATACTTAATTGGATACCTTCCTATTTATTGAATAGTTCTAAAAATATCCAAATGAAAACTGATCATTAAGTTCACTCAGAAGAACCAGTTAACACCATCTCAAAAATTCCAAACCAACACAAAAACATTTTTTGTGTGAAGTTGCAACCCCATGGACTGTAGCCCACCAGGCTCCCCTGTCCATGGGATTTCCCAGGCAAGAATACTGAAGTGGGATGCCATTTCCTTCTCCAGGGGATCTTCCTGACCCAGGGATCAAACCCACATCGCCTGCATTGGCAGGCGGGTTCTTTACCACTAGTGCCACCTGGGAAGCCCCCTTCACTCAAAATGTCAGTGAAGAGTTTTTAGTAAAAATACCACTTACTATTCGATCAGTTAAGCATACATTTGCTAGGTTACTTCACAGGATTAATTTAAGAGAAATAGTAATCCTTAAACTTCAACCTCTAGCTATACAAATTTCTTATGAGACCAGTAGAACCAAGTATAGGCGACTTCTTTGATTTTAATTTACAATAAAAATACGAGTGTTCTATTTGGACTCTCCTTACTTCTCAAAAGGGTAAATAACTTTTGTATTTTCATTGTTTTAGCATTTTCCACCTTTCTTCATTGATTATTCCTAGAATCCAAGAATTTTGGAGTTGAAAGAAAATTTAAGAGATTCAGTCATACCACCTGAATTTCAAGATTAAAACAATAAAACCACAAACAACAACACACAAAAGGCTGACTTTTAGAAGTAATTACCTAAATGCCCAAAATGACTATCTCCTAAGTTTCAGTCTACATACTTCCTTAGGCTTTGGGGTCCAACCGTGATTTGGGGTCAGTGGTAATTCTGGTTTTACTGCTTTGTGTCCTTGCCAAATTTCCTTAAGCATTTTGTGCCTCATTCATCTTCTGTGTACAAAAGAGATAGTTTCTCCACTTACCTTGTAGGATAATTGTAGGAATTAAAGGTCATACATTTTGAAAGAATGCAATTATTTTCAAAACAAAATTTCATCACTAATTCATTAAAGATATGTTAATTCAATTTAACAAATATTGAGTACCTACTATGGGAAAGGTCCTAATGGATTGTTTCCATGCACCAGAAATGTGAAGAGGTTAGAAATATTACCAGGCCACCATTTCATTAATATTGTCCCCTCTCTATAGTCCTAAGTCTTTATTATTACAATCAAGTTTTGCTATCCTATCTCAAAACATGTTACTAAAAAAAGCCCCCAAAACAAAACTCTCAAATGCTAGTTTTCACTGAAGAGAATAATGGCAAGTAAAAAGTTAAGAGTTCTATTTTATAAATTTTTCTTTTTATTCAAACATAGTAGTCTGAATTACTTTCACAATTATCAAGGAAGAGGTTTAAAGAATTGAGTATCTAACAACTAATTTAATAGTTCTTTAGGGGGGAAGTGATGAGGGTTGATAATCTTGCTTAACCGCAATCTACTACTCAGTCTCAGATTTACGTCTATCTTCATATAACTTTAAGCCGAAAAAAGTAGATATATATTAATTTTCTAATGTTTCAGGGATAGAACTTATTATCAGTGTGATCACTAAATATCTAGTCAAAGAATTTCAACATCACCCTCTACAGATAAACTTGAAATAGCCAAATATAATTTCTAAACTATACCGTTGGAAACCCTAGAGAAGCAATTTGGTGCCCTTGTGTTAGATTTAGCTCAGAGAGTATTATAAAATCTGAAAACTTCACATTTAAAAAAAAGTTATTAGAATTCTCTGGAAAAAAGACTGGGCTCCACTGCCAGATGGCAACAATCAGCTGGAGTGAAGGCTACGAGCTTTAACTAGATAGGGTCCAGGGACCCTAATTATTTGTTCTGCTTTCCTGCATAACAAAGAACTGTTCAGCTGAAATGCCAATAGATTTCCCACCAGCATGTAGCTCTTTGAAGGCAATAAGCTGTTCTTATACCTCTTCCTTCCAAAGAACATAGCATAATACTCTGGACAAAGAAAAGAAACTTAAGGTTAGATGGAGATTTTGGAAATACAATTCAGAATCCATTTAATACAAATAAGGAAAAAAGGAGTTCAACTATTAACCTAACTTGTTCCTTCAGCCCAAACTCCTTTCCCTATACTCCACCTGAGTAATCAGACAAGCAGCTACAACCAATATATATATGGAAGCATTCTCAGATACAATGAGAAGGGGCAATTAAACTCAAATGCTCAAATTGAGAATATGAGATTTAAGATCAATTCTGAAGAAATAAGCAAATCACAGCAAAGACACTTGTAAACGCTATTGCAGGACAAGAAATCCATAGTTTGAGGACAATTTCTATATTAAAAAAGCATTCTAACTTGGTAAGAAGATTGTCTTCAGAAGCTGTATCCATCTGCACTTTTTCTTACCTCATTTTCCACCCTCCTTACCCACCCAACCCTATCCTCCAATGACTTCACTCTCAGGTTCTCATCTTCCCCCAAACCCCCATACCTTAGTGAATGCTGCTTCTTTATCCACTGGTCAAACTCTCATTCTTTAATGCCTTGCTTAAAATATCAGTCCTTTGGCCGTAGGGTACCCCACTCCCTTGTGATGTGTACAGTACCTGATTCACAGCAGAACTCTATAAATGTTTACAGAACAAACGGACGAATTAACAGTGCCTAAATCTTGTCTACGCTTTGAAAGCATTAATCAGATACTACTACTCTTTTGCATTTGGTTCCATGACTCTATCATGGCTTCCTAGAAAGCAAAAAAATCCAATTAACACATTTAAAAAAGTCTCCAGTATGGAAGTATAGTGTACGGAACAAATTGATTCAATGCGCTGCTTGAATAAATTAATTCTTGTTGAGTCTTCTCTAAAAACCCCTCTAACAGGGTTGCTGTGATTATATTAACGTCTCAGTCACTATTTCAAACACGATCAGAAATAGTAAATAAAAATTAGGCAAACAAATCGAGTAATTAGTGTTAATGGTACCCCCCTGCTGACTACTTGGAAAATTTCTGATTATAAACAAGTACAGGTACATTTTTATTTATAATGTGTTCACATTATAAAAATATGAGCGATATGCTACATCACTGCAGATTTTATGGATTTTGAGTCAAAAGATCCTTTAATCCAACTAGGAGTTAAAAAAAGTAAGTTAACGAAGTGAACTCCTAATGTTATCAAAACACACCACAAAATTGATTTCTGATTACCATTAGCTTAACACTGTATTCCAAAAATGTCTAGCATCTAATACGCATCGTGTCACAAAAATTCTTACTTTTGCTTTAGACACAAGTTCATACCGACATCATACATTTGAAAATTACATGAAAACTACATGAAGGTAAAGTTCAAATTAAATCCTAGAGTACAACGGTACTTCTTTTTTTTAACAGCTCCCGTTTGGGAAAGTGCCTTCAGGGCAAATGTACGCACCTACGTAATACAAAGAGTCCTGGTCAGTTTACGACTCTGAACTGAGAGGCAGATTCAAATTGAAACTTCGGGTATGAGGACCTGAAGCCATTTTGAGAAGAGGGAAGGAGCCATAGAACACGCGTAAATCCCGCCGTGAGGAGGGATTCCAGCCCGGGATACTAGTGCTACCGTAATTCTCTTCCTTGAATGTGTGAAAGTGAATGATACCGAAAGATTAGCTGCGGGAGAGTTCGAATGGGCTGGAAGCTCTAAGGACTGCTTTAATGACAGGTCCCATCCCTTACTATGGCTCCTACAGACGGACCCTAGTCCTTTCCCAAACTCATTACTAGAAGCTTCCATGCTATTGTGTAAAACTACGCGCGCTTTATCCCATGGAGGTGGATGTTCACTCAGAAGAAAAGGAAATGCTAACTCCTTGGGGAAAAAAGCGCGAGTACCGCAAAAGCTGGAAAATAAC
Source organism: Muntiacus reevesi (assembly GCF_963930625.1). NCBI lineage: Eukaryota > Metazoa > Chordata > Mammalia > Artiodactyla > Cervidae > Muntiacus > Muntiacus reevesi. Next base: position 126,989,941 of record NC_089249.1, on the reverse strand, counting down.
CTAAAGCCATCTTCGCAGAGCATGCGTTGGGGTTCAAAGTGGCTCACAGACTAAGAACACAAAACCCGAATTCCAGCTTCTAATCAGTATTACCAACGTGGAGAAAGGTGAGTCTTCTCACATTTCAGAGGCCGGAAGGGCACTTCTTTCCTCTTCCTAACGCGCGAGAAGTAGCGGCCTACTCAGCCAGCGGCCAATTACCGTGAGCTGTCGGGATCCCGCCGCGCGGTCCTGACTTACCTGCCGGGCTCTCTGCAGTGCATCTTTGAAAGCATCGTTAACTCCTCCACCACCACCGCCGCCGCCTCCGCCACCGGCTGAGCCAGAGGAGGGTGGAGGCACTGTTGAATAGTCTGCCATGCCTACACTACAGTTGCCGCTACCGATTCTTCCCAGTGACCTCTCAGCCAACTGCTAAGAAAGAAAGAAAATGGCGGCCGTCAAGCCTGTATCGCATTCTTGTGCGACCATCGTGCCGTAAAGGGGCGGAGACTGAGAGAAGAAAATCTCGCGATGTTTTGAGGCAACGCGCTAGCCTGGGGGAGAGAGGCTAGAAAAAGACAGGCGAGTAGACATCGCGAGAATTGTCTTTATATTTCGCGAGAATGGGGTTTACTTTGGCACCGCCTCTTTGTGCATCTTTGGGCTAAGGTGGTACGGTTTTCCTACTTGGGTGGTGGGTAAAGACTCGTGGGGCGACTGCGGTTAGGTTTAATTTTTGAAAGCCTGGAGGAAAGGAGTAGTGTCTTATTGACCACCGCCTCAGGGAGTAGAGTGGGTGGATTTTTTCACCGAGGGTCATTCTGTTGTATCCTTGGGGAAGCAGGTGACGTCGACAGGCGCAACGGCGGCGCAACAGTGTCTCGAGAGCGCTGCGGCCGGGAGTGCGCCTGGGAGAGAGCGCGCCCCGGCCGCCGCGAGGTGATGCTGCCGAAAACGTCCGCCCGGCCTAGCGGGAATGCGGCCTGATTTTCAGGGTAGTAAAGTGTCCCTGTATTTTACTTCTAGATGGTCAGTTTGGAGTTTTATCACAAGCGGGGTGAATCCAGGCTGGAGGCCTTTAGTTCTAGAGTTTATTTCACAAAGGTTTTATGTAAATATTTTGGATGAGGCTGTGACGACATGGTTGCTCATTTCTTTAATTTTTAGAAATGTGATTGTTCCTAAAATGTAGCTTTTGCCGGACTTAGTAACCTAATATCGTATGTAACCATGGCCAGTTTTATTGAGGTCCTTATAGTTATGAACAGCATCCATTTCTTGACAAAAATTCTTTGTGGCTTCTTAAAAAGTGTCCCAAACCTGTGAGAACTCAAATGTAATTTATTGTCATCTGGGGACTAGGTGGTTATTCTTATGTATTTTCTGTTATCTTAGGTTACCAGATAATTTCCTTTTGGAGCATATCGTCACACGTATTTTACTGCAATAGTAGTAGTAGTTTAGACTCATTAGTAATAGTTTCAGACACATTACAATGCTTTAGGAGTCTGTTACAGTGATTGTATTTCCCTCTCTGCCTCCATTTTTTCCGCTTAGGTAACAAAGAATGAGGTAAAATGAACTTTACCAACTTTGTTTGGTATTTACTTTATATTAGTTTATATTATAAACTTTGTTTAATGAATCAGTTCTCAAAAGTTTTTGTTTAGTCTCTCAGTCATGTTTGACTCTTTGCGACCCCTTGGCCTGCAGCACGCCAGGCTTCCCTGTGGGTCACCATCTTAAGGAGTTTGCTCAAACTCATGTCTATTGAGTTGGTGATGCCATCTAACCATCTCATCCTCTGTCATCCCCTTCTGCCTGGAATCTTTCCAACATCAGGGTCTTTTCCAATGAGTCAGCTCTTCTCAGCAGGTGGCCAAAGTATTGGAGCTTCGGCATCAGTCTTTCCAATGAGTATTCAGGATTATATCCTTTACGATTGACTGGTTTGATCTCCTTACTGTCCAAGGGACTCCCGAGTCTTCTCCAGCACCACAGTTCTGAAGCCATCAGTTCTTTTTTATTGTTCGGCTCTCACATTCGTACATGGCTACTGGAAAAACCATAACTTTGACTATACGGACCTTTATGGGCAAAGTGATGTCTCTACTTTTTAACATGCTGTTTAGGTTTGTCATTACTTTTCTTCCAAGGAGCAAGCGTCTTTTAATTTCATGGCTGCAGTCACCATCTGCAGTGATTTTGGAACCCAAGAAAATAAAGTCTCACTGTTTCCATCCTTTCCCCATCTATTTGCCATGAAGTGATGGGACTGAATGCCTTGATCTTTATTTTTTGAATGTTGAGTTTTAAGTCTCATGCTTTTTCCATTGCTAGTCTTAGAGTAATGGAGAGAAATATGTGCTGCAGTCTTCCTTACAGCTGAAGTTAATGTGTCCACTTGCTCAAGGCCCAAAATAAGTCAGATAACAGTTACATGCACGCAGATACACGTGGGCCATCATTCTCCTATTATTAGCTTTTCCTACCATCTTACAGCTCTGATTATCTTTTTCAGTGTGCAGCATGGCCATCTATTTCGCTATAGGGGAGATTTGTATTTGGAAAAGCAGTGCATGTGTTGGGCTACAGATTTAAATGTAACCGGTAAAAAGAAAATCTAAAAACAGTGTTGAGTGGTATTGCTAAATAGACTTCCTTCAGTTGTTCTTCGAGAAAGTCTGCCCAATAAATGGCATTTGTTAGTCAGTAATTGATTTTTTGATACTTTGTTAATTAGACATACACCAGTTAGTCCTTATTGACATAGTCACAGAGTGCTAATTTACCTCCAAAGAGATAGACTTTATGTATACCACAATTTTAGTTATCTCTAAATATTAAAACATCTGTTTCTGCTTTATTGACTGTGCCCCCACCCTTATGGCAGAAAGGGAAGAAGGCTAAAGAGCCTCTGGATGAAAGTGAAAGAGGAGAGTGAGAAAGCTGGCTTAAAGCTCGACAATCAGAAAACCAAGGTCATGGCATCCGGTCCCATCACTTCATGGCAGATAGATGGGGAAACAGTAGAAACAGTGGCAGACTTTGTTTTTTGGGGATCCAAAATCACTGCAGGTGGTGACTGTAGTCATGAAATTAAAAGGCTCTTGCTCCTTGGTAGAAAAGCAATGACCAACCTAGGCAGCATATTAAAAAGCAGAGACATTACTTTACCAACAAAGGTCAGTCTAGTCAAGGCTATGGTTTTTCCAGTAGTCGCGTATGAATGTGAGAGTTGGACTAGAAAGAAAGCTGAGCACTGAAGAATTGATGCTTTTGAACTGTGGTGTTGGAGAAGACTCTTGAGAGTCCCTTGGAGTGCAGAGAGAGCCAACCAGTCCATCCTAAAGGAGATCAGTCCTGAGGTTCATTGGAAGGACTGATGTTGAAGCTGAAACTCTAATACTTTGGCCACCTGATGCAAAGAGCTGACTCAGAAAAGACCTTGAAGCTGGGAAAGATTGAGGGCGGGAGGAGAAGGGGGTGACAGAGGATGAGATGGATGGCATCACCGACTCAATGGACATGAGTTTGAGTAAACGCCGGGAGTTGGTGATGGACAGGGAGGCCTGACCCCCTGCAGGTGTGCTACAGTCCATGGGGTCGCAAAGAGATACTACTGAGCAACTGCACTGAACTGAAATACTAAAAATAAGTAAAGGCCTCCATTTCTAGTTTTTTTTTTTTTTTTTTTGGTAAAGCCTCCTGGAAGTATGGATATTCTAGGATGGGAACCATTTGAAATCAGTCAAGACCAGGATTTCTCTGCCTCAGCACTGTTGACACTTTATGACCAGATGCTTTGCTTTGTAGCACTACTGTGCATTGTAGTATGTTTAGCGGCATCCTTGGCCTCTACCCATGGATGCCAGAAGCACATACACCCCCATACCAATTATGACAACCAAAAATGTCTCTAGATATTGTAGCTGTCCCGTGGGAGGCAAAATCACTCCACAATTAGGACCACTGGTCAGCCTTAATAGCTGCCCCTGATTTTCCATCAAGAAGACGTATTTACCATCCTTCAGCAGTATATTCTACATGCCACTACTTTTCGCCTTCACTGCTCCTGAATTACCATCACCACAGTCCTGGGCTGTTATAGTAGCATTCTAGATTTTCTGCTTTTACCCTTACTTCTCTTCAACTTACTTTTAAAAATTATGAAATTTTGTACAACCAAGTATATAATTATATACGTAAGTTCTCAAAAGTAACAAGCACCCGTGCATCCACTATCCAGGAAGAGTCCAGAAACAGACCATGAACAGTACTTTTGAAGCTCAAAGTTGCCTCTACCTGATTGTATTATAATTGTATCTTCATATAGGAGCTTAAAAGCTTTATTTAAAACATCAGTCAGATAATCTCACCTATGTCTTTCCTACTGCACTTTAAATCCTATCTCCTGGAATGGCCTATGGGCTCCACATAATTAGGCTACTATCTAAACTCTCCTGTTCCTTATTCCACTTGAGCCATCTGGCTGCCCAAGATCATTCCTGCCTCTAGGGTTTTATATTTGCATTTTTCTTTACCTGATTTAGATGTTCTTACTGACCTTCTCATGGACGAATTGTCCTCGTCATTTGGATCTCAACTTAGATGTCATCTTAGACCATCTCTGACCTCTGGTTGTGCCATTTTGCAGTCACTCCCCAATTACCATGTTCTCTTTATAGAATTGATTGAAAATTGTATTATGTTGTATGTGTTAACTTGTTTATTGTCTCTCTTCTATTAGAATGTTAACTTCTGGATAGCAAGGACCTTGTCTGTTCTCTACCATTGACTAGTCCCTAACATGTACGCTTACATATTTGTTGAATGAATGAATATTGAAAAAAATCCACTTCCACATTTTAGTTGACTCTGTGATCTTGGTCAAGTGAACTTAGCCTCTGTGTCTCAGATTTCTCATCTACATAAGGCTCATAATCTGTGTTGGTATCCTTAAATGAGACTTCTCTGTGAGCTCTTCAGAAACCGGGAAACACTATCAAATGGAAATTGGCATTATTAAATGTAGAATTTGTCTTCTGGTTTTTCATAACGGGCTTCCCAGGTGGCACAGTGGCAAAGAATCCACCTGCCAGTGCAGAGTACACAGAAGACATGGGTTCTATCCCTTAGTTGGGAAGATCCCCTGGAGTAGGAAATGTCATCCCACTCCAGTGTACTTTCCTGGAAAATCCTGTGGAGAGAGGAGCCTGGCAGCCTAGAGTCCGTGAGGTTGCAAAGAGTCAGATACTACTGAAGTGATTTAGCATGCACATCTGAGTTTAAATCTCCAATTCATCACTAACTACCTGGGTGACCTTAAGTCACTGAACACACAACAGCGCATTTCATAATTAGGAAAGGATAATCCATGGTACGCCACTTCTATACACTTTTTGGATTAAACATCTATGTTAAATCTTAGTTTTTGTAAAAGCCAGGATCCTGAAATAGCAATTGAATTGTGGAAAACTATAACCAATAATTTTTGATTTGGTTATATGTGAATTAGTTCTGAATCCACTCAGTCTTCAAACCCATTTGTACTTTGCTTGTGACTCCAGATGGCTTCCCTGGTGGCTCAGATGGTAAAGTGTCTGCCTACAATGCGGGAGACCAGGGTTCAATCCCTGGGTCAGGAAGATCCCCTGGAGAAGGAAATGGCAATCCACTCCAGTACTCTTGCCTGGAAAATTCCATGGACTGAGGAGTCTGGTAGGCCACAGTCAATGGCATTGCAAACAGTCGGACATGACTGAGCGACTTCACTTTCTTTCTAATGTGACTCTAGATAATTTCATTATAGCTGATGAAATCAGACTTTTCTTTAGTTAAGTTCATTTCCCTTTGCCTAATGTAAATCATGGGCTTCCCTGGTGGCTCAGATGGTAAAGCATCTGCCTGCAATGCAGGAGACCTGGGTTTGATCCCTGGGTTGGGAAGATCTCCTGGAGAAGGAAATGGCAAGCCACTCCAGTACTCTTTCCTGGAAAATTCCATGGACTGAGGAATCTAGTAGGCTACAGTACATGGGGTCGCAAAGAGTCGGACATGACTGAGTGACTTCACTTTCTAATGTAAATCATCTTAAAAATGGGTGTATAATAGCTAATAATCTAAAACTGGTTTATTGTGCTTTAAGAGATTGGCTAATTGTTCAGCTGAATTATATTTTATAGTCACTGCCTTAACATAGAAATTAGTATTTCATATTTTGTGCTTAGAATGAAACAAATTCAGTGTTTTTAAGCTTATAAAAGTCTATCCACTATAGAATTTGTTAAGTTTGTGTGAAATATTAACAGATTTTTATAGCTCCTGAAGAAAAACAGTCCTTTATGGCTTTTTGGATAGGTGTTTGAGTGGCAAAATTGTAGACTTCTTGCCTCAATTTTATTATCCATCACCTACATCCGAACAACTCTTAGCCAAAAGGATCTGATAACTTCATCCCGTACTCTCTGTGTCATTTGAACCAGGCCTGTACTTTGTCAGTGCACAGTCACAACAGGTCCAGGTTAGATATGAGGAAGAAAGTGGCCAATTCAAACTGAAGTAAGTGGTCCACAGTGTTATTTTAAGGTATTTGATGGTTAATGTTGTTTTAGGGTGTTTGATTATTGGTCTTAATGACTTGTGTATCGTTTCTGATTGAGTTTGTAGGATACTGTTTCAGACTAAGGTGTGAATGGAAGCTGGAAATACTTTTATTTTAAAGGACAAAGCTGTTAACACAAAGGTAACTTGAGAGCTTTGAGGAGAACCACAGTTGACCAGTGTCTGAAACTGGAGGCAGCTTCATATAGTGAAAAGAACTCTGGACTTGGTCCCAGAGGATCTAGATTCCAGTCCAACCCATGTGCCCTTTGGTAAGTCACGTAACTTCTTCCTTTTACCAGCATGCTAAAAAGAGAGAGCAGTTTAATCTGTTTTTGAAAAGTAAAAAAAATGTTTTTAAAAAGTCATCTGTTTTTACAGAGTGATTTTTGTTTTCTCTTTCAGAAGTATCATCTCACCCTCAGTTATTAGAAATTTCTTCTCTGATTTGGATGTCAGATTTAACAGTGTGTCCTGATTGAAAGGCTGTTAGCAGATTGACAGATCTTCTAGGATTTTGCTGATGACCATTAATTTGCCATAAATCCAGCCTATTGCCATCCTTGTCATTCCCACCTATTCTTAACTGCAGAGCCCCTGGGCCTTTACCCATATCTTTTTCTTTGTCAGGAACACTGCCTCACCTCTTACTTCACTGTTGTCTGTTGAAAAATTTCCATTTTTCCAAAAAACCTGTATACAACTCTAAAATTTAAGGATTCCTATTTGTTCTGATATACCGTGTCATGGTAATAATACTGTAATATCATTTATTGTTTACTTAGGATTTCACTAAATTGTAAGGTTCATGATAGTAAGGGCCATGTCTTTTCCTGTGTCTTTACTCCATAGCACACTCTAAAGTGCTATATACTGGGCACTCTTCTACGTGCTTTGCATGGTGCATGGTCAGTCACTTCAGTCATGCCCCACTGTTTGTGATCCTATGGACAGTAGTCCACCAGGCTTCTCATTCCATGGGATTCTCCAGGCAAGAATACTGGAGTGGGTTGCCATGCCCTCCTCCAGGGGATCTTCCCAGTCTAGGGATCAAACCCGCGTCTGCTGCGTCTCCTGCATTGCAGGCAGATTCTTCACCGCTGAGTTACCTGGGAAGCCACCTCTAAGTGCTTTACATATGTTTAATTCATTTATCCATACAATGGCTTTATGAGGTAGGTGCTATTAATATCTCCATTTTACTGGGGTACAGATGAGTTAACTAACTTGCCCAAGGTCACATGTTAATAAATGTTAGGGCTGAGATTTGAACTTAGGCAGCCTGACTTGGAAAAAAAAGAATCTATTAAAAAGTAAAGTAATGAAACGTATCTCTCTGTAATTTCTAGGGTATGAGTCACAAGTTGTCATTTCTTACTTGGATTTTTAAAATATTTGCGTAAGTTCTTATCAAGATGTAGGCTAAAATTCTTCATGGGAAGGCAGCTCTTAATGTAAGGTAATAAAAATATTTAGATTACTTACAGACTTTAAAGAACCTATGTGTTGTATATTATAGAAGCTTATTTTTCTGTATGACTGATTGCATTGGTGGATTAGTAATATACCTTACTAAAGTACATAGTGCTTTATGGTGTGTATGGATGTGTATATATATATATATATATATATATATATATATATATATACCTGTATATTTGATGATGCTGTGTTATTTTTTAAATATATTGTTCTAGGGGGTTTATGTATTTGTAGTACACATCACTAACTAGACTGTAAGACTCTTCAGGACCAATTCCAATGATCTTGTCTTTAATTCAGTGGTTGTCTGCAATTGATTACAGGAGATTTTGTTTTAAATGTTAGGACTGAGCCCCAGCTACCACTCCCAGAGACTCTGATTTAACTGGTCTATATCTGTACCTGTAAAAACTGTAAAAATGTTGATTTTTAAAGTGCAGCCCACACTAGAGAACCACTGAAATATAAAGTCTATGTGCTCCGTCAGCCTTTTGCTTATTTTTAATGCCTTGCAATTTGCCCTCTGGTCGTTACAGGCATATAATCTTGAGAACTCAAGCTCTAGAAACACTTTCTGTTTCTAAACCCTATCAGCTTTTTGAAAAATGTGGATACCTGAGCCCCACCTGGACCTAGTGAATTATATTTTGGGGAGATACACATTTTAAAAAATAAGCATCTTAAGGAAATTCCCTGGCAGTCTAGTGGTTAGGACTTGATACTGTCACTGCCAGAGGCCTGTTCAATACCTGCTTAGGGAACTAAGATCCCACAAGCCACAGGCATGGCCAAAAAAAAAAAAAAAAAAAAGAGCATCTTAGATTCTTAATGTTTATCATAGTTTGAAAACTGACTTTTATACAAAAAAGTATTTAATAAGTATTTGCATGAGGAGGCTGAATTAAAATTTGTTTCCCCAGCTAGACTGTAGTAAATGTTCTGAATTCAGAGATCTTATCCTATCTAGTTTCCCCTCTGTGTAAGAGAGGGCTGTGGTCAAGGACTGCATCTTATTCTTTGGCTTGCCCCATCTGGCTTACACTTTTCTGCTGGTAGAAGCCTAAATTTTTTTTTTGTTTGTTTTGAAGCCTAAATTCTTATTGAATTGAGTTTTATGTGTAATCATTATTTTTATAGTCTTCCTGCCAAGCTAGAGCTAAAAACAAATTGTGGAACATGATTATGAATGTTGGGGCCCTTTGAGGCTAAATGGTGCTGAACAGCATCTTCATTCCAGCTTTTTCTAAGAACTTGGAAAGATGTTGAGGATCATCTAGTCCATTTCTTTCATTTTACAGTGGAGGAAATTGTGACCCAGACTACTTGAGTGCTGTGTACAAAGTGACCGAATTAATTGCAAGACTAGATTCCTAGTCCAGTGCTTCTTATTTCATGAAATAACTTCTCTTTTGAAGCAGCAGTGATTGGGTTAAGTTTCAGATAGAGGTTTTCTGCTTTTTAGGTACATGGGAAAGAAGAATCTGTGCAGAACCAAAAACATTTTGGTTTTTTAAATTAAGACATCTGCCTTTACTCACATTTACTTTTTAAGATAATTAGAAGATGGAGAATCTTTGCCAGTGAAGTCTTTAACTGAAGATATGTGGGTATGAGATATAAAACTCTTTTGGCGTACAATTTTGTTGTTGTTTTTAGTGGAACTTTGCTTCTCTGTCCTGACATTTCCACATCTCTATTTATAGCAGTGATCTCTTTGGAATTTGTCTTCTGATTCTGTTTGTTCTTTTATGTTGCTTCATATTAACTGATATTCTCACTTCATTTTTTAAAAAATGTTCTTTAAGGGACTGGAGAAGGAAAATAAGAAATAAAATTTTTAAAAGTATCTGAAATTACTATTTTCCTGTGACTTAACCATAATATTCTTTATAACATTATATAATTATTGTACCTAATGATAGAAATAACTAACTTCTCAAGATAGAATGGTAGTTTATTTTCTAAATTTAAAAACATATGAAGTAAAAAAAAAAACTATATGAAGTCTACAGTGAATTCCTTTTATCCAGGATAAAAAGAATTACTTTGAGTCTTAACAACTTGCTTTTTAAACTATACTCTGATATAAGTAAAGATCAATAAATTTTATTTTAGTTAGAGCCTTTAAATGGTATACTCTTTAAGGGCAGGAACTGTCTTATTTACTTTTGAGATAAATATAATATCTGGCATCTAGTGGCTACTTATTAATCTGTTCATTTATTCAGTTCATTGAAAATGCTGGGCATTGTTCTAGGTATCAGAGATACAGTGGTGAACCAAATAGACAAATATCCTTACACTCAGGGAGCTTATTCTAATGAGTGAATGTTTAATGAAACCGTGAATCACTTTGGAAGGACTCTGTGTTTGTTTTTATGTAGTTATTTACCTCAGTCTGAAAAAGGGAATTCCCTGGTTGTGCAGTGGTTAAAACTTGGTGCCTTCACTGCTGGGGGCCTGAGTTAGATCTGTGGTCGGGGAACTACAATCCCATAAGAGTGAGATGCAGCCAAAAGAAAAAAAGAAAAAAAACTTTGAAGGAATGGAAAAGAATAGACTGTAGTTTACTAAGCAGTGTATTGCAGAGTCAGAATGGGAGATCAGATCATTTGTTTATTTAAATACTGATTTCCTAGTGTATGTAAAATTATTTGAAGTAAATTGCGTAACTGCCAGTCTTTGTCATCCCGATTGTCATTTAATTCTTGTGTTTTGCTTGTTGTTGTTCAGTTGCCCAGTCGTGTCCAACTCTACAATCCCAGGGACTGCAGCACTCCAGGCCTCCCTGCCCCTCCCTATCTCCCGAAATTTGCCAAAGTTCACGTTCATTACATCGGTGATGCCATCCAGCCATTTCATTCTCTGACAGTCTCTTCTTCTGCCCTCAGTCTTTGCCATCATCAGGGACTTTTCCAATGAGTTGGCTCTTTGCATCAGGTGACCAAGATACTGGAGCTTCAGCTTCAGCATCAGTCCTTCCAATGAGTATTCAGGGTTAATTTCCTTTAAGATTGACCTGTTTGATCTTGCTGTCCAAGGGACTCTCAGGAATCTTCTCCAGTATCACAGTTCGAAGGTATCAATTCTTTGGTGCTCTGCCTCCTTTATGGTCCTGCTCTCACAACCATATATGACCACTGAGAAGACCATAACCTTGACTATATGGACCTTTGTTGGCAGAGTGATGTCTCTGCTTTTCAACACACTGTCTAGGTTTGTCATAGCTTTCCTGCCAAGAAGCAGTTGTCTTATGATTTCACATATCATCCACATGTCAAGTTCTTGTTTTTCCCGTCTGTCTTGATTCCTGCTTGAAACTCATCAGCCCAGCATTTCTCATAATGTGCTCGGCATATAGGTTAAATTAACGGGGTGACAGCAGACAGCCCTGTCATACTCCTTTCTCAATCCTGAACCAGTCCAGTTGTTCCATACAGGGTTCTAACTGTTGCTTCTTGACCCGCGTACGGGTTTCTGAGGAGACGGTTAAAATGGTGCCTGGTATTCCCATCTCTTTAAGAGCTTTCCACAGTTTCTTTTGATCTACACAGTCAAAGGCTTTATTTAGATAGTCAAAGAAACAGAGGTAGAGGTTTTTCTGTTTGTAACCCTGAGTAAAATGTTCTGTTTGTAATTCTGATTAAAGGCCTCGGTTGCAAGCCAAGGAACTTCATAAAAAATCAGATACCACTGAGTGCCTCTGACTGTGGGCCCCAAAACTCGGTGCACACCAAAGTTCTAGTTGGTTGTTTGCTGCCAGTGTTTCATACCATAGTGTGAGCTCCACAGGGTCTAGTCATCACTATATCCCAAGTACAGAAAATGCGTCACGTAGTAGATGCTAGTAAATGTCAATAACTCAATCCTTGACCACACAAAATGCAATTTCCTCCTACTCACAGCTACAGTCTGTGAGTACAGTCTACATTTCATCTTCGTCCAGACCACTCAAACAATAAAAGCCTTCCATTCCAGTATTCTCTTAAAAAGACTTACTGTTTTAGACTCTTGACTAACACTCTTTCTGTTCTTCTTGTCTTTTCACACTTCCCTTTTTTTCAGTCTCTGTTACTTCCTGGTCTTATTTGTCAGTCCAGGAATTCTCAACTCCCGTTCCCCTTTGTCTTTCAGTTATGTCCACTGTTTAAAATCCACTCTAAAATAAATAAATAAATAAAATAAAATCCACTCTAAATCCCTTGAAAAAGATTTTGGAATTAGATAAGCTTCAATTCATCATTTGCTACCTATGTGTCAAGTTATTTAACCTGGCCATGTTTAATCTTATTTGAGTCTCATTTTGTTCTTTGTGCTCTGAGGATTGTTATGAAAATTAAGTGAGATTATGGTAACCATATAAAATTGCCTGTAAGTAATGAAAACCCTTACTAAATAATAACTAACAAATTTAGATGTAGAATTACTCTTGGGCTGGTTGATTTAGCAGCTCAATAATATATGAGGTATCCATATATTTTTCTTTTTTTTTCATTTTTGCCCTCTGCCATCAGCATTTGTCTCAGTGCACCTAATGATTGCATAATGGTTATCACAGTTCTCAATGTTATGCAGGCATGATTGTAAAGTGGAAAAAAGTTTCTTCTCTTTAAAACAAGGAAACAACTGAAAAAATTGGTATGGATGATTTTCATTACAAAGCAGAAATAGAGACGCAGATACAGAGGACAAACATATGGATGGATACCAAGGGGGAGAAGAGGGGATGGATGAATTGGGAGATTGGGATTGACATGTATACACTATTGATACTGTGTATAAAGTAGATAAATAATGAGAACCTACTGTGTAGCACAGGGAACTCTACTCAGTGCTCTGTAGTGACCTAAATGGGAAGGAAATCCAAAAAAGGAACATACATGTACATATATGTATAGCTCTCCAACTCTGGGAGATGGTGGGGGACAGGGAGGACTGGCGTGCGGCAGTCCACTGGTTGCAAAGAGTTGGACACCACTTCGTGACTGAACAACAACAAAATACCTGATTCACTTTGCTGAACAGAAATGAATACAATATTGTAAAGTAACTATATTCCAGTAACATTTTTTAAAATAATAAAAGCAAGGAGACCTTTCTACTACGTCCACCTCCTTCTGGATGCCGACTGATTAACCTTGTGCTGATCAGAGCGGACTCACTGGTTTACTTTAGCAAGTATCATACTTGTCTTTGAATAATTGAGATTCATCTTCTAAGGCTGAGAGAAACCCTAACTTATTAGTGATAGTTATTGTTAGTACTATATTTGTAAATCTGTGACTCTCTACTTGGACCCTTTTTTTTTTTTCTTTTTGTGTTCTACATTCCATTCACTCTAGTATAATCTGCTTAGTCTTGCAGTTTTAAAGTTCACTTCTACTGATTTTTTTGTCTTCCCTCTGTACTGCCTCTATGAATATCAAACTCATATCCAACAGCCTATTAGACATTACTGTTTATATGTTTAACTGGCATCTTAAACTTAACATGTCCGATACTGAACTCTCCAATTTCCTCAGCTAGCTCTTCTGTCTTACTATTTTAGTAAATAACAATTCTGTTCTTTTAATTTACTGAAGCTGAAAAACCTTGGAGTCATTATTGATTTCTCTTACATTCCACAGCTGAGTCACCAGAAAATCCTGACTCTACTTCTAAAATAAATAAAATAGGCCCTTCACTACTATATCATGGACTAAATCACTTGAACTATTATTGCAATACATTCTTAAATGGTCTTCCATCCTTGCCTACTATCCTACATTCTAGAAGCCAGAGTAATCCCATCATTTTTCTGCATAAAACTCTCCAATGGCTTCTTAATTTCCCCCAATGCAAGGCTCAACACCATCTAGGCATCTTATTTCTCTGACCATTTCCCAACTCCTTCACCACTCCTACCCCCTTATTATTTTTTAACTTATTTATTTTTGGCTGCACTGGGTCTTCATTGCTGTAAGCAAACTTTCTCTAGTGGTGAGTGGGGGCTACTCTCTAGTTGTGGTGTGCGAACTTCTCATTGCGATGGCTTCTCTCCTGTTGCAGAGCACAGGCTTTAGGCGCACAGGCCCAGTAGCTGTGGTCACAGGCTTAGTTGCTCTGTAGCATGTGGGATCTTCCCGGATCAGGGATCGAGCCCTTGTCTTCCCCATTGGTCAATGGATTCTCAACCACTGGACCACCAGGGAAATCCCCTACCCCACCGTTTTTAAATAATCAAGCCTCAAAGATGCCTGGCATTCCCTCACTTCTCAGCTTTTGTACTTGAAATTTCCCTCTACCATATTTGTTTTACCCCCCATATTTATATTGCTTTCCCCTTTCCTTCTTTCAGGTCAGAGTGCAAATGTTATTTTCTTGGTGAAGCCATTTCTGGCCACCCCATCTAAAATTTAAATTCTCTTATTTCCCTTTTCTACTTTATTTTCTTTAGTACCTACTACCATCTAATATTTCATATAGTATTTTAAAAAATATTTTAAAATTATATCTTTATTAGAATGTAAAGTACATGAGGCAGGAATTTTTGTGCTCAGTTTATCCCCAACATCTAGGAAAGTGCCTTGGCATATGGAAAATCCTTAAAATGTTTATGAAGAAATGAATAAAATATGTTGATTGATCTTACGGTTTCTGGTTTTGGCTGGGTCCTCAGTGAGACTTAGTAATCCTTTACATGTTTCTGATCAGTTTCCTTCCTAGTTCCCATAACTGCTGTGTCAAACCATCATTCTGCATCAAATGCCCTACTTTTATTCTCAGCTCCTTAGTTGTGGATATTCTAATCCTCTTGCTTTCAGATTTATAATTTTTTCCTTATTTATTTTCTCTTAATCTCAGAGCTTTACTTCTGAGTTTGCTCCAATTTCCTCTGTTTCAAACCTTCCTATCTCCTCTGAGACTTTACTTAAGCAAATATTTCTTTTCTTATGTATTTGTATGTATTTTTATATATCTCATTTTCCTGTTTTTTTTTTTCCCTCTCTTGACTGTCTTAAAATTAACTTACTTGCTGCTGTTGCTGCTAAGTTGCTTCAGTTGTGTCTTACTTTTTGTGACCCAGTGGACTGTAGCCTGCCAGGTTCCTCTATCCAAGGGATTCTCCAGACAAGAATACTGGAGTGGGTTGCCATGCCCTCCTTCAGCATATCTTCCCAAGGCAGGGACTGAACCCGTGTCTCTTATATCTGCATTGGCAGGCGTGTTCTGTGCCACCTGGGAAGCCCCAAACCTTCCTTATCTCTACTTTATTACAACTCTCTCTTCTTCCCTCAGATGATTATCTTTAAAAGCTTAAATTTACTATTTCATTTTCATATCTCTTATTGTTTAGTTCATATGTATTAAAGTTTTTAGAATAATTCTTGCACATAATTAATGACTGAGTGCTTACTATGATTAGTTATAGTTACTGAAACCAAAATCATTCTCACTCTTGTGGGTACTTTTCTGTCACCCTTCCTGACTTTTCAGTATCCTTCATGAAACACTGCCCTCCTTTTGGTTTTGGGACACCAGTGATATCAAGATGCTTTCAGCTCCAAGTAACGGAATTCCTCTAACAATAAGGCCAGTGATAGATGGTCCCAATACTGGTTCAGGGATGCAACCCAGCCTCTTGCTTGCTTTTTACTCTAGCATTCTCACTGTGTCACAGATGTTTACTTTCAGGGTTGTAAGATAGCAGGCACAATATTTTCATTATCCCAAAGCAGAAAGGCAATGCTGGGTTTTCTCTTGGGTAGGTATCTCTTTATAGGGAAGAGAATTTCCCCCAGAGTATTTCCCGTGCATCTCATTGGCCACCTGTGCACCAGTCACTGGCAAAAGGAAATGCGATTACATGATTGACTTAGACTAACCACTAGTCATTCCTCAGAAGCCAGGGGGAGGCATCAACCTTCCTTGAGTTCATTACTCTGGTGGAAACTAGATATCTGTTTTCCAGGAAGAAGATAGGAATGGCTGTTTGGTTCATAATCAGTCCTGTCTGCCATACCACTCTCACCTGGTTGATCTCCGAGTGTGACTTCTTAGTATTTTTCATTTTCTCCTCTTTTTTGAAGTGTCTCCTAAATACTGGTATCCTAAAGCATTCTGTCTTTGATTCTTTAAAATGTTATTCTTTTTTTTTTTTTTTAAAGGATTGTTTTGGTGTGGGCCATTTTTAAACTCTTTATTGAATTTGTTACAGTATTGCTTCGGTTTTATGTTTTGCTTTTTGGCCATGAGGCATGTGGAATCAGCTCCCTGACCAGGGATCGAACCTGTACCCCCCCTGCCCCCCAACACACACACACATTGGAAGGGGGAGTCTTAACCAAAGACCACCAGGGAAGTCCCTCAAATGTGATTCTTTTAATCTTTTTAAAAATACCACCTGTGTTATGATCTTTTCTAAATCTTTATCTCCAGCGAAGACTTCTTTCCTAAAAGCCTGTTTAGAATATCCAGCTGTCTCCTGGACATCTTCATCCACATTAAATTCAATTAAATATTGTTGTGCCAGGTTTTGGGGAGTCAAAAAGTAAATAAACTTTGCCCTGTATGATCTTACATTATAGTTGGAACAAGTTATTCCAACATAGCTAGTACTTAGGAATGCAGTTTTATCAGGCAATAAAATTTTCCAAGTATAGAAGTAGCATAGATGAAGGGGTTATAGGCAACTAAATGGAACTCATCTATTTCTTCAAATCTACTCTTCCTATATTCTATACTTTCATTGGTAGCCCAACATTGCACATCTTTGGCCTAATGGTTATGATTCCGGGCTTTCACAGATGGTGCCCGGGTTCAATCCCTGGTTGAGGAAGATACTGCAAGCCACATGGCCAAAAAGAAGAAGAAGAATCCAGGGCAATCTAAAATCTTTCCAAATTCCCCATATAAACTTGGTTGGTAAATTGTGTGTATTCTACCTCTATCAGATTTACCCACTTGTCTTTTTATATCACAGTCTTCACACTTTCAGTTCAGTTCAGTTCAGTCGCTCTGTCGTGTCCGACTCTTTGCGACCCCATGAATTGCAGCACGCCAGGCCTCCCTGTCCATCATCAACTCCTGGAGTTTACTCAAACTCATGCCCATCGAGTCGGTGATGCCATTCAGCCATCTCATCCTCTGTTGTCCCCTTCTCTTCCTGCCCCCAATCCCTCCCAGCATCAGGGTCTTTTCCAGTGAGTCAACTCTTCGCATGAGGTGGCCAAAATATTGGAGTTTCAGCTTTAGCATCAGTCCTTCCAGTGACTTCATACTTTAGGTCCTTATAATTCCTCATTTCATTGAATAATTTGCTCAGTAGAAGTTAATCGAACAGCAATGTATAGTAAGGCCTTATGCTAGGAAAATGTTCTTAAAAAAAAAAACAACAAAAAACACACCGTAGGGAGGCTACAAGCCAGTGAGTAGGGTATTGGCAAACAGATGGTTACATAGTTGTGATAAGCGATAGAGATACTGAGAAAAATGTGGGAACTTGTGGTCAGAGGAACCTAACCCAAGTTGGGAGTCTGATTTTTTCAATTAGAGATTGAATCTCAAAGCAGTACTAAGCTGAGTGTGGAGAAGAGGAAAATACACACACACATACACATCATTTGATTTATACATACTAAAGAAATATTACTTCCAAGACATTACTTTGGGTGATTATGTGGTATTCATTTTGCTTTTGCTTAAAAATAATTTTTAACTGATCATAATTTAGATTATCAGTAGTAGTACATCATTACACAGTTGATCCTTCATTATCCACCAATTCTTGCAATTTGAGCACTCACTAAAGTTTATTTATAACCCTGAAGTTAGTACTCAGGGTGCTTTTCTGGACATTTGCATGTGCATGTGCAGAGCAGCAAAAAAAATTTGAGTCTTATGTTCACAGCTGATTTCCAATAAGGTGTTGCTTAGCCTTATTTCAGCTCTCATGAAGAAGTCTTTGTAGTGTATTTAGTGCATTTTTGCATTTTTGGGCTTTTTAAAAAAAATTTTACTGTTTAAAGAGATATTTCAGTGTCACACTGAAGTGCTATCTGATGTTCCCAGTAAGCACAAGAAAGCTGTGATGTGCCTAATGGAGGGAATACATGTGTTAAAATAAGCTTCATTCACATAGGAGTTAAAGTGCTATTTGACCATGAGTTCAGTTTTGTAATAAACAGTCTTTATACAGGAACACATGTGAAAAAAGGTTGTGTGTTGATGGATTGACTTAATGCAGCATTTCTCTTAGGGGCAATGATTCAGTATTTGCTAATTCGGTGTTCATGCAAGTTTGTAGAATGTAACTATGGTAAATAATGAGATAGCATAAATTTGACTTTTCATTTATGGCTAAAATTGATGAGTTAGATGATCAAACTGGACGATATAGAGGTATGATTATTAAAGTATTGTGGGACTTCTAAAATACATGCCCCTCTTTTGATAAACATCTCACCTCACTACCCTAAGTTTTCTTATATGTTCCCTTTAGCAAACGTGCCCAGGTTGAGAATTTTAGTTTACAAGTTTTATTTTATCATCAGCCAGGCTGACATTTTATAAGCCAAGTGTTTATAGTGAAAACTATGTTATTTTTAAAAATTTGCTAGATTTAATAGGATTTTATTGTGTTCACTGCTGTTTTAGTTTGCCCTCTGCCTCCAGTCGAGCAATAATTTATATAATGCAGGGGTTGGCAAGCATTTTCTCTTTAGGGTCAAACAGTAAGTTTTTAGGCTTTATGGGCCACAGTCTCTGCTACAGCCACTCAACTCTGCCCCTGTATGGGGCAAGCAGCAATAGACAGTACGTATTATTTTATGTTTATATTGTAAGGGGAGGGATCATGACTTAAAACTGTTTTGATTTCAGTAACTGTTGCCAGAGTAGGCTCTGGGAGTTGGTGATGGACTGGGAAGCCTGGCGTGCTGCAGTCCATGGCGTGCTGCAGTCCATGGGGTCGCAAAGAGTTGACAAGACTGAGTGACTTGAACTGAACTGAACAGTTGTCTTAACTTGCTGCTTTAGCCTAGAAAATAAAAAGGCTGTATTTTAAAATATTAAAAACTGAAACATTAAATCCAATTCGTTTAAAATTAAATAATTCTTGAAATCCTACTTCTCTTTAAGCAATTACAGTACTTTGGGCTCATTGTATTTGGAGTTAGGCAGTCAATGGCCTAATTTTATAGCAGTTGGTGAATACTATAGAACAGGTTGGCTTATTTTATACATGTCTTAGTACTATTTACTAGGTTTCAGTGAAGTCTTTGAATCATATTTTAGTTTCCACAGTGGCAGTGGTTTAATTATTTATGCCTTTACAGATGCAGCACATAAAGATATTTCATAGTTAAGGTTAGGTACTGTTTTAAATGTAAAATAAATCAT
This sequence comes from Muntiacus reevesi, assembly GCF_963930625.1. NCBI lineage: Eukaryota > Metazoa > Chordata > Mammalia > Artiodactyla > Cervidae > Muntiacus > Muntiacus reevesi. Next base: position 126,970,495 of record NC_089249.1, on the reverse strand, counting down.
TTTATTGAGTTATAAACAGTTGGAGAGTTAAACAAACTTGCTAAATAATCAGCTTATTGCCGTCTTGCCAGAGTCTTAATAGTTGGCAAAACAGCAACTTATCCTCCCCTTTCCTGCCTTACCTCTGTGCTGCAATCTTTTTTTTTTTCTCTCTCTCTAGTGCTTGTCTTATCCTGAGGAGGTGTTGGTTTCACTTTTTGACAGACTGCTGTCTGACCAGCCAATTAGGTTTTCCAGGTGACTATGATGCCTTCCCTAGCTACCTGTGAGAGGAGAAACTTCAGAAAAGAATAAAGTGAAAATCACATGAATTCCTCATCTCCCAGTGTTGCTTTCACTTTTAAAATTGTGAAAGCATATATTGAGGGAGCATGTGTAAACAGAACAATTCCCACTACTTTATCCTAAAAGTAAAGTATCACTTTGAAAAAATCCTCACAAAAAAAGTCTTTTTGTAGATGAAAAATGAGATGCTTTGTTTTTTGACTTTATTGAGATATAATTGACAATATTGTAAGATGTTTCAAGTGTACATTGTTAAAATTTGATATGTATACATTGTGAAAGGATTACTTTTACTCCCCTCTAATTGATACATCCGTCACTTCACATATTTATCTTTTTTTTTTTTGGCCATGCCAAGTGGCTTGTGGGGTCCTACTTTCCCTACCACGAACGTGGGCCCTCAGCAGTAAAAGCTCAGGCTCCTAACCACTGGAATTCCAGGGAATTCCCTTCCTATCTTTTTAAAAAATGTAAAATGCTTTATGAATATGCATGTTTCCTAGGGCAAGGGCTATAATAATCTTCTCTGTGTTATGCCAATTAATGTACAACTGGAGTCAGCACTGAGATACTATTTTATAAGTCAAAATAAACTTTTATTTTAAAATTTTATTTGGCCATGCAGTGTGGCTGTGGAATCTTAGTTCCCCAAGCACAGAGTCCTAACCACTGGACCACTAGGGAATTCCCCAAAATGAGCTTCTCTTTAGTATTCCCCTGTTAAGATTTTGTTTTCCCCAAATGTGCGTGTAAGAGATGTGTATATATGATGTACTTAAGTTTATAGCTTAAGGTTTCTGAAAAGTTGGATCATAGCACTGGTAATTAGAAGAAACCTCTAGATCTACACTGTCTAATATGGTAGCCACTAGCCACGTGAAGCAAAGTACCTGAAATGTGGCTCTCTGAATTGAGATATTGTATAAATGTAAAATTCACATTGGATTATTCTGAAGACTTAGTACAACAAAAAAGAATTGTAAAATATCTTATTGATATTTTTATATTAACTACATGTTGTAATGTATATCTTAGATTTGTTGAGTTAAAATATATTATTAAAATTTCACATTTCTTTTATTAAAATGTGGATTATAAAATTTTTAATTACATATGTGGCTTTCATTTGTAACTCACTCTATTTGTAGCTCGCTGCTGGACAGCACTGCTGTGAATTATGTGATCTTTCAACATAATTAAATACCAGTTTACAAGACCCATTTAAAGTGACCTAGAAATTCTCTATAGCTTTGTTTTTACTTTCTGATTCAGCATTGAAAAATACTGTACAGAATACTTTGATTCTTCTTTTGTAATTTTTGACTGCACTGTGTGGCAAGTGGGATCTCAGTTCCTCAACCAGGGATTGAACCCATGCTCCCTGCGGTCGAAGTTCATAGTCCTAATCACTAGACCACCAGGGAAGTCCCAGAACTCTAATTCTAAAATGTTAGGGAAGTATGAGATTAGCCCACTGTCTATTCACTAGCCCTGTGGTAAGTTTTTCAGTGACTTCTTGTAAAAGAGGGTTGGAAAGAAGGGCAAGTTATTATTGGGCTATTTTCATAGGAAACATTTTAATATCACTACAGAATAAAATCAATTCTATATTCCCCAAAGGGAAATGCTTTCTTGAAAAGTGTGGAATATTTCTTATACCTGAGTGTCTCCAGATAACACTACTATTTTTTAAATAAACATTAAATCCATTTTATTTATTAAAGGGTGTATACTTATTTTTTTAAATTTTACTGTCTTTTTTTGGGTAAAGACTATTAAAGTGCTAAAATTGAATGGATACATTCTGTTATAGTGCTTTGTGCTGGGGAAACTATTGTAAAAAATCAAGCAATGATGGGATCAAAACTTGGAAAAATCAAAATTTGAGAACTTGGGGATTACTATTATAACTATAGTGATTAAAATACTGGGAAATTTAGGTGGCATAGACAGTAGTCCAAGGAGAATTATTATTGATAAATCTCTCCTTCCTATCAAACTTTTAATGTTAGTTTGACATCTTTTCCTGGTGTTTTTTTTTTTCCTGGTGTTTTTGGAAGCTTACAAATATTAATGAAACTTTTTACCTTAGTAAGAGAACTAAGATAATTGCACTAGCTTACTAAGAGAACTAAAAAAGTCACTTCACTAGCTTCAAAGTAAATTGACACTTAAGATATGAAACAAGGTTTCAAATAATTTATTTCAAAGTGAAAGTGAAGTTTGCTCAGTCCTGTCCAACTCTGCAACCCCATGAACCATACAGTCCATGGAATTTTCCAGGCCAGAATACTGGAGTGAGGGGATCTTCCCAACCCAGGGATCACACCCAGGTCTCCTGCATTGCAGGTGGATTCTTTACCAGCTGAGCCACAAGGGAAGCCCAAAGTTTATTTCAAACACCTATGGAATTAGCACTTTTTGAAACATAAAGGAGTAGTCATTAGGTTAAAAAATTGACATTTAAAACTTTCTCAGCAATCTGATTATAACTTCTTTGTGTCAGCTTTTTAAACTGAGCCTTCCTAAATCTTATGGTTTAACCTGATGAATAATTTTAGGAACCAAATTCTCTCATTCCAAATCTGATGCTCTTTCTTCTATGCCTCAATGGCCCTTTTACTCCTGTTTTAGTTCAGTTCAGTTCAGTTCAGTCGCTCAGTCGCGTCCGACTCTTTGCGACCCCATGAATCGCAGCACGCCAGGCCTCCCTGTCCATCGCCAACTCCCGGAGTTTACTCAAACTCCTGTCCACCGAGTCGGTGATGCCATCCAGCCATCTCATACTCTGTCGTCCTCTTCTCCTCCTGCCCCCAATCCCTCCCAGCATCAGGGTCTTTTCCTGATGTGAGTCAACTCTTCGCATGAGGTGGCCAAAGTACTGGAGTTTCAGCTTCAGCATCAGTCCTTCCAATGAACACCCAGGACTGATCTCCTTTAGGATGGACTGATTGGATCTCCTTGCAGTCCAAGGGACTCTCAAGAGTCTTCTCCAACACCACAGTTCAAAAGCATCAATTTTTCAGCGCTCAGCCTTCTTCTCAGTTGAACTCTCACATCCATACATGACCACTGGAAAAAACATAGCCTTGACCAGACTGACCTTTGTTGGTAATGTCTGTACTTTTTAATATTTTAGTTACATAACACCACTTAACTCTTAATTGTTTATGGTCTTTGTATCAAACTATTTAATTTGATTGCTAGCTGTAGACTTGAGATATGTATGGATTTGTACATGGGGAATGGAAATGGAAAAGATGATAAGAGCTGAATACAATTCTTCTTAGTAACAATTGAAGAGGTCATTAAGAATTCCTTACCAGCCCGTTAGCTTCTGAAAGCATTATATCTTTTAAAGTATGATACCCAGGCTTGCTGCTTTTCATCTAGCCAAGCCACTACCTCCCTTTTAGTGCCAAATTGTTAGTATAATTTTTATTTATTGTTTTATAATCTTAGATTTTTAAAAATTAATTTACTTTTGGTTGCACTGGGTATTCATTGCTGAACTTGGGTTTTCTCTGGTTGCAGTGAGCAAGGACTGCTCTCTAGTTTCCATGTGTGGGTGTCTCACTGCAATAGCTCCTCTTTGCCGGGCGCAGGCTCTGGGGCACATGGGCTTAAGCACACTGTCATGTGGAGTCTTCCCCAGACCAGGGGTCAAAACGGTGTCACCTGCATTGGCAGGCAGATTCTTAACCACCTGAGCACTAGGGAAATCCCACATCCATCTTTGAAAACAAGTATGGTACCCATCAGATACTATAAAATGGGCACTCAAATACTTCTATTGGCTGCCTAATTCCAGTATGAGTCCAAATTACTGTAATTACCCAAAGAAGGACATTTAGAGTTAAGAAAAAAACAAAACAGGGTTTCTAGAACAATTTAATTTTAAGTAGATGGTTGTTTAATGTCTTAAAGATACTTGCTTTTAGTTTACATTTTCTGTTTTGTAACATGGATGTAGTAAGAAATGAATCTTTTCAAAATATTTTAATTTTTTCCCTAAAGTTACATTTGTAACCATGACAGAATTTTTAGGTATTATAACTTATGCTTATTCCACAAGAATGAGAATATAGAATCCAAATTTCAAACTCACAAGCAATTTGCTGTAAGAAATCTATGATAATGATGCCTCAGTGCTTGAAGGCATTTTAGGAAAGTATAAAATGCAGAGGTAAAATATATTAGATGGCCAGTAGTTTGATTATATGTAATGATTTAGGTATTATCTAAAACAAGGACCAAATATTAGAACAGTCAGAGCCTAGTAGTACTCCTCGCGTGCCTGCTGTCTCTTCAGTCGTGTCCGACTCTTTGTGACCCCGTGGACTGTAGCCTGCCAGGCTCCTCTGCCCATGGGACTCTTCAGGCAAGAATACCTGAGTAGGTTGCCATGCCTTCCTCCAGGGCATCTTCCAAACCCAGGGATCACCTGAGTTTCTAATGTCTACTGCATTGGCAGGCAGGTTCTCTAGTCACTAGTGCCACCTGGGAAGCCCAATAATACTAAGTTTATATTAATATTGGAACAGTGTCTATTTAACTATTGTTAGAGATATCTTAAATCACTATTAGATTGATAATTATTGAAAAGCTCTTTGAAATCTGATCACAAGTTTTAATATCAGAGGTTTATGCCTGTGTCCATTAGATTACACATGAGAAAGTACATAGTGTTTGATATACTGTTAACATATAATTATTAAAGGGAAGACATAGAACAATTTTTTTAAAAAAACATTGATTAAGAGTCTAAAATTCAGAGATAAAGGTCTGAAAAGGGAACATGGTTAGGGGCATGATCTTAGAGGATGCCTGAGTTCTTTGGGGATGATTCTGGTAGTTACTCTAATGCTTTATACTAAGTAAAATTTCCTCAGTGAAGAGAGACGATTAGTCAGTACACCTCCAAGTAGTAGCAGAATAGTTTGTATAGCTTAAAATAATGAAAACAATTTATAAATATAGGCCATTGTATAAATTTTAGTGCTTTCATGTATATTGCCTGATTCTCACAGTAACTTTCGTAAGTTAGGAATTCAGAGAAATAAATGACTTGCCTAAATTACCTATTAAATGGCAGAGTTGAGAGTAGGAACCAAGCATTGAAATTCTTAGGTCTTTATTTTCTTTTTTTAAAAAACATTGTTAATTGGAGGATGATTACTTTACAGTATTACGTTGGTTTCTGCTGTACATCAACATGAAGGTCTTTATTTTTTCTTTTTTTTTTTAAGGTCTTTATTATTTGACTTACTCTTTAGACATTTGTTGGGGCTTCCCTGATGGCTCAGAGGTTAAAGCGTCTTCCTCCAATGCGGGAGACCAGGGTTTGATCCCTGGGTCGGGAAGATGCCCTGGAGAAGGAAATGGCAACCCACTCCAGTATTCTTGCCTGGAGAATTCCATGGTCGGAGGAGATTAGTGGGCTACAGTCCACGGGGTCGCAAACAGTCGGATACGACTGAGTGACTTCACTTTCTTTCACTTTCACTTTAGACATTTGTAGTCCCTTTATGCTAGTCCACGAATAGTTGAAAATTCAATGATAATAGTTTTCTCAAGGCATCTTTCAAGTAATATAGAATGATTGAAGTATATGAAGCAGCAACAAATCAAGACTGAAAAGATCTGACTCTAAGATCAAAGATATATATTAAACAAAATAAACACTAAATTTTTTATCCACTTATTTTTAAATTACTATAAATAACAACTTCATTTTTAAGGTCGGTTTTAGGTTCACAGCACAACTGAATGGAAGGTACAGAAATACAGAATTTCCCCATATACCTCCTGCCTCTACACATGCATAGGGCACCCCCCCCATTATCAACATCTCCCACTAGATGGAACATATGTTTACAACTGATGGACTTATGCTGTGTGTGCTTAGTCAGTCAGTCATATCCAATTCTCGTGACCCTGTGGACTGCAGCCTGCCAGGCTCCTCTGTCCATGGAGACTCTCTAGGTAAGAACACTGAGGTGAGGAGCCTATCTCTTCTCCAGAGAATCTTCCTGACCCAGGAATTGAACTGGGTCTCCTGTGCTTCCCTGACGGCTCAGACGGTAAAGTGTCTGTCTGCAATGATGGAGACCCGGGTTTGATCCCTGGGTCGGGAAGATCCCCTGGAGAAGGAAATGGCAACCCACTCCAGTACTCTTGCCTGAAAAATCCCATGGACAGAGGAGCCTGGTAGGCTACAGTCCATGGGGTCGCAAAGAGTCGAACACGACTGAGTGACTTTACTTACTTACTCCTGCATGGCAGGTGGATTCTTTACCAGCTGAGCTACCAGGGAAGCCTGATGAATTTACACTGATAGATTATTATCACCCAGAGTCCATAATTTACATTAGGTTTCACTCTTGGTGTTGTATATTCTATGAGTTTGGACAAATGTATATATTGACATGTGCCCACCGCTTGGTATCATACTGAGTAGTTTCACCACCATAAAATCCTCTGTACCCCACCTATTTATCCTTACCTTCCCACTAACCCTTGGCAACAGCTGATCTTTTTATTGTCTCCATAGTTTTGCCTTTTTGAAAATAATATATAGCATGTAGCCTTTTCATATTGGCTTCTTTCATTTAGTAATATGCATTTGTTTCCTCCATGTTTTTACATGGCTAGATAGCTAGTTTCTTTTAATTTTCTTATTTCTTTATTTTATTTGAGAAAGTCGTTTCTTTTTAGTGCTGAATAATGTTCCATTGTCTGAATGGAATTTTACCAGTTTATTCACCTACCGAAGGACATTGCTTCCAAGTTTTGGCAATTATGAATAAAGCTGCTATAAACATTCATGTGCAGGTTTTTGTGTGGACATTGGTTTTCAGCTGTTTTGAGGAATACCAAGAAACGTGATTGCCAGATCACACAATAAATGTATTTTAGTTTTGTAAGAAATCACCAAACTGTCTTTCAAAGTAGAAGACATGCCTACTAGCCCTGAAAGAGAGTAACTAGTATTCTCTGCCAGCACTGGTATTGCCAGAGTTCAGAATTTTGGCCATTCTGATAGGTGTGTTATGGTATTCTATTGTTTTAATTTGCATTTCCCTGCTGACATCCATTATGGAGCGTCTTTGTATGTAGGGCTTCCCTGATAGCTCAGTTGGTAAAGAATCTGCCTGCAATGCGGGAGACGCCAGTTCAATTCCTGGGTCGGGAAGATCCACTGGAGAAGGGATAGGCTTCCCACTTCAGTATTCTGGCCTGGAGAATTCCATGGACTGTCCATGGGATCACAAAGAGTCAGACACAATTGAGCTGCTTTCACATTTTTATATGCTTATTTGCCATCTGTATATCTTCTTTGATGACATATGTGTTAAGGTCCTCGTTAAGGTGTTTGTTAAGGTCTAACAAACGTTAACTCATTTTTTAAACTGAGTTGTTATTGTTGAGTTTTAAGAGTTATTTATGTATTTTTGATAGTAATCCCTTACTAGATATATGTTTTAAAATATTTTCTTCCTGTCTATGGTTTGTCTTTTCATCCTTCTATCAGTGTCTTTTGCAGTATAAAATTTTAATTTTAATGAAATCCAGCCTATTAATTAATGCTTTCTTTCATGAACTGTGCCTTTGTTATCATATTTTTTAATAAAAAGCATTTAATAAAAACCAATGTCATCTAGATTTTTTTCCTCTGTTCTAGGAGTTTTATAATTTTCCATTTTTCATTTAGGTCTGTGATCCATTTTGAGTTATTATTTGTGAAGGGTATGAAGTCTGTATCTAGATTCATTTCTTTTTTTTTTTTTTTAGATTCATTTCTTTACAAGTGGGTGTCCAGTTGTTCAAATACTATGTGAAACTTTTTTTTTTTTTCCTATTGCATTTCCTTTGTTCCTTTGTCAAAGATAAGTTGTCTGTATTTATATGAGTCTATTTCTGGGCTCCCTATTCTGTTTTATTGATCTGCTTGCCTTTTCTGATCTATTGTTCTTTCACCAGTACCATACTGTCTTAATTACTGTATTTGAAATACAGTGTATTTGAACACAATGAATACCACCTATAACAGCATGATTTAAGATGATTTAAAATTTTAAATATAGTCAAGATGAGTAAGTAGAAAATATTAACTGGAACATTTGGAAAAGGCCATTTCCTCTTAGTTGGATAGCTTTTGTGTGAGTGGATGCGTGTGCTTGTAAGTAAGGGCATTTTGTTATACACATGTTACAGTAATCATTTTTCTAGGAAAAAATTCTTCTAGTTCATATGATAAGGTCATTGACATCATAATAGTAGCTAACACTTCCATGGACATCATTATTTGCCAATTACATTTAAGTACATCACACATTTATCTCATTTAATCCTCCCCCCAGCCCTTTTAAGTAGGTAGTAATATCAATCCTGTTCTACAGATAAGGAAACTTGAGGCTCAGAGAGGTTAAGTCCAAGGCCACACAACCAGTAGGTGGTGTTGCCAGGATTCTAATACAGGTAGTCTAACTCCAGAGTCTGTACTTTTAACCACTGCACTATCAATATTCCCTGATGCACCTTAGCAGATTTTATAGCCACTATTCAAATATCTCAAGCACTGTTAACAAGGTATAAAAGAGACTTGGTTTACTTATTCTTGGACAAGAAGCATCAGGGAATGGAAGTCATAATTTACTAACATTAATACTAGATGAGAAATTTCAGGTCTGAATGTACCCAGTTAAAGAATCAAATTAATTAAATTTAAATTAAATTAAATATTGATAGAAGTTTTCAGCAGGAATATCAGTAAACAGAAATCATTTGTCTTCAAGTATTTCAGCGATGATCTAAATTTTAATTGTACTTTCATCTGAGACTTTAGAAGGCATACTGTCTTTCTCTGTATTTATTATAAACTGAGAAATGGTTTGCGAGTTGGAGAAATAAAACTTGTTTTCTTATCATCTATGAATAAAGCCAAAGTAGAAGATAAAGATGGTATCAGTTGAATGATTAGTTATAAACTTCTAGGTTTTTTTTGCTAGTTAAAATACTACCTTTAGTTCTCATTATCTAAACATATTTAATATTTAAATTGTGATTGTAAAATAAAAAAGAACTCATACTTCTGTAAAAAATAATTTTTCTGTACTTATTATTAAAGTATAATATTCCAAGAAGGGAACTTTGTTAAATCTATTAAAAATAAAATGTAACATCATTAGAATATTTACTTAATTCTGGCCCTTAGCTCCCCTGATATTTATTATTAAGCACAAAAGTTTTGTTGCTATTAACTTTTATAAACAAATGTAATAAATGTAAAGTTTTATGATTTGGTTGAAAAAATTAAAATCATTTCTTTAAAATACATTGTAACTGTCCTTCAATTAGACAGAAACCACCCAGCATAAGAACTTGACCTTGTAAACTACAAACATTAAAAAATCTCAATGTTTGTAATTTTCTTTTAATAAAGGGAAGAAAATTGTGTTTTCATGGAATAATCTCATCAATGTTTGAGTGGTAAAAATTAAAAAACACAAATACTAATTTCATTTCTTTGTTAAAAATATAGCCTTAAAGAAATGAAAGGAAAAAGTATGCTTTCCTAACTTGCTAGTTTTTGTTCATGCTTTCTGCCACATATACACATACCTATAAAATCAAATAAGCAATGATTTATGTAATTTCTAAAGTGTTTCAAATAGACTTCTTATGTAATTTTTTTGGTTTTTATTTTTACTTTAAAAAATACATTTATTAAATGAATGTTGTTTACATCTCTGCTCCATTTACCCTACAGGCTGCCATTACTTTTCCTTTTACACACACTATTTTGTCATGATAATTATTTACAGGGAAACAACTGCTCTTGCACCGCACCCCCCCCAAAAGAAAAAGCAACCCACATTCATCTCAAACAAACTCGGATGAAGAAAATTCAATACAAAGTGATTATGTAATGGATTTTCAGCTCTTAAGTGGTAGAAGAGACAACTCAGTCTGAAAAAGTAAATGTAAGAGTAAAATGTTTCTCAAGTACTATGTAGTTTAATAATGACCACATTGATTTATTAGCCTCTTGCGTGTAATTGCAGTGGGTATATTTGTATATATAATTTTTCTTATTATTTTCTAAGGACAAATTTCCAGGTATGATATTTATAGTGCTTCTGAAATTATTTTAAATAAACCATTCCCAAATGTTGGAAAGAATTATTTATACTGCTTATTTTAACAAAACCTAGTTAGATTATTTTTTCATTTAAAGTCTTATAATTGCCTCCTTATTAACTCGAAATTCCAAGTTGAGGTGAATTCTTGTATTTCAACACTACTACTCTAATCCTTTTGTTATTCATGATATTTGAAAAAGTATGAAAATCGTTTATCACCCTTCTCTCTGCGTGATGAGCCAGGTTTCTTTCCATTTGTTGATATGTTATGCATCTTTCAGAAATGGGAAAGTTCTAGTAGTTTTTGGCTTCTAAAATCATTTAACATGTCAATTCCTGATAATATTTCTAGCTTTCTGAAAATGATTGACTCAGATAAGAATCTATTTTTTTTTTTAGTTCCCAGAATTGCCCTCCAGAACAATTTAATACTTTTTATACTGCTATACCAATGTTCTTTGATAATGAATATTTAATGGACTTTTCTTAGAAACTAATTCTAGAATACATGATTTTTATTATACTTTTATTCTACTCTCAGTGCTGATCCTTGCACTGGATTCCAAATTGCAATATGCTTTTCTAAAAAGTAAGAGTCTTAAGGTGATTTTTAATCTTAGCATTTCCCCCCAAGTTTTTTGGACTTAGAAAGTTTATCTTTTGACATTGAGTATTTCTTGGTGGTACTAAACATTTTTGCTGAATAGCTTACAAACCTCCGTAACCTGTAAGTAGGCTAGATAGATATTATATCTTTCTATATCAAGGTGTTTTTAAAGTAGAGTTTTGAGAAATCTTAAGTTGTTAAAATGCACAAAGATGAACATTATGAAAGAATTGCTGAATCATTTTCATAAGGCTGCTTGGTTTATAGAGTAGGCGTTCCCATATTGTTAAAGGTTAACATGATCATTGCCTTTTCATTATCCTCTACACATATATGTACATTTAGTTTTTCTCATAAATGCTCTTTTTTCTTTTCATTTTACAGACTTAAGATATTTAAATACAGTGCTCTGTGCAATTCTTTTGATATTTTCTTATCAATCCATCTTTCCAATATTAGAACTAGGAACATTTTTGAAAAGATGAAGAAACTATGTAAAAGATAAAAGATGAGTTATATACACTGAAAATATTTCTTATAAATATCCAAAATATATATTAGAAAAGCAAGCATCAAAACAGTGTATAAAGGATATTTGACGTAAACTTTTTTAATACAAAATAGAAAACTACAAAAAATAACCATAAATATTCATAGGAAAAGAAAGGATTAGAAGGAAATATACTGACATTTATTGAGGATTACCTAAAGTGGTAAGATAGGAAGTTTTTTAAGATTAAAAACGTTTTTCGGTCTTTTTTCTTTCCGTGTTTTCCAAAATCATCAATGAGTGTTTATATTTATAATTAGGGAAAATGTGTTTTTAAAAGAAAAAAATATTTCTCATATTATACCTTGTAAATAGCATATCCAGATTCTAAGCTGATTCAGTTAAAGTCTTAAAAGAAACGTGAGTTTTTACTGCCTGAAACCTGATACTTTTTCCTGTCTTTCCAGAAGCAGCACAAAAATTCTTTAAATAGTGACCCTGGGAATGAGGAGGGCGGATCTCATTCTGTTTTACTTGAAGTAACTAAATCAGATATGAAGCTTTCACAAGTATTAGTCTGCCTGAACTATTAACTATTGCATACTACAAAAAAAAACCCCACAAAACTTATTAAAATCACCAGCTAAAGACATATTTAAGTCCTTTACTTATTTTAAAATATTGCTTTTGATATTTATGATATATAGCCTTTTACAATGTGAAATTCCTGGCATTTCTGATTGCAGACCCTAGGAATTTTGAAAATGACACAAATTATTTGACAATTTTAATTTAAACAAACCATATTTTAATACTGTATATCTTAATTTGAATGACTTGAAGTTGAAATTAAAATAACTAAAATAAGTATTTTTATTTGTATGTATCTAATTTTAGTAAGATACTTAATGGTTAGAATGATTTTTTTATTGTTGCTTTTTCACCTAGAATGGAGTAAGTAAATGTGTAGTTATGATATTCTATGCTGAAATACTGGTTTCTTAATCCACTTGGCCTCTTAAAAAGGAAACAAGTATGGTAGAGCCAGAAGGAAAATGAATAGTTAATCGTGGAGGAGGAGAAAACCTAGCTCGTACTTTGACTAGAGGCAGCTGGGGAAGTGACGTCCTGTAGCATTTGCTGTTCTAGAAAGTGCAGAGACACGTAGTGAAAATGGGAGGATCTAGAAGGAGGCCGTCTCCCGTGTAGTGTATATTTATCTGTAAGTGAGCCGTTGGGGAAGGAATTAAATACTGAGACGCTGTCTGCTTGCTGCCCTAAGACAGCGAAGCTGAATTGCTGATTTGCTTTAACTTTTAAAATACCCAGCTTGGTTTATTTTTCTTAGAATCATTGTATTGCTAAGACTGGGGACGCTGTTTTCTTTCACAAAGGGAAATCTAAGTTCATTTCAAGGCACTCGAAATGGGGAAAGACTATTATTGCATTTTGGGAATTGAAAAAGGAGCTTCAGATGAAGATATTAAAAAGGCTTACCGAAAACAAGCCCTCAGATTTCATCCGGACAAGAACAAATCTCCTCAGGCAGAGGAAAAATTTAAAGAGGTCGCAGAAGCTTATGAAGTATTGAGTGATCCTAAAAAAAGAGAAATATATGATCAGTTTGGGGAGGAAGGTAAGAATTCAGTGTATATCTTTCTGTCTCTCTTTTTTCTCTGTCAGCTTTGTGATTATTAAATTCTCTGACATTTCAAAAGTAGAAAGACAAATAATGGATAAAAGCAAGATTTCATCCCTGATCATATGAATGAATGTTACATAGCTATGAATGAAATGTACTTGTTTGCCCTTTTTTGGATTTTGACATTTTGTGTAACATATATGTTCTGCCATTAGATTTGTATTGTTAGCACTGTATTTGAAAAGAAACCTTAAATTCCCATACTCATTAAGAAATTGTGTCAAAAGTCTTATGCAACCTGTTTTTTTTTTTTTCCCCCTAATGAATTTTCTGCCAGAGCCAATAAAGATTCTTCAGTCATTTAAAATCTTAAGATTGGCAGTTCAAACTCTGGGTAGTTTATATTTTATTCACAAAAACAAAATTAGTTTTTTGCCTTTCTTATGGCAAAGCTAGTTTAGATTAAACAGGACAGAATCTTCTCTCTGAGAAGCTGAAGGCCCAGGCATTTAGCTGTAGTTGTTTTTGGCATTCTGCCTGGGGAGGAAAGAATTTTCCTGATGTCATAAAATACCAGAACAAGTTTTTAGCTTAATTGTAAACAGTAATTGTGTGCCAAGAAACTGAGATCTCAGAAATGCAATTTTTGACCTAAAATGGCCACCTCCTTAGAACAATGACTGATTTACTTTAAGATAACATTATTTCTTTTGAAATTTTACTATCTAGGTGTAGAGGAAGGCATGATAACTTCCCTTTCCTCTCCCTGCCACACTTTTGTTTCTTGGATTGTGAGATCTGAAACTAGTTGAATACAGTAAATGGGAGTAAAATTTAAGATTATCCTTTTATCATTCTGTTTTTTAAATTGTCCATCATCGCCATATAAATGTAGCTGTAAAGTAAGACTATTTAAAATTGCTAATTAACAGCAACAAGAACATTTTAATTTTTACAAGTTCTGGAATTTCAACTTTTTATATCAGGACTAAGTTATTTTATTACTAATTTTTCTCCCCAAATATTATTTTAAAATCATTCATTGCAGTTATGAAAACTTTTTTTTTTTGCTTTGTTGCATTTAATGTTAAATTTCCCTAATTAAAAATCTATCTTAAAATACAATGAAGTGGTGACTGCTTATTTTGAGTTAAAGAGTTAAATTTAGTTAAGCAGGGTAATTGTGTAGAGGTTTTTTTTTTTTTTCTTTTTATGCTTTTTCTTTTTAATCTGAGTTGCCCCAAATTGCAGTTTCTGCTGCTATGAGGACCTGCAGTGTCAGGTTCCTGCAGAGTAAAGATTGGAAAAAGCAAGTAGTGGGCAGTTCAGTCCTTCTGGTTCCTTATGGCCGTACTACTCAAAATACTATGATTTGTTTCATCTCAAAAGCTAAGCAGGATTCTCAGATACTACTAGTTATATACTACCCTTTCTGAAGAAGTTATTTTGTAATTTTGTAAAGATACCTACAAACACAGTGTAACACTATGAATTCCCATGAAAAAGCAAATATCCATTGATTTAATCCATAGCTCACTAACAGCCCAAATCTGTCTATAACTAAACCATAAGATTCAGTGTTTCTAAGGATATTTATCTTAAGAATTTTCGAGTCACCAAATGATACATTTTCCTTGGCTTAACATTACCTCTTAATAGTGTTTTTCTTGAGTTATATTTCTCCAGTTTGATTTTTACTGAGCGTCATCAGTGAAGTGAATTTTTAAAAAACTAAAACAGGATCATCTATGTACCCCAAATCTTTTATTGTTCTTGAATTAGATAACTGATATAAGCAATAGAAGTAATAGTGAAGGAAGAATAAGTTTTTTAAAGCATTGAAATGTATTATTCAGAAATACTGTTTTCTACTTATATTACTTTAAAATAGTTAAAATGAAAGTTATTTGATTATGTTTTAGAAATTATTCTTCCTTTACAGAAAAGCATTATAATTATTTATCCTTTATTCAAAATATCTCATTAAGTATACTGTTAAAACGTGGAAAAATATTTTTGTTTAAAAAAAAAATATTTTTGTTTCTTCACCTGTCATTGACCTGTTTGTGCTTGCAGACCTGGTTGCATAGCCCTCTGTGTTTTTCTAGAAGTAACAAAACACTAATTTACCTGATACACTCTTCCCCCTGAATTATTACATTTTCTTGTACGACCTGAAGCTGTGGGAATAAACCATGAACTGAGAATTGTATGAGTTAAACATGCTAAATTTGTGTATTTAGAACCTAGGAGAGCCAGTGATCCCAGTATATTTGTGTTTTGAAAATGTCTAATATCCACAATTTTAAATGCTGGGTTTTAAAAAAGCTGGATAAAAAAAGAGGTGTTTTAAATTTACCACATGACCCAGCATTTCCACTCCTGGGAATCTATAAAAGGGAAATGAAAATACAGGTCCACACAAAGACATGTACGTGAGTGTTCGTTGCAGCATCATTTGTGATGGCCCCAAATGAAAATATCTGAAAGTATCATCTTTTAGTAAATGGATAAATGAAGTGTGGTATATATGTATACTCACACAGACACACACACACACACTATTTAGCAATTAAAAGGACTGATTTAATAAAACATGCTTTGTAAATGAAATAACCTCAAAAATTATAAGTTATATGTAAATGACTGCATATTCTATTATTCCATTTATATGAAATGCATGGATAAGGCAAATTTATAGACAAAGAAAGCAGATCAGTGCTTGTGGTAGCAAGGATTAACTCCAAATAGAAATGAAATTACTCTTTGGGTTGATGGAAAGAAATGTTTTATAAGTGGATTGTGGTGATGGCTGCACAGGTCTGTAACTTTACTAAGACCATGGTATATTTACAATGGGTTACTTTTATAGTATGGAATAAATAAAACTTTTATAATAGAGACATTTCTCCATAGTTGAATAATCTGAAAACAAAAATCATAGAACTACTGAAACTGGAAATTGGATTTTGATCTAATTTCTCCCCCAAAGTTTTAGGTTTAGTTCTGAATTGTTCTGTGAATGTCAACAGAAGTTCATATTAAAAGACTTAAAAACAGATTTTCAGTAACACATCCTTTTAGTGGCCTAGTTTTCTAACATTTCTTTCTCTTAATATCTTCCCTTTTTTTGTTTGTTTCACTCAATAACTTAAAATTTAAACACTGAAAGGTAGTATTTATATGACCAAATCTGTGTTTAGTACATTAATCTTTATACTAGCTATTAATCTTTATACTAGTTTGCTGCTTCTGTTCTTTATATAGTTAATTAACAATCTATTTACTATATATTTAAAAAAATAAGTAAATTGGATTTCTATGAATCAAAACTTTAAAGAATCTCATTGTGCTAGTTAACTCTAAGTATTTTTATAAATCTGGATTTTTGCCTATTAGATCTCCTTAAAAGCAGTTATTAAAGTCATATAATTTTTTTTCCTTGAAGTGCTAATTTTTCTCCAGTGCTGCTTCTTTTGATAAACTTTAATCAACTAATTAATGGATATCATTGTTATGAATAATATCCCAGGCACATGATTTTTTTTTGGATTGCAATTGGTTGGTGGCTTGTTTTTTAAATAATAGCAGTCTTGGTACAACATAAGTAAATGTTGACTCTGGGATGCATTTCTTGCTCACAGGAAGTGATGATGGTGTCTAGAAAAAATTTTGATAGCATAGATAGTCTAGCTGCATACTAAAAGTTTCCATGAGCAGTCAAAATGTATGTAGTGAAAAGTTGACCGTATAGTTGATGACAGGCTTGTTCAAGTGCTGGGCAACGCAAGTGATACTTGCATAATAATTCATGTTATATTGGTGTGAATTTTGGTAGGATTTTCTCAGTCACAGTAGTACACAGTTGACTGTTTAGTGTCAAAGCTTTATTGGAGGGTGTTTGTTATCTTTGATGAATGTCAGTTCAGACAGTGTGTGAATCTTCTCAGGGACTCAGTAATCCTGCTTGAGTTACCATTTTTGGCAAAGGGCAATTAGGGAAAAGCCAAACCCATGATGTAATAACTTAAAATGTAATTCTTTCTTTTCATGAATCCATTATACATCCAAAACAGTTAGATTTTGTCTTGTAAAGGGTTCAATTGGGCAGGCTAGTTTACTCAGTTTATGAACTCTGTTAAATCATTATACTCTATTTGTGGGATGAAAAATAGAGTGATTGAAATAATTTAGTATTGGTTTAATCACATTGGTAATGACCTTGAGTTATATACATATTCTATCATTTAAAAAAAAATCTGCCACTAACTTTTTTTTAACATTTGGAGTTATAACTATACCACTAAAATTTAGAGAAAGGAGTTTTGAATGAGCTGTATGTTAAAAGTTCTTGTCCTGCTTATACTTGTCATTGCTTTCTACAAGGCATATCCTGAGTGAAAGATGCCAAATAGAATAAGACATTTAAAACTCTCTGAGAAAGCATGCTGAGTGACTTCCGTAGAGTTTTTTACTATTAAATTTCTCATATGTATGTGTGTAATTATACTTTATATTGTTTTCGCTTCTGCCTTTTCTCTGTCTTGACACCGAAGACACATTTTAGTGTTTCTTTTGAACACTTTAAAAATTAGTTCTTCCCTGTATTCAACACTCATGAGTGACTGTCATTTTCAGAACTGTATGCATGAACAGTGCAAAAATGAATAAAATGTATTTCCTGCCCTCAAATTACTCACTGATGAACGTATTTGAACCTCTTAGTTTAATTCTCTTGGATTTTTTTTGTTTTTTGCAGTTTTACAATTTTTAGGTTCTGTTCCTGCTTGTTTCCTTGGTCAGGAATGCCCATAAGGATCATCCAAAAACTTTGCTGAGACTGGAATGATATAAATCCTTGTCAGTATCAATCCCTTAGAAAATCACTGTACTGTTGTTTTGTAGGTTTTAGTAGAATCTTTCTTCAGTATGTAGTAGAAAATGCTACTTCAAATATGTTATCTCTTGTGAACTACTAATTGCTTAGATGAGTCTTAGAGATCAGGATCAGAGAGTCACTGTCTTGGTGTCGGAAGCAGGTTGTCCATAATAGACAAAAATAACCAGCCCAAAGGTCTTACAGGTCAAAAGGGTTTACAGCTCATGATTTCAGTTTTCTTTTTACATGCTGTTGAAATTAATGCTATCATGTGATATGCCTAGATAAACAGTTTCATTATTTAGAATATGGATAGTAATTTTAGTGTCTAAAATTTTCTGTTAATGGGATTTTTTTCCCTTTCTGCCATGAATGAATTCTTTTTTAATTCTTAAACAGTAAAAGATGATCTGAAATAAAGATAGTTATTTTGAATATGATATTTTATATCACTGATATGTGTTCACTGATTATGATGGTGCTCAAAGATTTAGGTTACATATTTTGTTTGCATTGATTACTGAAGATCTTTCGATTGACATCTTTTTTTTGTTGTTGCTATTTTTAAAATTATATTTAAAGTATAGTTGATTTACAGTGTTGTATAAATTTCGGCTGTGCAGCAAAGTAATTCAGTTATACATGTATGTGTTCTTTTCCATTATGGTTTGTCACAAGATATAGAATATAGTTTCTGTGTTATACAATAGGACCATGTTGTTTATCCACCCTATATATTGTAGTTTGCATCTGCTAATCCCAAATTCCCAATCCTTCCCTCCCCCAACCCCTTGAATGACATTTTTTGAAAACCTAAATTTATATACTTCAGATCATCAAACCAGTAGCTTATAAGAGGTTCCCAATTTATATTTATTTTCTTTTTTACACATGGAGCAAAGAGTCGGGAATAAATTATTATTAAAGATGGGGATTTGGAGAAAGAATCTGAAAGCTAAAAATTTAACTTAGGGTGGAATGATTGGTAGTTAAATGGCTGTTTTGTATTTAGTTATAATGGCATTTCTGACCAATATTAATAAATAGCAACCTAAGTTAGCCAAAGTTTATGAGTAATACAATTTTTGAAAGTTTAACTTTCAGGAGTTGTATTTTTCTAACCATGCTTATCTTCTCATTTAGGGTTGAAAGGAGGAGCAGGAGGTACTGATGGACAAGGAGGTACCTTCCGGTACACCTTTCATGGTGATCCTCATGCCACATTTGCGGCATTTTTTGGAGGTTCCAACCCCTTTGAAATTTTCTTTGGAAGACGGATGGGTGGTGGTAGAGATTCTGATGAAATGGAAGTAGATGGAGATCCTTTTGGCGCTTTTGGATTCAGCATGAATGGATATCCAAGAGACAGGAATTCCGTGGGGCCATCCCGCCTCAAACAAGATCCTCCAGTTATTCATGAACTTAGAGTATCACTTGAAGAAATATATAGTGGTTGTACCAAACGAATGAAGATTTCTCGGAAGAGGTTGAACCCTGACGGGAGGAGTTATAGAACTGAGGACAAAATTCTCACCATCGAGATTAAAAAAGGGTGGAAAGAAGGCACCAAAATTACTTTTCCAAGGGAAGGAGATGAAACACCAACTAGTATTCCAGCAGACATTGTTTTTGTCATTAAAGATAAAGATCACCCCAAATTCAAAAGGGATGGGTCAAATATAATTTATACTGCGAAAATTAGTTTACGAGAGGTAAGTTAGTAGGACATCAGATTCTGAAATCAAACAATTATGCATGTAATCTTATGGAATTTATCTAAATAATTACTAACATTAATGTTTACTACACAGCATTCTTAAAATTTTCATAAGAATCCTCTAAAGTAGTACTACTGTTTTGCCTCTTTTGTAGATAAGATTATATTTTCTAAGTAGTTATTTATACTAACAATTTAAATGCCAATTTTAAATGCTAGCTAGATTATATACTATGAGGCCTACCTAGTGTGGATTATCTGTATTCTGTTTTTGCAGTTTGTCAAATCTGCATTGTAATCTCATTATCTTAGTCCATGTATAAGATTTCTTCCAAAGTTGTTAACTTTTAATAATTATATAACAAACAAGGTATTAAAAGACAAAATAAGTTATGATGATACTGCTTTAATACACTAGTTTATATTTATTATATTTTTCTATTATTATTATTAAGTAATAATTTTTTCTATTATTATTATTATTAAATATTATTCTGTTCTGTTTTTCAAATTGGATTATAATCCTGCAAATATGCCCATGTCAGTTCCCTACTTAAAATTCTTAAATAACTTCATAGAGCATCTACCATAAAGTCTAAACTTTTTAGCTTAAACTAACAGGTTGTTTTTAATCTAATTTCTACCCATACATGTGCATACATTTCCCTAAGTTTGATATATTATTATCTTGTATACCTCTGTCTTTGTCTGAGTTGTCCTCTATGGAACACTGCTATTCCTCGCTCTACCTCAACACTTATTAATGGTCCAGTGCTTACCTCAAGCAATCTGTATTCTCAGAAGCTAAGGGGGTATGTTGGGTGCCCTTTGTCTCACAAAAGAATTCTGCACATACTTCTCTGACAACTTTATACTGTACTATAATTACTGGTTTGCTTCTGAATTCTTTGTGCATTCCTTGTGGTGGGGTCTGTGTTCATGGTCCCTGTATGTTCAGCATCTAGCAGAAATATATGACATATATGGTACTCAGTAAATATTTATTGACTAAAACAAAAAATATATTTGTTGTCCTAATGTTTTCACTCTGGAGAAGTATGTAGTTGCTCCTATCTTTTTCTTTTTGATTCTTAATTTCTCCCTC
Source organism: Muntiacus reevesi (assembly GCF_963930625.1). Classification (NCBI taxonomy): domain Eukaryota; kingdom Metazoa; phylum Chordata; class Mammalia; order Artiodactyla; family Cervidae; genus Muntiacus; species Muntiacus reevesi. The sequence goes on along the minus strand of NC_089249.1, from coordinate 126,949,625 downwards.
TTCTCTTCTCCCATTCCATCCTTGCAACTTGCATAATAGCAGCCTCAAACAGTTGTTTTCACTCTAGGACAATGTGAAAGACATTCTTTCCTCCTCTTTTCCTTTTTCCTTTCCTTCCCATTCTCCTTTCCTTCTTTTGTAAACTATCTGATTATGTGTGTCCTGAAGGGACTTTTTAATAGGGAAGAAGTATTAAAATTATTGATCTTCTTTTGGAGGTTAAAAATTTACCTTAGAATCGTTCTTTACAGCTGGTAATATTTTTGTTTAGACTTTTATATTTTGAAGTTTGTTAATTTTATTTGGTTCACTTTAGGCATTGTGCGGCTGCGCAATTAATGTGCCAACCATGGATGGAAGAACCATACCTATGACAATAAATGATATTGTGAAACCTGGAATGAGGCGAAGAATTATTGGATATGGGCTACCATTCCCGAAAAATCCTGACCAACGTGGTGACCTTCTAATAGAATTTGAGGTTTCCTTCCCAGATACTATATCCTCATCGTCCAAAGAAGTACTTAGGAAACATCTTCCTGCCTCATAGAATGAAAAACTTTGTTAACCATATTTTGATAAGGCACTGAAAATATAAAAGGACTGGCCATTTACTGATGTAGATGTGAATTCTGTATAAAGACATGTAAATTATTTTGAGGGTTCATTACATTGCATGAATAGAGACGGGTCAAATAAAAAGGCAAAAGGGATTTTTGCAGTTCGAGATGAAGAGAAAACCACTCACTATTTTATTTCATTTCTCCCAAGTCAGAATTTTTTAGTATTTTGCTTACATGTAAAATTCATTTCTGTGGAGTTAATAGATGTATTTCTAATAAAGTACTAGGCTATTCAAGTACTTTATTTCTTATATATTTACACTGTCAGTGTGATAGGTTCTTGTTTATAATGGAAATTTAAATTCTTAACTAAACTATACATGTGATAGGTACTTCTAGAAAAGAAGAACCTAAGTTACTTGGAAATCTGGTTAACTAGATTAAAATCATATGAAATGCTGCTATAGGGCTGGTACCCATAAAAGAGTATCCTAATACATATATTTCACCATTTTGATTTTTAAAGTATGCTGTAGCATTTCTTAATAACATAGTTATAATGTTCTTATGGCAGACCTTTTCTTCATAAAAAGGAAATTAATGGCAATTTATCTCCTGTGGAAATCCCAATTGCCTGAATTACTGCTATTTTAGAAATAGGTTGTTTTTAAAATGCCATATATAATTTTATGCAAATTAACTATATATCTTGAACTTAATAAATTATAGGTACATTTTATTGTCCATTAGTTAAGGATAATTTGTTTGATAATAAACGTGTTTTTAGAGGAAATATTGTTACTTGGAATTAATTTTCCAATTACACAGTCTTCTATAACTTACTCATAATATGCTGTATGTACCATATGCAATTTCCCTAAAAAGAATGAACTACCACTATGGTGTTAAACCAAAATATGGGGAAAATAAACACTAACTGCTGCTTATGAATGATGTTGCTACTACTCGTTATGCATATAAATATTTTACTTTTTCATATGTATAGATTGCATTTCTTAGGTGTTTTAATTTTTTAAATATATTTACATTTAAAAAATTATTCTGTTTTCTGTTTTATAGATATAGTAGGAATGATATTTTGAAACAAAGTTTTTGGTTCAAAAGAAATTTTCAGGATAATTGGTATACAAGGTTTATTGGACCCTATCACCTTTTAGCAGAATATGGTCTTCTTTTAGAAATTCAAAACATGTACTTTATTCAAAACATATACTTTACAGCTTTATTGAGATATAATTCTCATGCTAAAAAGTTTACCATTTTAAAGTACACAATCCAGTTCTTTTAGTATATTCACCTTATATAGCCACTTTGTAATTTCAAAACATTTACATCGCCCTAAAAAAGCCCACATAACCATTAGCACTCACTTCCCATTTCTCCAGCACCTGGCAAACACTAATCTACTTTCTACTTCTATGGATTCATCAATTCTGGAAATTTCTTATAAGTGGGATTAAATAATATTTGGCTTTTTCGTTTATTTCTTTCACTTAGCATAATGTTTTCAAGATACACTCGTGTTTCCTCATTCAGTACTTCATTCCTTGCTTTATGGCCGAATAATATTCTGTTGTTTGGATATACCACATTCTGTTTATCCATTCATTAATTGATGGGCATTTAGGTTATCTCCACTTTTTGGCTATAATGAATAATGCAACACTGAACATTTTTATACCACTTTTTCTATACATAATTTTTAAATTTTCTTGGGTATATACCTCAGAATAAAATTGTTGGGGATAACCATATACTTTAATTGCAAATGGAAAATGCTTGAAAATGTCAGAGAATTCATAATCATGCATATTATTCCATTAATTCATAAATGATTCCTTTATAACTTTCTTTAAATGACAGTTAAAGCTCCTTAAGGAAGTGTGAGCATCATGATTTTCTCACATCTAAAGAGATAAGAGCTGAAAAGCATCAGTGAGAGTGGTAGGCATGGTTTCTATTTTAAACCCACTGTCATTATTTTCTTGATTAAGCATTTTCTCCCAAGTTAAATGATTTGTAGATTAGATAGATGAATGATCTTAGGATTAAAGAGTATTTGTTAAAGTACAGAATTATTCTAATAGTAAAAAAAAAATTAATTGGCATTGCCATATAAACACAGATTATCGGGGATACCCTGGTGGTCCAGTGGTTAGGACTCTGCTGTCTCACTGCCAAGGCCCTAGGTTCAATCCCCGGTCAGAGGACTAAGATCCCACAAACTGCGCGGCACAGGAGAAAATAAAAAACAGCATATCAGTATCTCCCGGGTCTTAAAGGGTATCAATGATGCTAAGTGCCCAATTTTCATTTGCTGAGTGTTGACTTAATGTAGAAATAGAGTTTTAAAGTTTTCTTACTTGCTTATCTTATGAAGGTACTTTTGATTTTAAAAGGTTCTCTTAATGTTAAACCAGGTTCTTAGATACCTGGAATGGTTTTGAAAGTATTGTGGATCTTAGTAAGCTAATAGATAAAATATTACCTATCCTACAACTGAAATTTAGTACATCATCTCTGTAGCTATTAGAGTTTTGGGTTTTGTGAATGTAGTTCTCCTTTTCTTTTCTCTTTTGGCCCCACCACGTGTCTTGCTGGATCTTGACCTGGGATGAAACCCCAGCCTATGGGCTATGAAATCACCGAGTCCTAACCACTGGACTGCCAGGGAATTCTCAGTTTATCTAAATGTGATTCTTAAGCCATTCTTATAAAGAGGAAACTGGAGATTTAGGAAAAGAAAAGTGGAGATTTATGTCATTCACATAAAGGGAATGACAGGAAAATGCAACCTTAAACATGAGAAATAGAGGCAAAGAACTCCTGTTTCTGTTAAAGGGATGGCACTGAGATGAAGATAAAAAACTTGGACCAGAAGTACTCCTGTATTAAATTGTAAAGGAGGTCTATGTTAGAGAAGAGCTTGAGAAATTATTTAGTTTTGTTTATCTAATAGATTAAAGTTTGCACAGTGTTGTTTTTTTTATTTTTTATTTATTTTTTATTAGTTGGAGGCTAATTACTTTACAATATTGTAGTGGTTTTTGCCATACATTGACATGAATCAGCCATGGATTTACATGTATTCCCCATCCTGAACCCCCCTCCCACCTCCCCCTCCACCCGATTCCTCTGGGTCTTCCCAGTGCACCAGGCCCGAGCACTTGTCTCATGCATCCAACCTGGGCTGGTGATCTGTTTCACCCTAGATAATATACATGTTTCGATGCTGTTCTCTTGAAACATCCCACCCTCGCCTTCTCCCACAGAGTCCAAAAGTCTGTTCTGTACATCTGTATCTCTTTTTCTGTTTTGCATATAGGGTTATCGTTAACCATCTTTCTAAATCCCATATATATGTGTTAGTATACTGTAATGTTCTTTATCTTTCTGGCTTACTTCACTCTGTATAATGGGCTCCAGTTTCATCCATCTCATTAGAACTGATTCAAATGAATTCTTTTTAATGGCTGAGTAATATTCCATGGTGTATATGGACCACAGCTTTCTTATCCATTCGTCTGCTGATGGGCATCTAGGTTGCTTCCATGTCCTGGCTATTATAAACAGTGCTGCGATGAACACTGGGGTGCAGGTGTCTCTTTCAGATCTGGTTTCCTCAGTGTGTATGCCTAGAAGTGGTATTGCTGGGTCATATGGCAGTTCTATTTCCAGTTTTTTAAGAAATCTCCACACTATTCTCCATAGTGGCTGTACTAGTTTGCATTCCCACCAACAGTGTAAGAGGGTTCCCTTTTCTCCACACCCTCTCCAGCACTTATTGCTTGTAGACTTTTGGATAGCAGCCATCCTGACTGGCGTGTAATGGTACCTCACTGTGGTTTTGATTTGCATTTCTCTGATAATGAGTGAAGTTGAGCATCTTTTCATGTGTTTGTTAGCCATCTGTATGTCTTCTTTGGAGAAATGTCTGTTTAGTTCTTTGGCCCATTTTTTGATTGGGTCATTTATTTTTCTGGAATTGAGCTTCAGGAGTTGCTTGTATATTTTTGAGATTAATCCTTTTTCTGTTGCTTCGTTTACTATTATTTTCTCCCAATCTGAGGGCTGTCTTTTCACCTTGCTTATAGTTTCCTTTGTTGTGCAAAAGCTTTTAAGTTTCATTAGGTCCCATTTGTTTATTTTTGCTTTCATTTCCAATATTCTGGGAGGTGGGTCATAGTGGATCCTACTGTGATTTATGTCGGAGGGTGTTTTGCCTATGTTCTCCTCTAGGAGTTTTATAGTTTCTGTTCTTACATTTAGATCTTTAATCCATTTTGAGTTTATTTTTGTGTATGGTGTTAGAAAGTGTTTTAGTTTCATTCTTTTACAAGTGGTTGACCAGTTTTCCCAGCACCACTTGTTAAAGAGGTTATCCTTTTTCCATTGTATATTCTTGCCTCCTTTGTCGAAGATAAGGTGTCCATAGGTTCGTGGATTTATCTCTGGGCTTTCTATTCTCTTCCATTGATCTAAAAATATGGAACGCTTCACGAATTTGCGTGTCATCCTTGTGCAGGGGCCATACTAATCTACTCTGTATCGTTCCAATTTTAGCATACGTGCTGCCGAAGCGAGCAGTGCACAGTGTTTTTACTCTCAAGTAGATATTTTTCATATCTGGGACTGGGAATGAAGGGGTTCAAGAGATGGGATTAACTGAGAATCCTAAGACTTGGAAAATATGAAACTTTTGGGATGAGGGTAGGTTTCTTTTTTATTAATTGCCTTCTTTATATGTCTATTTTCTAACAAAGTAAAAATAAATTTGCAAACATCTTATGGAAACTGTGCGAATGAGAGATCCTGAAAAGTTTCTAGAAAGCAAGGAATGGTAAACCATGTTTATTACTAATTAAAAATACAAATATCACTTTTTACTTAGTACAACCATCATTTTAGTTAGCATTAAAAGTGACTTCTGGGTGCAGCCCCACCCCAACCTAGATCCCCCACCCCCCTCACCCCAATCTCCTCCACTCCAGGCCTGTCAAAGTGTGCCCCACTCCTGGGCAGCCCCACACCCCCTACTCAGGAGCACCATGCTCTCCCCTGGGCAGACCTCCTCCCCTCCCTCCACAGGACTGGGTGCCATCTCCAGGCCACCCCGCCCACCTCCTGCGCCCCATTGTCCCTCTGGTTGAGTTCCCCCAACTCCCAGGAACATGCGCATTGACCAACCCACCTCTGGTGACCCCATTTCCTTGTCCTCTCTTCTCAAGTCCCTGGGCTCTTCATGCCCTTTGTTAAATAGGATCCCCTCTTCTCACCCACCCCATCCTACATAATCACAGTCGCTCAGCCCCCAGGCCCTTGCCAGCCAGTGGCTGAGCCCGGCTCTGGCCAGGCAGATCCACCGGCCAGAAGGAAGGGCAGGTGCTGGGCCTCATCAGAGGGCCTGGCTGCTGGGGCTGGGGTACCAATTTGCCTTCCCCACATCACAGTTCCTAGGAAAACATTAATCTGAGAACTGCTTGAGTATGATGACAATTCGGTTGGAAACCCATATGCCCAGGCCGGGGCTTCTGAGGGTCTTTATTTCTGTGTGCCATCCTCAGCAGAGGGTGGCAGGTGTGTGTGTGTGTGTGTGTGTGTGTGTGTGTGTGTGTGTGTGTGTGTGTGTGTTCATTTTTGTCTGTCTCTTCAGAAACTTTGGGTGGGGTCGTTTCTGTTTCCTTCAGCAAGTTGTTCCTGTTTTGTGGTGTTTATGGGGAGAAAAGTTTAGAACTATCCAGAGGTTCCTGTTTGAGAGGTCGCTAAGAATACAAGGTCAGTTACAAGCCACAAGGTGGCCAGCAGGCATCCAGGTGTGACCCACACAGCCAGGGTCAGTCTCTGCCTCTGCATTTGTGCTGAAGTATGTATGTGTGCACATGCACATTTCCTCTTTGTGTGTGTGTGTTTCCTCTTTGTGTGTGTGTACGTGTGATTCCTCTTTACCTTACTCAGATTTTCTGATTTTTCTGTAATGAACTTGCTTTGCTTTTGGTGAGGGTGGGGCAGAGCTAGGGATAAGGAAGCATAAACTACAATAGAAAGAACACCAGTATTTTCAAGTTTGGATTTTAAAAAGTCTCAAAATCCAAGAAAAGAAAAATGAAAAAGAAAAATCTGACGTCTTAGGATTCTGCCTAGAACTTTTTTTCCCCCTTTTCATAACAACTTAAATTTCTCAGCTAATTGTTTTCCTACCAAATGCTTTCAGAAACGTAACCCTCTCAACTGGGGAAATTCTATTTCACTCTAGCTTTTACAAATTACACTCCCTCACTGATTAAAGCCAACATGAGCATTGGCACAGCCCACTTCAGAGTAGTAATTATACAATAGGGCTAGTTAAACATTTTATGTCTTTTTTTCCTAAAAATATTTGACTCAATTCTTGAAGGAAAATTTTCACAAGTTAGAAGTGGAACCCTTAACTGATAATGGATCCTTGGTGGTGGTGGTTTAGTCACTAAATTGTGGCTGACTCTTTGTGACCCTCATGGACTGTAGCCCGCCAGGCTCCTCTTGTCCAGGGGATTTCCCAGCAAGAATACTGGAGTGGGTTGCCATTTCCTTCTCCAGGGGATCTTCCCCACCCAGGGTTGAACTCCAGTCTCCTGCATTGCAGGTGGTTTCTTTATGCACTGCGCCCCCAGGGAAGCCCAGAGGGGCCTTGTGTGCTGTGTGTAGTCGCTCAGTCGTGTCTGACTCTTTGTGACCCCATGGACTGCAGCCCGCCAGGCTCCTCTGTCCACGCGGATTCTCCAGGCAAGAATACTGGAGTGGGTTGCCATGGCCTCCTCCAGGGGATCTTCCCAACCCAAGAATTGAACCAGGGTCTCCTGCATTGCAGGCAGATTCTTTACCAGCTGAGCTACGAGACCTTAATATTATTTAAAAATTAGTTGCTGGTTGGCAGAGTTCCCTCACCTGTCTGCTTGCATCTCTTACAAGCATCCTATATTAATAAATCTATTTCTTGCTTACTACTTTGCCTCTCGCTGAATTCCTTCTGTGCTGAGACACAAAGAACTTGAGGGTTAGTTAAGTCCAGACAGCAGACCTGAAGATCACTCCACAAGGTAAAGCAACTCATTGACCTATTTGACTTGGCCCTAGGCATGCTTGGTACAGAGATTTCCTCTTCTGAAGGATTCTGACATAACTCCTTGGGGGAAAATATGCATTTTAGTTGGCAAACACCAGAATCACTGAAATCTGTTACTACTAAGTTACAATTCATTAAAATTTGGAAGGATTTCAGAAAAAAATTTAGTTGCTGGCTTATATAAGTGTCTTCTCATTATGTTTGAAGAAGGTATACATGATGACCAAGCGGGATTTATTTTAGGAATGCAAGACTGGTTTAGTATTTGTAATTTCTCCAATACAGCATTGTTCTCACCTTCTTTGTGTTGTTCTTGGCAAATATTCTACAAATATACTCCATTTTTATATGTTATGGCCAATACATTACATACACGTTGTTTTATACAATTGCTTCCTAAATCAGTTAAGAGAAAGGGAGAAGAAATACGATCTGCATTGTCTTTTATAATTACATAATTACCTCATCCAGGGCTCTTTGTTCATGTGGATTTGAATTACTCTCTGAGGCCACTTGCTTTCAGCCTTAAGATCTTCTGTTAGTGTTTCTTATAAAGTGGGTCCACTGTCAACAAATTCTCTCAGTTTTGGTTTACCTGGGAATGTATATTTTGCCTCCATTTTTGAAAGCTAGTCCTGCTGAATACAGGATTCTTGGTTGACAGATTTTTTTCTTTGATTACTTTTGATATCTTATCCCACTGCCTCTGGTCTCCCTTATATCCAGTTATAAGTAAATTGATTTTATTGGGGTTCCTTCGTAAATGATGACAACAAGTAGTTTGTCTCTTGTTGCGTTCAAGAATTTCTCCTTGTCATTGACCATCAGCATTTTTACTATGATGTCTATAGATCTCCATGCTTATCCTATGTGGAGTTTGTTGACTTTCATGGCTATATAGACTAATGTTTTTCAATAAATTTGAGAAGTTTCCAGCCATTACTTAAAATTTTTTTTTTCTTCTTCTTTCTCTCTTTCTTCTCCTTTTGGTACTCCAGTATTGCATTAAAGTGAAAGTGGAGTCACTCAGTCGTGTCTTTACGACCCCACCGACTATAGCCTACCAGGTTCCTCTGTCCATGGGATTTTCCAGGCAAGAATACTGAAGTGAGCTGCCATTTCCTTCTCCAGGACATCTTCCCAACCCAGGGATTGAACCCGGGTCTCCCGCATTGTAGGCAGACGCTTTACCATCTGAGCCACCAGGGAAGTCCACCATGAATTTAATGGTGTTCCACGTTTCCTGAGGCTCCGTTCATTTTCCTTCATTCTTTTTTCTATCTATTCTTTCTTCATTCTCTCTATTCTATTTAATTATATCTTTATCAATCTATCTTCAAGTTTGCTAATTTTTTTCCACCTGTCAGTTCAGATCTACTGTTGAGCCTCTCTAGTGAATTATTTCAGTTATTGTCATTTTAGCTCTAGAATTTCCATGTATTTGTTTTTCATAAGTTCTCTGTATTGACATTCTCTATTTGATGAGACCTGATCATCATATCTTCTATAATTAATCATGGTTTTCTTTTGCTCTTTAAAAATATCTATACTGGCTGCTTTGAAATTTTTGTCTGTTAAACCCAACATCTGGTTGCTTCACATGCAGTTCTTATGCCTTCTTACTTTCTGACGGAGGGGTCATACATTATTTCTTTATACGTTTTGTTATTTATTTTTTGAAATTAAGCATTTTCAGGCAACTCTAGGTACTGTGTCTCCACTTTCTTTTTGGACTTGTTATTTATGTTTGCAGGCTTCCCACGTGGCTCACTGGTAAAGAATCTACCTGCAATGCAGAAGGTATGGGTTTGGTCCCGGGTTGAGAAGATCCCCTGGAGAAGGAAATGGCAACCCACTTCAGTATTCTTGCCTGGAAAATACCATGGACATGAACAGAGGAGCCTGGTGGGCTACAGTCCATGGGGTTGCAAAAGAGTCATACATGGCTTAGCGACTAAGCAACAATATTTACATGTTTAGAGACTGGCTGAATAATTTAGTGAAGTCTATTTCCCCCTGTGATGGAAAGCCTCTGTTATTGTTCTTCAGAGGATGCAGACTTGAGTATGCTCAGTCACCCTGGGATGACAGTGGTTTTAGTAAGGCTTTCTTTGTCTCCCTGACCGCACCCTGCCATTACTTTACTGACTGACACAACACCCTTGGGCCATAAAGTGCTCCACAAACTGATCCAATCAGATTCTTCGAAAGAATAGTACTGAAATCTTGTTTGAGATTTGTTCTGACCCCAGGGTTCCTCTCACTTGTGTCTTTTCTCTCTCAGGCAAACTAATGATGGCAGGTGGGAACAATATTGCCAGTCTTTCGAAGTGACACCCCAACTTTCAGAGATGAGTGCTGCTGAGGTGGGGACAATTTGAGAGTGACCCCAGATCTCCTCAGCTCGTCTCTCCCAGCATGGAAACTCTGCCAATCAGCGTAATGGCATTGAAGGCTCCAGGCTTCTCAGCTGTGCCACTCCCAAGGCAGAGCCTCCATCCTAATTCAAGAGTAGCAGAAACCATCCCTCAACTGTCCCTTGTGTGTGTATGTTAAGTCACTTCAGTCGTGTCCAGCTCTTTGCGACCCTATGGACTTAGTCCTCTAGGCTCCTCTGTCCTTGGAGATTCTCCAGGCAAGAAAACGGGAGTGGGTTGCCATGCCCTCCTCCAGGGGATCTTCCCAACCAGGGATTGAACCCGTGTGTCCTGCATTTTCTGCATTGCAGGCAGATTCTTTACCACTGAACGACCAGGGAAGCCCCCAACTCTCCCTTGCACGCACTCAGAACTTAGCCTCAGCAAGAGATAACAGGACAGTATGAGAAATACTTGCATCCTGCCTTCCTAGGAAGATAATCCTCTGACTGGATTATAATTCCTCCCATTGGAGCAACAGGGTTCTCTTGGCTGTGGTGGTCTGGAGTGGAATTTCCATCTCACTGAGTTGGAAGAGGGAGGGATAGTGTGGGTCTTGGTTCAAATACCACAGATTCTCACTATTCTTATAAAATTGTAGTGGCTTTCCTTGAATAAATGTTTCTTTCTTTATGTGCTATAGGCCATTAGAACAATTTCCAGAGACTTTAAATAGTTGTTTTAAAAAATAATTTGCACCAGTTTCATTGGGGAGTGGATCTGTGGAGCAGATCATTACTGTCTCATACCAGAGCCTCATAAGTTTTAAATCCTAATAGATTAAAAAAAGCTTCTTATAAGGGTGATTGGTAGTTGCTTATAATATGTTTTAATTTTTTGCATTAGTGCAATTTTTTAAGATGCCTAAGCTAGTAATGATGTATTTTAACAAGTTTCTTTGGAGAAAGACTGTGAATGTGCCTTTATTCATTTTTTAAAATTTATTTTATTTTTTTATTCTTTTTTTAATGAGTAATTTTTTGTTTACTTCTGAAGTATAAGCTGAAATAAAGTGTATATAATAAATAGCACTCGAGGGTGGTCTATTTAAAATACGATCCACTAATGAAGGAAAGCAAGACGTTGGTGAGAAGAATACTATTAAGCATCAGGTTTTACTAATAACTAACATTTGTGACCTTGGGTGGGTGGTTTAACTTCCTTGCTTTAGGTGTTCCTCATTGATAAAATAAAAGTTTTAGTAAAACAGTCTCTAAGTCCTAGGACACTTGAAAATATTGTATTTCTAAGAAGGAAAATTATGGAGTGATAACTTCCAATTTTTCTTTTAAAATTATTTTGCAGCGGGTCAAATTTTTAAAATTAGGGTATGATGCTATCTATAATGTATCTATAGAAAAAGATTGGAGGGACTTCCCTGGTGGTCCAGTAGTTAAGATTCCATGCTCCCAATGCAGAGGGCCCAAGTTCAATTCCTGATCAAGGAACTAGATCCCACATGCTGCAACTAAAGACCCCACATGCTCAACAAAGACTGAAGATCCTGCATGCCACAACTAAGACCCTGCACAGCCAAATAAATAAATAAATATAAATTTTAAAAAGGAAGAAAAAAGACTGGAGAAAAAGAAATCAGAATATGTAATGGTGAAGTTTTGAGATGGTGGGATTAAGGATAACTGTTGCCTTCATTTTAATTTTTCAATTTATATGCTACAGTGTTATTTTTTCATGTTTTAACTAATGTTTCCAAAACCTTGGATAAAATGTGATGGAGTAGTGAATATTAATTTATCAGCTAAAGAAAAATTAAATTATGTATAATGTTAAAAAATTTTTTTCAAGGAGCATATGCTACATTTATAGTCAGAGAATTGTTTTATAGTGACCGGTGTTTAAAATCACATGGCATTAAGCAAGAGAGAGGACAAATGTCTTTGGAGGTTGATTTGCTTGTCCAGAGTCATACAGCCAGTATTCATTCAACACATTTTGACTGGTATCTGCTCAGATGTCAGGTGCTGTTCTGGACCTGAGGGAGGGAGCAGTGGACACAGACAACTAGACTACAATTCCAGCCTCCCTTACAATTAGGTGTGGCTACCTAAGTCTCCTCCAGGAAATGTGAGCGGTGTGCTATCTTTTAGGGAACACAGAATCCAGCTTGCTTTTCCTCCGAAGTCAAGAATTAGAACACTGGAGACTTCCCTGGTGGTCCAGTGGTTAAGACTCTGCACTTCCACTGTAGCGGGTGTGGGTTCAATCTCTGGTCAGGGAACTAAGATCCCACATACCGGTAAGCTAAAAAATTATTAGAACATCTTTAGGACCCCAAAGCACCATGTGTACTCTTTCCAGGACTAACCTCTTCCCTCCCTTACAGGTAACCAGTGACCTGATTTTACAATAATCTTTTTCTGGCTTTTTCTTCTGTATTCCTGATATAGTTGGTTTGTATGTTTTTCAGTGTTCCTTGGTAAGATTCACATGTCCTTTAGTGTTTTGCTGTTCCTTAACATGTCTATGAGATTTATCCATTTCGTTGCCCGGAACTGGAGTTCATTTTTATTGCAGGATACTATTCCACTTTATAAGCACACACCACCTACCCAAGATGGATATTTGGGTTGTCTTTGGGTCTTGCTTACCGTGTACAACACTGCTGAGAAAATTCTTGTCCATTGCCCTCGGTACACACGTGCAGAAATTTCTTTAGGGTAAATACCCTGAAGAGAAAAGATGTATCTTAGGATGTGTCCAAGTTCCCATGATAATTTCTGTCCTCCAAAGTAGTTAATATCATATTGTCAGGGTGCTTATAAACAGAAGGTAAAAACAGCATCTCACCATGCTCTTCTGCATTTCCTTGACTACCGATGAATGAGCAGCTTTTCACACGGTTACTCTGCTCAGCGGTGTTCTCTCTTTGGTGAAATGAAATGACTGTCCCTGACTTTTTCATTTGTTGTTGGGTTATTTCTGTTTTCTTATTGTAGTTCTGTATATTCTGGATATTAATTACTTGTTGATTAAATGTGTTTGCAAATATGTCTTTCAGGGTTGTGGTTTGTCTTCTGGGTTTTCTTCATGACATCATTTGGTGAATAGAAACTCTTAATTTTTAATGTAATCTGGTTTCTCAATCATTTCTTGTATGATCTAGATTTTTTGTGTCTTCAGAAATCTTTACCTACCCTGAAGTTCAAAAAGATCTTCTTAATATTTTTAAAAAAGTTTTCAAGGTTTTAAAACTTTCACTTTAAAAATATTAATCTGCCTAGAAGTACTTTTTCTGTATGGTATGAGGCAGACCTCCAGTTTCATTATTTCCACCTGAATATTCCTTGGTGGCTCATATAGTAAATAATCTGCCTGCAAAGAGGGATCTCCGGGAAGATCCCCTGGAGAAGGGAATGGCTACCCTTTCCAGTATTCATGCCTAGAGAATCCCAGGGGCAGAGGAGCCTGGACTAATATATTTACTTTTCACTTTCAACCAGTTATCACAGTACCATTTATTCAACAGACCATCCTTACCTTGGTTGATCAGCAATGCCACCTTGGGTATTTCATCCTTTGGGAAACCAGGAATCTGGGAGCAAACATTGTGGTGGTTCCATCAGATTTCAGCTCTGGGTTCAGGCAACAGGGAACTTGAGCTGGAGGAAGGGAGTGAGGGGAGGAGGAGGTGGGCAGAGGGAGCAGCAGGAAGGAGGTTGCAGGGTGGGGGCATCCAGTGAGCACTGTGGTTGGAGCCCCAGCCCAGTCTGAGCTGGAGCACATGCTTACCTTTTTTTAAAAAAATTCAAATTCATGATTTCTAAGGAGTTTATTTTTCACCTATTGTTGTTTTCAAATTCTCTAAATTTTATTTTTATTTATTTAAAAATTTTATTTTTTATTAGAACATATTGTTTTCATTTAAAAGTTTTCAAAGTATCAAAATAAAATTCATTTTATCATTTTATTTTAAAAAGCCCTCATTTAGTTATTAGACAAGTGTTTACTGAGCATGTGGTATGTACATCACTGTTGCAGATGTGAAGGATACAGTCCCATCACTAAAGACCTTATGTTCTAATCATGGAAGCTAAAAATAAAAATGTTTAAAAATAATGTATTTTTTGGATGATGATAAGCTTTAAGAAAAAAAAAGTGGGATAGAAACTGACTGGTAAAGAAAGAACAGTGCAGCCAAAGAATGCCTCTTTGTGAAGAGTGACATTTGTACTCAGACCTCAGTGACGCAAAGGGGGCGGCTGTCCAAGACCTGGTAGGAGAGCATTTAAGGCAAAAGGAATAGCAATTATAAAACTCCTGAGATACAGGAACCATTACTGAAAAGAAGAAAAATACATTTAAGATTTACATCTTAATTTTCAAACAGTGCTGATATAATGTTTCCTAATTCATTCCCAAGAGGCAGAAGACAATGTCAAAAAAAGAAAATGGAATTAGAAAATGTCAAGGTATTGACCTCTGATCCTGGCTTTCAGGCTATAGAATCTAAATTAAATTTCTTTTCAGGCTTGTTTTGCCTATTTGTAAATGGAGAATATTTATCTCTTCCTAATAAAATAAGATACTATATTAAGAATACTAGCTATGGACAGGATGATATTAAAAGAAAAGTTTACTAATACACTTTAAATTACAGTAAGTTAAAATTTATATTTGGCTGAAGTTTTTCAAGTGAAGAATTTAAAGGACGTATGGTTCTATAGCTCTTAGACTGTTGATTCATAAACGGGAGATAATATTCCTACACATTTTTGGAACTTGAAATTCTTACCTTTTGAAAATAAAAATAAAGTACAGAAAAGATTTACAATCAAAAAGTTTTTAAAAAAACATAAGTATTTTATGGTGGAAGCAATTTATTTTGTAGTCTTGGTTTCAAACTTTCTATACCACTTGACCTTACATTATTTCCCCCCATTAAGTCTTTTCAAAGAGTTTTTTCTGTTGAAGATACTATATTTATTAATAAAGATAATTTTTAATATATCAAACAATGCACCTGCATGTCAGCTACTGATAAACAGAGTGTAAACAACTAGAAAAAAAGAACTTGTTTAAAAATTATTCTCAATTATCTGTTTGAGGATGTGTGAGTTTTCAATTAAGGTCCACGAATCAAGGCAAATTGGAAGTGGTCAAACAGGAGATGGCAAGAGTGAACATCAACATTTTAGGAATCAGCTAACTAAACTGGACTGGAATAGGCAAATTTAATTCAGATGACAATTATATCTACTACTGTGGGCAAGAATCCCTTAGAAGAAATGGAGTAGCCATCATAGTCACACAAAAGAGCCTGATATTCAGTACTTGGATACAATCTCAAAAACAACAGAGTGATCTCCGTTGGTTTCCAAGGCAAAGCATTCAATATCACAGTAATCCAAGTCTATGCCCCAACCAGTAATGCTGAAGAAGCTGAAGTTGAATGGTTCTATGAAGACCTACAAGACCTTCTAGAACTAACACCCCAAAAAGATGTTCTTTTCATTACAGGGTACTGGAATGCAAAAGTAGGAAGTCAAGAAACACCTGAAGTAACAGGGGAATTTGGCCTTGGAGTACAAAATGAAGCAGGACAAAGGCTAATAGAGTTTTGCCAAGAGAACACACTGGTCATAGCAAAACCCTCTTCCAACATCACAAGAGAAGACTCTACACAAGGACATCCCCAGATGGTCAATACCAAAATCAGATTGGTTATAAGATGGAGAAGCTCTATACGGTCAGCAAAAACAAGATCTGGAGCTGACTGTGGCTAAGATCATGAACTCCTTATTGCTAAATTCAGACTTAAATCGAAGAAAGTAGGGAAAACCACTAGACCATTCATTTAGGTATGACCTAAATCAAATCCCTTATGATTATACAGTGGAAGTGACAATAGATTCAAGGAATTAGATCTGATAGGCAGAATGCCTGGAGAACTATGGATGGAGGTTCATGACAGTGATCATGAGAAGAGGTTCATGACAAGAGGCAGTGATCAAGACCATCCCCAAGAAAAAGAAATAAAAAAAGGCAAAATGGTTGTTTGAGGAGGCCTTACAAATGGCTGAGTAAAGAAGAGAAGCAAAAGGCAAAGGAGAAAAGGAAAGATACACCCATTTGAACGCAGAGTTCCAAAGATAGCAAGAAGAGATAAGAAAACCTTCCTCAGTGATCAATTAAAAGAAATAGAGGAAAACAATAGAATGGGAAAGACTAGAGGTCTCTTCAAGAAAATTAGAGATACCAAGGGAAAATTTCATGCAAAGATGGGTTTGATACAGGACAGAAATGGTATGGACCTAACAGAAGCAGAAGATATTAAGAAAAGGTGGCAAGAATACACAGAAGAACTGTAAAAAAAAGATCTTCACGACCCAGATAATCACAATGGTGTGATCACTCACCTAGAGTCAGGCATCCTGGAACGTGAAGTCAAGTGGGCCTTAGAAATCATCACTACAAACAAAGCTAGTGGAGGTGATGGAATTCCCATTGAGCTATTTCAAATCCTGAAAGATGATGCTGTGAAAGTGCTGCACTCAATATGCCAGCAAATTTGGAAAACTCAGCAGTGGCCACAGGCCTGGGAAAGGTCAGTTTTCATTCCAATCCCAAAGAAAGGCAATACCAAAGAATGCTCAAACTACCGCACGATTGCACTCATTTCACATGTTAGCAAAGTAATACTCAAAATTCTCCAAGCCAGGCTTCAACAGTACATGAACTGTGAACTTCCAGATGTTCAAGTTGGATTTAGAAAAGGCAGAGGAACCAGAGATCAAATTGCCAACATCTGTTGGATCATCAAAAAAGCAAGAGTGTTCCAGAAAAACATCTGCTTTATTGACTATGGCAAAGCCTTTGACTGTGTGAATCACAACAAACTGTGGAAAATTCTTAAAGAGATGGGAATACAAGACCACATGACCTGCCTCCTGAGAAGTCTGAATGCAAGTCAAGAAGCAACAGTTAGAACTGGACATGGAACAACAGACTGGTTCCAAATCAGGAAAGGAGTATGTCAAGGCTGTATATTTTCATCCTGTATATTTTAACTTATATGCAGAGTACATCATATGAAATGCTGGGCTGGATGAAGCACAAGCTGGAATCAAGATTGCCAGGAGAAATATAAATTACCTCAGATATGCAGATGACACCACCCTTACAGCAGAAATTGAAGAGGAACTAAAGAGCCTCTTGATGAAAGTGAAACAGCAGAGTGAAAAAGCTGACTTAAAACTCAATATTCACAAACTAAGATCATGGTATCTGGTCCAATCACTTCATGGCAAATAGATGGGGAAACAATGGAAACAGTGACAGACTTTATTTTCTTGGGCTCCAAAATCACTGCAGATGGTGACTGCAGTCATGAAATTAAAAGATGCTTGCTCCTGGGAAGAAAAGCTATGACCAACCTACACAGCATATTAAAAAGCAGAGACATTACTTTGCCAACAAGGTCTGTCTAGTCAAGGCTACGGTTTTTCCAGTAGTCATGTATAGATGTGAGAGTTGGAGCATACAGAAAACTGAGTGCTGAAGAATTGATGCTTTTGAACTGTGGTGTTGGAGAAGACTCTTGAGAGTCCCTTGGACTGCAAAGAGATCCAACCAGTCCATCCTAAAGGAAATCAATCCTAAATATTCATTGGAAGGACTGATGCTGAAGCTGAAGCTCTGATACTTTGGCCACCTGATGGGAAGAACTGACTCATTGGAAAAGACCCTCATGCTGGGAAAGATTGCAAGCAGGAGGAGAAGGGGACGACAGACGATGAGATTATTAGATGGACATCACCAACTCAATGGACATTGGTTTGAGTAACCTCCGGGAGTTGTTGATGGACAGGGAAGCCTGGTTTGCTGCAGTCCATGGGGTTGCAAAGAGTTGGACACGACAGTGACTGAACTGAGCTGAAGACTATTCAGGAGAAGGTGGCCTAAGTCGATTAACAGGGCATTTTTCTCTCCATACAAAGTGGACAACGAAATAAGCAGCCTAAGTTTCTGCACACTGAGGGGATTTCCCTTCAAGAAGTTTTTCAAGGCCACTCAAAGTGGAATGTCATGCAATAGCTTTCCGTTTCTGGCTGGTGCCAGTAATACTGTGCAGATTCAGGCTTGTGTTTTTTCCTAACCAGTCTTTACTTGGCCCCAGTATCACCATATCGTTTCTATTTAATAGAATGTGTGTGTGCATGCTCAGTCTTGAAGTCATGTCTGACTGTTTGTAACCCATGGACTGTAGCACACCAAGGTCCTCTGTCCTTGGGATTCTCCAGGCAAGAATATTGGAGCAAGTTGCCATTTCCTTCTCCGGGGGATCTTCCCAATCCAGGGATCAAACCCGCATCTCCTGCCTGGCAGGTGGATTCTTTCCTGCTGATCCACTAGGGAAGCCAAAAATCGAACTATATTACCTTAAATGATGGAAATTATATTATACTGATCATTAGTTTTCAGATAAAATTATAGTTTTTAAACTTTCTGGGTAAGTTCAGTATTCTAAATTTAATTATCAAGCATGGCAAAATATTTCTGGATAACATTTACTAGTATAATTTTTCCAGTAAGACCGAGGAACAGTATGAAAAATATTTGGCCATGTTTGAGAACCTGTTATTTGCATGTATTTCAAATTAAAAATGGAACAGTTGGGGACAATTATCTCATCACCACTAATGACTATCAGGTGCTTACAATCTGTTACCTTTTCCCCTAGCAAATGGATAGAAGAGCAACCTCAGATTTCACATTTTTGACGTATAACTGCTCCAGAATTTCTACTCTTATGTGAGATAATTTTTCCTGAAAAATTACTCTTTTTGCCTTTGCTATGTGTTGACATGCTCACATTCAAAGGTTACTTAGTTATTGTTTTCATTAAAAATATTTGTTACTCTAAGCAGTCTTTGTTCTAAATACTATTTTGGATTCTGTATAAAGGAAATTATTTGGCCAACTCTGAAGAGTCATCAAGGGCTTATATGCCAACTAATTACTATTTTCAGTTTTGAATATAGTTCTTGAATGATTAAAATACGTGACTTCTGAATGAGACTGCTTTCTAAATCCCACACAGCTTTTTAATATTTATATTATTATAGAAGGACTTTTGTTAATTTAGTTTACTGTTCACATTATTTTTGTTTGTTTACTCTTTTATTTACCATAACCTTGGAGATGCAGAGTAAGTTGGATTCCAAGCCAGAGGGTTTTCTCCAAGTATCCATGGATGAGATGATGCACGTAATACGGTGGACACTATGCCAGGCACAGAGTGGGTGCTCAGTGAAAATCTACTTATTATTAACTTTATTCATCCCACTGTATTACTTTGCCTTCTTTTCTTCTTCCCACTTTCCAGTTCTCTATTTCCAGTTATTCCTACAAGGATTTATCTGGATTTCAGCTAAATAAGGGTTATTTCTGTTCCTGCTTGTCATCTTCAGTTGTTCATTGTTGCCATGCAACTATAAAACACACTATCTTTAGTTCCAGGGAAAACTGCATATGGTTTAACAAATCCTGTGTTTATTTTCTCCCAAGTATTTGCTTATTGGATACATATATAACTGGGGTCGGGGAAGTGAAGGGTGTTGAGGAGGTTGGGCAGTGTATGTTTTGGTGGGCAGTGTGCGTTTCTTCAGAATTCCTAATGTTACATGTAATTAGAGGTTATATTTCCTGGGAAAAACAAAAACAAGTTAGTAAATTTGTCTTATGATTCATTTGATGACTACACCTTTTCTTTCAAACAAGGTAATATTATTGCTTTTGGCAGACATGTAAGTTTATATTAAGCTAATCCTAGAATTTTTTTTTGTGACTCAGTCATACTTGGGCTAGAAGCATGAAATGCTACTGAGTGGAAATACAGATTGATAACCTAGGTTGAAATGTAAGCCTAGATATAAAGCAAAGACAATATTTTTGATTAGTTGTGGTTAATCATTTATCTTAGGTAGGAACAAAGATCAGTTTATTATAGCCAGTTATGTTTACTGATATATATTACATATACAAAACTATGTGAAAACCTGGAGAGGATACCAAAACAGAATATGAAACGTGTTTTCTACCCTCGAGAAACTATGTGGTTAGGTAGACAATTTCCCATACAAGGAAAAAGTGAGCATATATGCAAGATCAAAACTGAAGAGTCATCAAGGGCTTATATGCCAACTAATTAATACTTTCAGTTTTGAATACAGTTCTTGAGTGATTAAAATATGTGACTTTGCACAGAACTATTTCTGGTACAATAGATGGGGTTAAGTGGGCTGGTATTTTGGCCTCTTTAGACCCAACTTTCATTTTTTCCAATTTTTCCTGGAGATGCCTGCAATGTCGACAGTATCAACAGACACTTTCTTTCTCCTCTGGCATCTGGTTTGTTTCATGGTAGAGTTTGGCCCAGTGACCTGGGGAGGAAAATGAGGTCAGGGTAGGCATATATGTGGGACATGGAGGCCCAGATACCATATCCTAACTGCTGAAAAATAATTGCTTAAAAACAAACTGTCAGATAATGTATGTTCTAGCTTCCTATTGTGACCAATATATTTTAATAATGATCTGAAAGGTTAGGTTCAATATTTGAGGTTCCCAGTTACATACAGGAGTGTAGCGGGACATGGGAGAGACAGGTCTATGCCTGAAGTCTACCCCATTCTATTCCTCCGAAGCTCTGCTCTGAGCTCCTCCCCTCCCACCACCTCATACTGTGCAAAGATCAGCTCCTGGGCCACTGCTCCCCACCCCCCAACCCCACCCAGGCATACCTTTGTGAACATCAGGTGTGGGCCTGCCTTGACCCTGGGAAAAACTATGTAGTTTTTGGAACCAGACTTGGGCCCACCTGGGCAGGAAAATCCAGGATCCTGGGTATCCAGAGCATGTTCTAGAAGAGAGGGCATGAGCTCTGGTGACCATACCCCTTGAACCTATGGAGTCCATATCTTTTCCTCAGGTCTAAGGGATTACCCTTAGGGTTTTTCCAGGTGGTGCTAGTGGTAAAGAACCCTCCTGCCAATGGAGGAGACATAAGAGATGTGGGTGTGATCCCTGGGTTGGGAAGATCCCCTGGAGGAGGGCATGGCAACCTACTCCAGTGTTCTTGCCTGGAGAATCTCATGGACAGAGGAGCCTGTGGGCTACAGTCTATGGGGTCACAGAGTCGGACATGACTGAGTAAGTATGCACATGTGAACCCCAATTTGAAAAACAGAAAATTTCAGGCCTGAATTGATCTAAGAGGTTAGGGAAAAGGAAAAAGCTTGGTATGATGACTCAAATATATCTGGTTTGGGCCACAGAGTATGTGATCATGATTAGTGAAATCAGGAGAAACAAAGATATTTTCAGGAGAAAGGATGAGTTTGTACAATCTCAATTTTAGTTTCCTACAGTACATTCTCTTTCTGGTAGATTGAACTGCAGATACAAATTTGGAGGTCAACAACATCTACTGAAAGCAGAAGACTAGAAGTGGTCAATCAAGGAGAGTATGTAGGGTAGGAAGACAAGATGGCCAAGAAAAAAATGCCTCGCAGAACACAGTTCTGGGAGAGTAGCACTTAGCAAGGACAGGAGAGGTACCCCAACCAGTGAAGCTGCCAACTAATGAAGGGTGATCACCATTCGGCTCTACAAGAATTGAGTTATTAGTCACTGCAGCTGTTAACTTTTAACACATTTTGACAGAGGGTCAGGCTGAGGTACTCTGCTTTGGCATGTACTGGCAGAACAAGCTTTCAGATAGTTAAACATTTTCAGGAGAATTTGCTTTGAATCTGGGTTCTTGCATCTTTCCACACTTGAACAAGCACCAAAACCATTAATGAAGACATCTGATCCTCATGACTAGCAGCAAGCTTCTACTGAGATGTGTGCCTGCTTGTATGTACTCCCTTTTCCAAAATCATATACACTGACCTCCCCCCTTTACCTCTTCTGAGCAGTTCCTCAGAGCTCTCCAAGAGGCTGTCTCCTGG
Source organism: Muntiacus reevesi (assembly GCF_963930625.1). Classification (NCBI taxonomy): domain Eukaryota; kingdom Metazoa; phylum Chordata; class Mammalia; order Artiodactyla; family Cervidae; genus Muntiacus; species Muntiacus reevesi. The sequence goes on along the minus strand of NC_089249.1, from coordinate 126,927,547 downwards.
TTTATAGTCCTAAGTCTCTCAATAAAACTGAAACTCAGAGCTCTCACTTTCAGAGTTTTTATTTCAGTTAATAATTTTGGTGACCACTAAGGGAAGCAGGGGCTTCCCAGTTGGACCTAGTGTTAAGAAACCTGCCTGCCAACGCAGGAGGTGTAAGAGACGCAGGTTTGAACCCTGGGTGGGTGCAGAGGGGGGACGATCCCCTGGAGGAAGACATGGCAACCCACTGCAGTATTCTTGCCTGAAAAATTCCACAGACAGAAGAGCCTGGAGGGCTACAGTCCATAGGGTCACAGAGTCGGACACGTCTGAAGTGCCTGAGCACGAACAGCAGGGACCCAGAGCAGACTTCTCTGCTCTGCCCGAAATCTGTGTGGAGCTGGAGCCTTGGTGCCCGCAGGGACCCTAGTGTGTGTCCACCTCCTTGGTGTGTCCAGACAAATGGGAGCAAGCTCTTCTGGTGCTTAGATCTTCCAATTATTGGCTGATGAACCCAAGTTCTGTTTAGTGGTACAGAACAGGCTCTCCATTGGAAAGATATTGGAATTTTCTCAGAAAGACACTGAGCGGTCTGGGTGACTAGGCAGGAGGCTGGCCTAGCATCTTTCCTAAATGAGGGTTGTCAGAAAGCCAGCCTCCAACCAACACTCAAGTCAGGTTATACAAAACTTATATTTATAAGTATCAACTTAATTGAAAATTAAAGGAAATTTTGTCCCTCCAAATGGTCAAAATGGGCTCTTTAATTGCTTACGCAGTTAAAAAAAAGCCAGCTTGATGAAAAGTCTTTTCACAATCCTGATCCTAAGAGAACAAGTTCTTCTAGGAGAAACTTGCATTTCTCTTTTTGTGTCTTGAGATGTGTATATTCTACCAGGGCTCTTAGGAACACATCTCTTATCCTAGACCATCGCCAACTCTTGAGACAGAAAAAAAAGAAGGGAAAGGCCTTTTAAAATTCAGGTGAGTAAACTTAATGTATTCCAATTGTTATTTATAAATTAGTGAGTTTTATACTGTAATACTTGTTTCATGGCTAAGTTTTAAAATCAGATTGTGAAAAAAAAAAATCAGATTGTGAGATCTCTGTGTCTACATGAATGTATATATGTCTGTGTGTATGTTATAGATACATGTCTCTACCTCCAGATGGTATAACCAAAATTAACTTGGAAATGAGCTCTATTTAATCGATTTAACAAAAATTAAGTGCTTACATAAATTCTGAGAAATATAAAAGAAACTAACCCAAATGAATTTCAGGTTCGTATGAACTGGTAAATATTCAGTATTAAATTAATATTTGTTATTAAAGTTAGTTTAAGTTTATTGGTTTAATATAGACATATCTTTAGAGCTATCAACATTAAGTATAATAGCATGATTGTACCTAAGTTTATTAGAAGTCAAATAAGACCTTATTATATCTGGTGCAAAATTTATAAAGAAAAAAAATCACTTGGTATGATAAAATTGTTTATAAGTAAATTAAATGTAAATAAGAATATTTAGGTAAACTCTTTAGGAATAACTATGTTTTAGGCATATCTACTTAAAAATAGCTTCTCTAGATTTTGGAAACTTAAAATTTTAGAGTTTTACTAAATTAAGTTAAATGATTAGAGTTTATTGACTAGGTCATTCTTTTTTTTTTTTTTCTTTTTTTATTAGTTGGAGGCTAATTACTTCACAACATTTCAGTGGGTTTTGTCATACACTGATATGAATCAGCCATAGAGTTACACGTATCCCCCCTCCCACCTCCCTCTCCACCTGATTCCTCTGGGTCTTCCCAGTGCACCAGGCCCGAGCCTTAAATAAAATAAGATACTGAAACATTAATTACTGAACATTGGGTTTCTTTTACAGAGAAACTAAAGATATTTAGGACTATTAATAAATATGTCTGGTGCAACACTGGGACATTTTCTATAAGAAAGCACATGTTTGTAAACATTATGAATAATATTTAAAATTTTGCCCATGTATAGAATGAGAATGTAAAAGTTCCTAAGTGCTTACTTCTTAGTTTTCACTAAAAATTGATTAAGAGTTGAGAATTCTAATTAAAATATGTATTAAAGCTACTAGAAATAATAAGGGAAACATTTCAGTATGCAAGAAAAGTAGAAATTGTATTTTCAGTAAAAGAGATGAGGAATGAAAATGTGTTTTGTTAAGGGAAAAGAAGGGGCTTCCCAGTTGGCTCAGTGGTAAAGAATCCGCCTGCCAATGCAGGAGACATGGGTTTGATCCCTGGGTCGGGAAGATCCCCTGGGGAAGAAAGTGGCAATCCACTCCAGTATTCTTGCCTGGAAAACCCCAAGGACAGAAGAGTCTGGCAGGCTACAGTCCATGAGGTCACAAAGAATCAGACAGGACTTAACCACTACAAGAAAAAACAATCCCTGTAAGCAGAATTGAAACATTTGTCTTTTCCTCTCTACCTGATCCATCCAGAAATTGGAAACTTTTAGGTTCCCAGCAGCCTTATCAGGTGAATAATGAAGGACACCTCCTGACAAGTGCAGGAATTTCAAGGTATCTTAGAGATTTCAAGAAGAGAGGAGTTCATACCAATGTGTAGCTATCACAACTGGACTTGAGTTATTAGCCACTGCAGCTGCTGACCTTTAACACACCCTGAAAAGAGGTCAGGGCACAGATTAAGAGTAAGACTCTGGGAACACTCATAGAACAAGGCTTCAGATAGTCAAATATTTTGAGAGGAAATTTTTTTATAAACTTGGCTTCTTGCATCTTCCCACACTTAGAAAAGCACTAAAGCCGTTAATGAAGGTTCCATACGACTAGCAGCAACCGTCTACTGAGATGTGTGCTTGCTTGCATGTACCCCCTTTGCCAAAATCACATACACACTGATCTCCCCGCTTCCTGAGCAGTTCCTCAGGCTATCTAAGAGGCTGTCTCTTGGGCTATGCTGTTGTTCAGTCACTAACTCATGTCTGACTCTTTGTGACCCCATGGATTGCAGCACACCAGGCTCCTCTGTCTTCCATTATCTCCTAGAGTTTGCTCAAATTCATATCCATTGAGTCAGTGATGCTATCTAACTACCTCATTCTCTGCTGCCCCTTCTCCTTTTGCCTTTAACCTTTCCTAGAACCAGGATCTTTTCCAGTGAGTCAGCTCTTTGCATCAGGTTACCAAAGTACTGGAGCTTCAGCTTCAGCATAAGCCCTTCCAAGGAGTATTCAGGGTTGATTTCCTTTAGGATTGACTGGTTTGACCTCCTTGCAGTCCAAGAGACTCTCAAGAGTCTTCTCCACTGTTTGAAGGCATCAGTTCTTCAGCACTCAGTCTTCTTTATGGTTCAACTTCCACATTGCACGCACTGGGCTATTGTTGTTCTGTCACTAAGTCGTGTCTGACATTTCATCACCCCATGAACTGCAGCACACCAGGCTTCCCTGTCCTTCACTATCCTCCGGAGTTTACTCAAACTCATGTCCATTGAGTCGATGATGCCATCCAACCATCTCATCCTCTGTCATCCATTTCTCTTCTTGCCCTCAAACTTCCCTGGATCAGGGTCTTTTACAATGAGCCAGCCACATCAAAGTATTAAAGAGTATTGAAGTGGCCAAAGTATTGAAGTTTCAGTTTCCGCATCAGCCCTTGCAATGAATATTCAGGGTTGATTTACTTTAGGATTGACTGGTTAGATCTCCTTGCTGTCCAACGGGCTCTTGAGAATCTTCTCCAGGACCACATTTGAAAGCATTAATTCTTCGGCGCTCTTCAGTCCTTAGTAAATCTCCAAATAAAACTGAAACTCAGAACTCCCATATTGTACATTTTTGTTTCAGTAGACAGAATCCAAAATAAAGGCATGATTTAAGAATAAAGGTGGTCAAAGCAGTCAGATACTCCAAAAGGTGAAGTAAGATAAAGACCGGAAAGTGTTCATCGTAACTGATGACTAAATGCTGACCATAGTAAGAGCAATTTCAGTGACATGTGGGGGTAAAATCTGAACCCAGCGAGTCTAAGAGCAAAGAGGGATTGAGGAAATTCAGCTGATAATTTAAGGCTGCTTTGCTCTGTTGTGAAAATGTAGAGGTGACTGTAGGGGTGGAGGTGTGGAAATTTCAATTTTTACACTTGAAAACAGTGTAAAATATTTGGGCTTTTGACCATCAGTGGGTGGCACCAGGTGGAGAGGAGAAAGAGTCAGCTGGTAGCTTAAGCATAGAGATCCTTGAGGAATGAAGAGATCAGAACAAGGGTCAAGTAAAAAGAAGAGATTTCTTCAGAGTTTGGAGAAAGGAGGTAAGTGGAGTTATAGACAAGGGGTTGGGAATTGAGGGAGTTCAGAAGTCACACTGAATGGCCTTAGTTTCCTCTGCAGAATGAGACAGGGTTTTCTGCAGAGACCAAGGAGGGCAGAGGTGGAGAAATCACTTAGGTAGAGTGCTGAATGTTTGGGAGAGAAGGGTACCCAGGAAAAAGTAACAAGGATTATTGAGAGTTGTTGAGGGCTCAGCTGAGGATATGTGACTATAAATTTAATGTGGTACTAATCTCAAAACTTTTCGTTCCAATTCTGCCTTGCAGGGTATATGCTGCTGCTATTGCTAAGTCACGTCAGTCATGTCTGAGTCTGTGCAACCCCATAGATGGCAGCCCACCAGGCTCCTCTGTCCCTGGGATTCTCCAGGCAAGAACACTGGAGTGGGTTGCCATTTCCTTCTCCAATGCATGAAAGTGAAAAGTGAAAGTGAAGTCACTCAGTGGTGTCTGACTCTTCGCAACCCCATGGACTGTAGCCTACCAGGCTCCTCCGTCCAAGGCATTTTCCAGGCAAGAGTACTGGAGTGGGTTGCCATTGCCTTCTCCAATGGTACAGAGAAAAAAGATGGAGATTGTCTTCCACTTAAATTCTTATCCTCTGTGTACAGACATGAAAGCTCGTGGCCCGGCCACAAACACGTAAGCACCTACCGCACATTTATGACTGTCACCAGAAGGGCCATCATGTTGTATCCTAAGATGTGGTGTTCTGTAGAATCAGCATCCTAAGGCTTTTATAGAAACTGAGTCACTTTTTAAATTTTTTTAAAGAGGGAAAAGAAGCTAGGAGATGAGGGAGTGGGTTATCAACTGAAGAACATGCACAACCTAAAAGTTTCGAGTTAAGTTTCACTTGAGAGACAGCCTCTCAGATAGCTCTGAGAAAGCTCAGAAGAGTTAAGGGAGGAGCCAGGATATATGAGTGTTTCTGTTGGATAAAAACACGTACTGGAATATCAAAAGATTACTGCTAATCACAAAGAACAGACATTTCAAGTTAATGACTGTAGAATTTTCCTAGGTAAGGGAAGATGAAAGAGTCTGGGTTCACTGAAATTATTCCTTAAGATATGCATCTTAACTGTCTAGGGACACTCTCCAAAGCACAGAATGCTTTCTTCTTTTCGGCATCCTGAATTCCCCTCAGGGTACGGGGTAGCGGTAGGGTCAGCAGCAGAGACTGATGGCTTGATTTTCGTAGAACTGGAAAGGCAGGCAACATTCCCTATCCTGAGGTCCAACTTCCCTTCTGGCAGATCCCTCCAGAGGGCTGGTGGCCGCTCCGCCTGCAGGTGAGCTCCTCCCAGTGGAGGAGGGGGCCCTGACCGGACGGGGCCCGGCCGAAGGGCCTCTGCTATTGGCCCAGCCCAGGCTGCACCTGCCTCGAGCGGGCGGGCCGCTGGGCACAAAGTCCGGGGGGCCAGCCAAGGAGGCAGCAGCCCGCTGGCAGCGCAGGTGGGGCCAGGCAAGATGCCCCTGGGGCTGCGGAGAAAAAAGAAATTCAACACCAAGGAGACCTCCCGGCTGGTGGAGGGCGAGCACACGGATGCGGCTGTCCGCAGTCTGCCCAGCCCTCCGGCGCCCACCCGCAGGCTGGTTTTCCACACGCAGCTGGCCCACGGGAGCGCCACGGGCAGAGTGGAGAATTTCTCCAGCATCCAGGAGCTCTACGCCAAGATCGCGGGCGTGTTTGAGATCCCTCCGTCGGAGGTAAGCGCCGGGCGCTGGAGCTCAGCCTCTCCCACTCCTGCTGCGCAGGTTTAAATTGGCTCTGACTGCGCTTCCGCGATTCCGAGGTCGGAAGAGGGATGGGTGTCCCTCGTGAGCGCCCCAGGGGGAGCGAGAGAGTTTTACTGGGAAGGGAAGACGGCAGTCCCAGGACCGGGGAGAGTCACGTTCTCGAGGCTCGATCTGGCTTCTGGGAAACCAGGGGCGACCTTACTTCCTTATGCAAATGAATAGGTTCTAGTAGCCCCAGATTCAGCAGCTTCAGCGGCTTTCCAGCGTCGAGATCTGGTTGGTAAATTAACACCCTTCACTTTATCTGGACCTTGCCCTCCTGCTTCCTCTGCCGGGGTGAGATGACCACGCTGAGCATCTCCAGGATTGAGGGGCTAGGTGATGCCAAACTAGGTGATGCCAAACTGAGCCCCACTTTGTCCCTCATTTGTCATGTCCAGCACCAACACTTTGGTGTTTCCAAGATTATTATTCCAAAAGTGGATAACTAAGAAAGTTATACTGAACTGCATGGGACTAGTTGATAGAAGTTTCAGAGGGGTGAGCTCTGCATTTGACACCGTATCCTTGAAATGGGACTGAATTTTGATTTAATTAGATTGATGGCATGTGTGCCAGGAACTGGAGTTTGTTATAGTTTCAGGAGACATTTATGTAACTTTTTATACTTAACAAGCTAACTGCAAATGCAGTTAGAAGCTAGTCCAAGAAAGTATTTTGTTCACATTTCAAGGAGAAGAACAAGGTCTTCAGGCCCTGAAGGCCTCCCTGGTTGCTTAGGGGGTAAAGAATCTGCCTGCAATGCAGGAGACCATCCATGGGTGGCAAAGAGCCCCTGGAGAAGGGAATGGCTACTCACTCCAGTATTCTTGCCTGGAGAATTCCATGGACAGAAGAGCCTGATGGGCTATGGTCCATGGGGTAGCAAAGAGTCAGACACGAACTGAGCGACTAACACTTCGTTGCCCTGAACTCTTGGGCGTACATAGAACTATCTTTGACTGTCTGTCCTTTAACGTTGTTTATCAGATCGGCTCAAGTGAAATCGAGGTAAAGACAGATTTCCAAGAAGAGATGAAGGAGAGGCTGAAGCTAACCTTTTAGTGAGGGGCAGGCAAATCACAAGCCCATTCTCTGATGTTTCGGTTCAAAAAGTACTCTTGCAGGAGTAATGTTCTTTGATTTTCTCTAGGAGAGGCAGGTCATTTGGGTGGTTAAGTACAGGATTTGGAGACTGATAAGCCAGGCTGTGGATCCAGGTTCTACCAGTTACTAGCTGGATGGCTTTGAACAAATTTGATTTCTCTCAGTTTCAGCCGTTTGTAAAATAGAGGTAAGAGCCTCTACCTTGAAGGGTTATTGTGAAGACTGGAGCGCCTAGATAAACATCAGATTGCGTTGGCATATGGTCAGTGCTTTATATATAGTAACTATTAATAATATCATTAATACTTAACAATTAAATAAAGGGGCTGAGGTAAAATGTGACTGGCCTTTGGCCATGGTCACTTAACTAGTAACAAAAAGGCTGGGCCATTATTTAAACTTGGATCTTCCGGTTTATAAGCTAAGTGAGCCTGTTAACATTCTTAATTGACAACTTTAAACTTCTTTCCTGTAACTAGGGACTCCAGATTTATTTATTTTGCATTAAGTCTTCATCATCATAATGTGTTATTATTTTGAGCTCAAGATGCATAACTTTACTCAATCCACTTAATACCTGAGAAGTACTATTATTAGCTCTGCTTCATAGATAGAAAACTAATGCTTTGAGGTTTAGAAAATTTTCAAAATGACATGTGTTTGTGAGGTTGTTTTTTTGGCTGCTCTTCAAGGCATGTGGGATCTTAGTTTCCCGACCAGGGATTGAACCCATGCCTCCTGCAGTAGAAGCCTGAAATCAACCACTGGACCTCCAGGGAAGTCCCTAAAATCAGGTTTTCTTCTGCCTCCAAATTCCATGAGGTTATATTGCTATATTGGTTCCCACATTTTCCAGGGTGTCTCAGTAATAGCTTGACAACCATGTTCAGCGTTTTTGGTTTCCAATGCACTGACTTGCATTAGAATTTCAAGACAAACAGTGGGTATTTTGATGTGCTTTATCAAAGTTCATAAATTTTTGTAACCCTAGGCATATATGTTAGTGTGTTGTTGTTGTTTTGTCATTAAGTCATGTCTGACTCTTTGTGACCCCATGGGCTATAGCTTGCCAGGCTCCTCTGTCCATGGAATTTCCCAGGCAAGAATACTGGAGTGGGTTGCCATTTCCTTCTCTAGAGGACCTTCCCAACCCAGGGATTGAATCCGGGTCTCCTGCCTTGCATCTGAGCTACCAGGGAAGCCCCATATGTTAGTATGTTTATGTACATAAACAACGTTAATGCAGGTTTTCCATTTGGATTAAAAAGAGTTAAGTATATTCAGGATAAAGTATGTGTATCATCATAGTCATATGACATATATGTGACATAGTCACTTTGACATATATGTCAAAGTATTTCAGTAGTTACTTTTTAAAATAATTAATGTTTGGCTGTGCTAGGTCTTCATTGCTGCTCACAACTTTATCTATCTAGTTGTGGCGTGCAGGGGCTACTCTCTAGTTGTGATGCTTGGGCTTCCCATTGTGGTGGCTTCTCTTGTTGCAGGGCATGGGCTCAAGCTGTGGGCTTCAGTAGTTGCAGTGCATGGGCTCAATAATTGCAGCACATGAGTTTAGTTGCCCCATGGCTTGTGGGATCTTTCTGGAACAGGGATGGAATTCATGTCTCCTGCATTGGCTGGTGAATTCTTAACCATTGGACCATCAGGAAAGTCCTCAATAGTTACTTTTGAAACAAGTAATTTATTAAAATGCATATCAGGGAGATTCCATTTGTCATCCCATCCTCCCAGCAAGAGGAATAGTGGTATAAACTTGAGATGTCAGTGGGGAGGAAAATCCCCCAGACAAACAATTTCTTTCTTTTCTATGATTATCCCAGAAGTCCTGCCTTTTCTCTAGAGAGGTGGCTCTAAGGATACAAATGGCGCTGTCTGAAGAGCTGTGCTTTTTCTGCTAAGGGAGACAGGGAAGGCTTTGGCCTGTCCTGATGGCAGGTGTAGCAGATGCAGGTGGATTTGCTGGGAGTCTATAATGTGCCCCGGCTGTGCCAGGCATATAAGTCTATATGGTGGTCATCCAATCCTTGCCATCGCACTGAGGCAAGATTCTTTTAATTTTGCCATTGAGCTAAGTGAGGCTCTGAGAAGCCAAGCAGCTTGCCTAGAGTCACGGGACTGGCGTGGGGTGGAGTTGGGATTTGAAATGTTTCCTGGTTCCAAGTTCACTCCATAGCAGCCATGGGATTCTCAGTAACTGCATTTGAATTCCAAATACAAACCAGCAAAACTTCTTTTTTAAACAAATGATCTTCTCAAGTAAAGCCTCAGAGTCAACCACAAAAATACTTACTGCCTCAGAAAGAGTCTGTTGTGAATCTGATAATTATGGATTTCACCTATTTCCTGGTTCCTGAAGGAGGAAGCTAACGAAAGCTATGGGTTGCTTGCAGGGTGCAGTCTGTAATCATTACCTTGAAACAGATGGCCAATTATGCAAAAAAATCTCTTGCAGCTGATATCATTTTTCTAAACAGCTAAACGAGCAATTCAGTAAAGAGAAAAAAGAAAATCTCATCTAAAAGAACAGTTAATTCATAAATACTAGGACACTCTTACAAAAAGTTTAACACCATCTTTTAAAATATTCAGGATTCATTTGTGTTGGTCACTACACTCTTGAGCTGTGGTCATAAAACTTGTTGAAGGGCGTTTTGATTATCTGAACCACTGTAATTGTTTGACAAGCAGTTTGTGTCTTGGTGTGTTTTCTTAATTCTATTAGGTGGAAAGATTGTAGGAAAAGAGTGAATTTGAAAGATATTAAGAAATAAATTTTGTTTGTTTGTATGATACTTTACATATCCAGAAACTGAAACCTCTAAAGATTTCTGAAATGATTAACTTTGATTTAGTCATATTAGCTTGTATGTGATGTATGTGTCGTCGCTCAGTTGTGTCCGACTCTTTGTGACCCCATGGACTGTAGCCTATGAGGCTCCTCCATCCATGGGATTTTCTAGGCAAGAGTACTGGACTGAATTGCCATTTCCTTCTCCAATGTGATGTATAATACTAAGTAATTTGTTGATTGAATGGGTCAAGCAAATACGGCCCCTTCTCTCTCAATACTTAAAGCAGTCAAATACAACAATGTACTTGGGAAGCAGAAAAGGCAAAAATTGTTATTTTTAAGTTCAAGCTGTATATTCAACATGCAATCATGCTATTTGTCTTAAAAAATGAGACAAACTTTTTCTTGTCACCTGCTCCCATCCCTCACACTATTACCCCATTTGTCCTTTATAGCAAAACTCAAAAGTTGCTATCTCCAGTGAGATAACATTTTATATCTCATTTCTCTGTTCAAGACTGATAGCTCCTCATCTTACTTAGAGCAAAAGTCAACATCCAGTGATGGTTACAGGCCCTGGGGTCACTCTGTCATCACTGTTCTTTATGCTCCAGCCAGTATGGCCTCCTGGCTAGTCCTTGAACTCTAGAGCCTTAGGGCTTTTGCATCTTTCTCAGAATCTATCCCTCCTTAGCAGAATGCTCTTCTTTGTTTTTTTGGCCAGATACCACCCAGTTTGAGGGATCCTAGTTCCTTGACCAGGGATCAAACCTGCATCCTCAGCAGTGAAAGCTGAGTCCTAACCAGTGGTCCACCAGAGAATTCCCAGAATGCTCTTCCTTAAGTTGGCTCTAACATCGACTTCTCACTGAGACTGGTACTGATCGTTCTGTTTAAAATTACAGCACCCCTAAAAAAAAAGGGAACAAAATCCCTAAATTATAGCACCTCCTGTTCCCTTCAGTACTTAATTTCCTCCACTGATGCTAGCATCCTATGTATATTTAACTTTTCTTTTCCCTCTCCCATATACTAGAGTATAAGCTCCACAATGAATTTTGTCTATTTTGTTTTCTGATGCAGCCCACAAGGGCCTAGAATTGTACCTGAAATATAGTTGGAGTTCAAAATATGCTGAGTAAAAGGTTCTTCATGAAAATATGGTATTTAAAATCCTGTATCTTTAGCATAAAGCTTTAGTACTGATTACAATACTGGTATCTTATGTATGTGTTAATTTTTTTTTAAAATACTGTAGTGTGAGGAAAGAAACTAGCCTTTGAGGGTCTTAGGCAGGAGGAACATCACTCATATCTTGACTGGGGAGTAGTAAGAGGTGAAGTATGGAGACTGAGAAGCTAAGTAAAAATTACTTGGATCCAATGTTTACACGTCCACAAATTCCAAAAATTGCAAAGCTGGAATCTCTGTTTGTAAGTAGAATGCTTCCTAAGTAAGTTACAGTGTATGGGGTGCTGTCTTGTGAAACCTTCCAGAAACTGAAACTGCTTGCTTTTCTCAACTTGCTGATGCCAGCCCTGAGCCCCTGTGGAAGTCAATATTCTGTCATCGTGGCACTTTCTGGAGACTGTGAGCAGTGCTGCAAACTTGATCATTTCCCAGCAATGCAGATAACTGGCAAGTCGAACAGTGTCTTTCTGGTTCCCATATGAGAAATCTAGGAAGAAAGAACAAAATGGGGCTCATTGACTTGTATACTGCTCTCCTAGGAAAAACAGTAAAACACAGGTAAATGAAGGAATTGGGAGTTTGGTGTGCACTTTATCATTGAGATCTGAGGATTATGAAGCAAGTCCAACAACACTGAGCAGAAAGAGTGTGAGAAAGAGAAAGTCAGCTCCTGACATCTGGGAGCTGACCTGACACTCACAGCCAGGTCTTGATGATTTCATGTTGGACATGATAATTTCACAGAAGATCATCATTAGAAGGGACCATTCTGTGACTGTGATGGGTCAGACAGAAATAAGGCTACTCTGTAATCATGTCTGAACAGAGACAAAAAAATGCAAATTGTCCATACCACAAAAATAATCAGATATCCCCTTGCCTTGATTAATCTAATTGACTAAAGCTCCTTTTACCAACCACAGCTTTACTTTTGACAGTTTTACCCACCTTGTAATAGGTTTACTAGGTTATTGAGTCATAGATTTGGCCCCCCTTCCTGACATCAAGTCCAAGCTGCCCTAACTTTGCCTGACACAAGCCCAAATCTTTTCTAATACCCTCCTACTCAGACTTTCCCCACAGTTCTCCATGGTGTGCTGCCTCCTTTGTTGCAAGGGACAATAAACTAGAAATGAGAATTCCTGGTGGCTTTTGGCTAGAAGGCATTGACAGTGGTCTATTACAACACAGATTCTAAAGGAGCTCCCTGAGTATGATTTCCCTGATTCCACCCATCCTTTATTTTTTTCTTTTAAAAGTTTTTTTGGTCATGACATGCAATGTGTAGGATCCTAGTTCCCTGACCAGGAATCGAACCCTTGCCCCTGCACTGGAAGTGGGGGTCTTAACTATTGGACTGCCAGGAACTGTCCCACACCCATCCTCTAGTTTAATATTGATGCTCTGATCATACCAGTTTCAAAAAACTACAGGGCTCCCAGTTACTGTCTTATTCCTTTCAGGCTGCTATAAAAAAGTAACACCAACTGGGTAGCTTATAAAAAGCAAAAACTTATTACTCACAGTTCTGGAGGCTGGAAAGTCTAAGATCAAGTTTCCAGCATGGTTACCTCTGAAGGCTCAATTTCCTAGTTCATCACCAGCACCTTCTTTCTGTGTCCTCACTTGGTGAAAGGGGCTAAGGATCTCTCTGGAGCCTCTGTGATCAGGCACTAATCCCATTTATGAGAGCTCCACCCTAATAATTTGAGCAACACCCAAAGACCCCACCCATTGACACTAGGATTTCAACATTTGAATTTTGGGGGAGGGAAGATAAACATTCAGACTTACAAATAACCCCCACCAGCCAAATGTTTTCTAGTCTGGCCTGCCTGTCTAGAGTCCTGCCTCGTGCGTGCTTAAGTCTCATGTCCTAACAACCTTTTTAATCCAGAATGTTTAACTGTTTAATTCCTCTGTGCCTTTTCTCTTGATGTTCTCACGTCTTTGTTCTGATAGCTCCTACTCACCTCTCGAGTCTCAACTGTTACCTCCTCGAAGAAGCCTTCTTTGTGAATCTGTCAATCTAGCCATGTTTCATACCCACAACTGCATATTTTAACATAGCATTAGCACATTGAATTTAGTTACTTCCCTACCTCTTACTGAGGGCTGGGAGGATTTTTTTTCTTAACATCTCATGTGCAGAGTTGCTAGGTGGCTTAGATGCTCCATTAAAGTTTAATAAATAAAAGTAGATGATGGAAGATATATGTATATGTCTAACAGATTCATTTTGATGTACACCTGAAACTAACACAACATTGTAAATCAATGACACCCAATAAAAATTTTGAAAAACAGATGATGAATCCAGTAGGAGATTAAGCTGAAGATGTAGACAGTAGTGAGATTACAAATGTCCTTAAAGCTGTATAGGTTTTATTCTGTAGGCAATAACAACAACTCAAGTGTTTTTCAGCAGAGGAATGATCCCTGGCTGGTGTTTTATCAAGTTGAAACACAACTGACTATTCATTTGCTCTGTTTTCTTCATAAAATTGGTTTAATTCAAATAGGATGGTATTTTCTGGAACTGCACACTACTATCTGAGAAGTTCTAAATATACTACAACCATTATACTTCACTATGCCTTTTGAACATCAGCCTTGGTTTTATATGAAGAATGCAAGCAAAAACAAAGAAACAAAAACCCCCCAAGAGCTGTAACTCATTTTGAGAAGTGGGAAGTTACTCTCACCAGACTGCCCTGTAGACCTCGTTGCTATGAGGAGGATAAGAAATGGGTTTAAGATTGTTGCTCTGTGTTCTGTAGATCCTCTGAAGTAGGTGTGTAAACAACTGTAGAATCAAGTCTCAACCCCTCCCCAAGCCTCTGCTACCTCACAGACAGATGGTGGCCTCTTTGCCATCCCTCCCCTGCTCCCACCCCTCCAGACATCCTGAATGCACGTGGGAGTCTCTTGCAGGTGGTAAGAGATGGACACACTCAGGTTACCTTGGACAACATGTATGTATTTGTTAGGACATACAGGGAGGTGAGGAAGCCCAGATTCACCTCTGCAGCTGGACAGTCCAGTTCCGTAGACTGCTGGAATATCACTCATGCTCGTCCGGGTGAAAGCAGTAACTTTAGACTCTGGAAAACCAAGAGCAAGTCCTTTACCTTCCCTCTCTGCCACTCTCTCCCTACTTCTTACTCTTTTATTTTTAAATTTTCTTTATTTATCTACTTTTTACCTGTTTTGGCTGTGCTGGATCTTTGTCGCGTTGCACAGGCTTTCTCTAGTTGTGGTGCCTGTGGGCTACTCTTCACGTGGTGTGAGGACCTCTCATTGCAGTGGCTTCTCTTGTTACCGAGCCCAGGATCTAGGTGCACGGGCTTCAGCAGTTGCAGCGCTCCGGCTTCGTTGTTGAGTTGCGGGGGCTCAGTAGTTGTGCTGCACAGGCTTCGTTGCTCTGCGGCATGTGGAATCTTCCTGGACCAGGGATCGAACCCATGTCCCCCACACTGGCAGGCAGATTCTTATCCACTCCACCGGGGAAGTCCCTCTTACTCTATTCTTGACTGTCTCTCCTCTCACCCTTTGATTTTGCTCCTTTAAGGCCCTTATTGCCTCCTCTTTGTGTCTCTGAGTTTTGGGAGAATGCGTCTCTGCTGGTGAGTCAGGGTGCAGGACGCGTGGGGCAGAGGGGGCCTGGGGATCAGTGCTCATCTCCGGTCCAGTGTGTAGGTCCTGTGGTGCTAAGGCAGATGAACAACAGATAAGGAGTCCTGTTGCAGTGGACACTGGGGAGAATATGTAGCCTGAGACTTCTTGATTTAGAGTGTTGCAGGTATCTTCCACGGCTTGTACAGAACACGAGACTATTCTCAGTTCTCTGACTTTTATCTATTGTTCTTCCCTTTACCTGGAAAAATTTCCATGATTCTTTCCCCATTTACTCTGTTAAAAGATAAAGTGAGCCTTATTAAAATTGATTTATATTTGAGCAAAAATTGATTTGGGCAGCGGCAAAAACCAGAAGGGGTTATGGAGTGCTCCACCAACAGGAGTCTGAGGCAAGGTTTTTCTAGAGGAGTGTGTGCATGCATGCTCAGTTGGGTGTGACTCTTTGCAACCCTATGGACTGTAGCCTACCAGGCTCCCCTGTCCATGGAATTTTCCAGGCTAGAATACTGGAGTGGATTGCCATTTCCTACTTCAGGGGATCTTCCTGATCCAGGAATCAAACCTGCATCTCTTGCATCTCCTGCATTGGCGGGTGGATTCTTTATCATTGTGCCACCTGGGAAGCCCAATTTAGTTATATGTGTACATATATCTTTTCTTTTTCAGATTATTTTCCCATATAGGTTATCACAAAGTATTGAATAGAATTCTCTATGTTATGCAGTAGGTTCTTATTGGTTATTTTATATATAGCAGTGTGTGTATGTTAAACCCAACCTCCTAATTTATCCCTCTCTCTTCCCCTATCTTCCCTCTGGTAACCAAGATGAAATGTTTCAAACTCAATAAAAATCTTGGGAAATAGAATGCCATGTATATGATTCAGTAAGGTACAGTAATATGAATTGAAATAAAATTTTAGGAGCTAAGACATTTTCTGCTTTTGTGACATCAAATATGTTTCTTAGACATTTGGGATTGTGGTATCACACAAGTTCTTTTGTAGTTACCTCAAAACTTTTTAGGTATAAACATGAGAGCTAAAATCAATATATAAGATATATTCCTAATCCAGCCTGTCTCATCTCTTGACCTCCTCTTCAATGTTATTAATTACAACCTACCTTCCCTTCCATTTGTTGGCTCTTAGTTAATGAGCATATCTGTGTTTGACCAAAGGCCACCAAAGGAAAATGTTTTCTGTGGTTTTGTTTTATCCATTCACTAAATCTCCAAGCAGAAATAACTCTCCGAAGCAGAAGTCCACAGTGGAGCTATATAGTAAATGTTATTTAAAACCAATGTTTAATTTAATTGAAAAAATAATATATGTACTTAGTGGAAAGTGTATCCACTTTTTTTGTGGTGGGGGGGGAGTGGGAACCGTAGTTCCCTAGTCCTCTTTCCCCAGAAGCATCTGACTTGGCCACTTTTTTGACTGTCTTTATAGAAAAATAAAATCTGTGAATTTATAAGTATGTGTGTGAAAGTAAATGCATATCTATGTGAGTGTAAACCTCCTTTCTACTTTTAACCAAATTAGGAGCATGCATTATATCTGTTCTGTACAGTTGGTAGTAGCAGAAACAGAAAAGCGGACCTAACACTGAAGCCTGGAGATGATAAGAGTCACTGCAGTCTTTTCAGGGTCACAGAGGGCCATCAGAGTGTCATTCATGTCAGGAGAGCTGATATTGTGTCTTTAATGGCAATGAGCCAATTTTTAGTATTTCTAAGAAGCCTGTCTTCTGAAAATGTTTCCTGTATTTTTGCTTCCCTGTGTATCCTTATGATAAACCCCTATCACCTGACATAACCAGAGCCATTCAGTTTTTTTGAAAATTGAAGTATAGTTGATGCACAGCATTATGTTTCAGGTATACAACACAGTGATTCACAATTTTTAAGGTATATTCCATTTTTAGTTATTATAAAATATTGGCTATATTCCTGGTGTTTTACAATGTATCCTTGTAGACTATTTTTTATATATAGTAGTTTGTACCTCTTAGTCCCCTATCCCTATCTTTCTCTCCCTCCTTCCCTCTATCTACAGGTAACTACTAATTTGTTCTCTATATCTGTGAGCCTGTTCTTTTTTTTTTTTTTTTTTTTTTTTTTGCTTTATTAACTAGTTTGTTGTACTTTTTTAAGAATCCACATATAGGTGATATCATATAGCATTTCTTTTTTTCTGTCCGACTTATTTCACTTAGCGTAATACCCTTCAGGTCTATCCATGTTGCTGAAGTAGCAAAATTTTATTCTTTATGACTGAGTAGTATTCCAACTGTATGGGTACACCACATCACCTTTATCTGTTCACATTTAGGTTGTTTCCATTTTTTTGGCAATTGTAATTAATGCTTCTGTGAATTTTGGTGTACATCTAAAGCTGTTCTTGAAACTATTTATTCAATAAAAAGCAACTAACAAATACTTTTGGGCTAGATACTTGCCGAGATAAAGAAAAGAAGAAGCCAACTGAGAATGGATGACTGTCACTTTTTCTCTGTATTGTGATCCAAAAACTGCTTTTTTTCCTCATTGTCTTAGAAACTCCAGCTTTTCTTTTTGGGGTGTGCTGAGTACTCTGAAGTTTTGGTGACTAAAATGAGTAGGAAGTTAAAGCTTGGACATGTCTAATACCAGGGAGGTCCTATGGCTTCTACAGATAAGTAAAAGGGTAGAAAGGATCTTAGATCTTGTCAGTGATAGAATATTTATTTGCCTTTTAGGGACATATTTGGCCCCAGTTAGTAGTGGTTAAGAGGCTCTCCAGAAAGTACATCCTCTATTGTATAAAAATCTCCACGGAGATAATCAAAGCACAAGTAGAGGAAAAGTTCCAACCTTAAAAAAAAAAAAAAAAAAAAGACTAAAGCCAGGATCTACAACTCAGTCTGTAAAAGTCACAGGTTCTTAAGTTACAGTGTTAACTTTAAGTGGTCTTAAAGGGATACACAGTAACAAGGTTGAAGAAATGATAATTCTGTATCCATTCTTGGAACAATTTGCATAGCCATATATTGCATTAAGTAGTAGTGTTTGTAGTAGTGTTTGTGTGATTGGCATTAACAACCTGTTCTTCATGGTCTAGGGCCATCATGTAACTTGATCTAGGGCCAGAATGTAACTTGAACCTTCTCACATCTGATACTAACAATGTGTTCTGGGTGTAGTTAAGTATTAGGTACTGATCATGATTTGTTACTCCCTTTCTCCTTCTGTATTCTTTATACTTCCTGCTTCCTGTCTTAATTTTCCTGCCTTTTTGTAAAGGTAAGTGGGGGAGGGAAGCACAGCTTGAGCATTGAAAACGGAGTTATTGTTGAACACCTATTATTACCACTTAACCTGTGCTATTTTGTCTGAAATAGCAGTTTTTAACAGAACCCCCAGAAATGAATATGATTGATAGATGAAGCAATTGTAGCTCAGAACAAAAGTAAACTACTCAAATCATGTAGTCCAAAGAGATATCTTTTATCTTACGTTTGTCAAACTCCCAGCTCATGCTCTTTTCTTTATATAAGTGGTTCTTAACCTTACTGGACCCAAAGTTCCCCTGTAATAACAAATATTTTGTGACATCACTTTTACTTATCCTGAAATAAATATTTAAACAATAACATCTACCTATATATATAACTTTAAAAATTAATATATTCCTTAACAGCAATATTAGAAACAAATATGGATTTCAATGCAAATATTTGGGAAAACTATCTTAGAAGGTATAATGAAGCAGTCAGTTGCTTGTACCTATGCTACTGCTGCTGCTTGCTGCTAAGTCGCTTCAGTCGTGTCCGACTCTGTGCGACCCCATAGACTGAAGCCCACCAGGTTCCCCCGTCCCTGGGATTCTCCAGGCAAGAACACTGGAGTGGGTTGCCATTTCCTTCTCCAGTGCATGAAGTGAAAAGTGAAAATGAAGTCGCTCAGTTGTGTCTGCCTGTTAGCAACCCCATGGACTGTAGCCTATCAGGCTCCTCCGTCCATGGGATTTTCCAGGCAAGAGTACTGGAGTGGGGTGCCATTGCCTTCTCTGGCTTGTACCTATACTTAATAGCTAATAAATTTGAATTTAAAAAGAAGAGGACAATAGGAATAAGACATGAATGTTTTGATTCTATGTTATCTTTTGCTAAGTATTTGCAGATATTCATAGAACTGTATAATAATGTAACAATAAAAGGAGCAGCTGATATGTTTTATGTTAAATTCAAGTAACATGGACAACACTGCTGCCAGTGACTTGACTTTCTGAGATGATGAACAACTCTTGATAAGGTTCTATGTAAATAAGAAAGGCTTTCCTTGGTTTACGTGGTAATTGCAGTCCAGGAAAACTCATAACAAAGCCTACTTTATCTGTAATCCAGAGGATCTAGGTTTTAATCATTATATATATACTCTCTTCCCAACATGAATCTCTAGTAGGACATTTGAAAATCATGCAGGGGACTTCCCTGGTGGTCCAGTAGCTAAGACTCTGTACTTCCAAAGCAGGGGGCCTGGGTTCCATCTCTGGTCAGGGAACTAGATCCTGCATGCAACTAAGACTCAGCACAGCCAAAAAAAAAAAAAAAAAGAAAAGAAAAAAGGGAAGAAATAAAAAAGAGAGAGAGAGAGAAAATTCTGCAGAATGCCAAACAGCTCTTCACTGAGCTGAACCTCTCTGAGATTAGAATTCACACAGTATCCTTACCTCATCCTCTACCTCTCCCAGTGCCAATGGTGTCACATAATCATTGTAAAACCAAAAAAGCTCCCATAACATTTCAAACAGTTTTCCAGTATCACCCCACCCACCCACTGGCAACATTGCTTTATGCCAGTTTGCTTGAGGTGAAGCACTTGCTCTGAGCCCTGAAGCTAGGCAGTAAAGGTGGGGGTGGGTGCGGCGGGCAGAATGGGAAAGCAACAGGAAGGGAAAAACAGTAGAAAGGCCTCCTGTTTTGCACTTTAGTTTTAGGATCATCCTTATAGGATTGTAATTACACAGAGTAAAACATGACTGGTTAAATCTGTGAGATTCCAAGCTTTTGCAATAGCTCAAAGTTACATATCTGCTGTGGCTACTTCACAGGCTTGTAGGATCCTGTGATAGTCAGTCAGGGTGGCATGACCACAGTGCTTTAGGTCAGTCTAGTGGGGAGGCGCTTTCAGGGTAGGATGGTGTGCCCTGAGTTTAGTGCCTAGAGATGCCACTGAGCAGCTTCAATTTTCTCACCTGGAAAATTGAGTAATGGATTCGAACCTGGAAAATATACAAATAATGCCTGCCTTACAGGAATGTTGTTAGAACTGAATGAAATAGCGTATTAGGTATCTAGGACAATGATTCAATAAATGTTAGTTCTCATTCCTTCTTTTCCTCAAAAAAGATGCTTTTTAGGCAATTTTTGACTAATCTTTTTTTTTTTTTTGCTTGTAATTTTTTCCTTTTAATATTTCTATTCTAGACCTGTATAATTTCATTCTCCTACATTTTGCCTAATCCCAGAAAGTAAGGAAAGCAAATTTAAAAGTTTGCTTCTATACATGATCCTCAAACTAAGCTATCTCAGTGTAGAATTCTATGTTATGGTAACTAACGTGGACTCTTCCGAGAAGGGCTTCTTCAATAAAGCTTAGTGTAAACCTAACAAACAATTTCAGTCAACAGAAATCTCAGTTAAACTTGAAATATTAAATATATTAATTTACTCAGAATTATTTTTCATTGTATTATCAATGCTTATTTCTCTTGAGCCAAAAATAACTCTGTAGGAATACCCATATTTCTTTTTGTTATATCTCTAGACATCCCTGTGACAGAATTTTCCTCAGCGTGGAATTCTAAATTATTCTATTCCCTCTTGCCACAGAACACTTAGAGCTCATTTTCAACTCTCGCCACACTTGTTAAGACTCATAGAATCGTAATTTTGCTTCAATCATGGACACTGACTTCCAAGAAGCTTCTGGGTAAGATTACTTAGGCGCTAAAGGATAGAGGAAGAACTCTACCATTACCTTACTTCAACATGCAAATCATATGCTTTTCCTTTTATTTCATGTTGTCTGGTCTTATCATCCTGAAAAGGAAGCGTGCTTATTTGATCAGCTTAATAGAAGAAGTATTATAAATAGATGGCCAGGTAACTTCTATTTCCTACCCAGACACTTCACAGAGTGAAAAGGAAGGTATTAATAATTACTCTGGGACAACAGGGGTTAAACTAGGCCTCCGAGTCCCTCTAATTATAGGAAAGGAAAAAAAATGTGATGTGAGAAAGTTTATTGTACCTTTGCTAATTAACTACCTACAAGACAGGCCAGTTTCCTGGGCAGTAAGGAAGGTTTTGAATGGTAGGCATTTGGGGAGGGTGTGGGGAGAGGAGGGTGTGGGATAAAAACAGAAGCAGGTAGCGAAGGGACAGTGTCAGCACTAAGCTTGAAGCCAGGAGACGCGGGTACTGCCTGTCCTGGCTCTGGCCCGGTGACACATTCTGGGGAGTTGAGGACGGAACTCTGCCGCAGCCTGCCAGCTTCTTCGGGAAGCGTCCTGCCCTGCGGGCCGCCTCCCCTCTTCTCTGACCCCTCCCTCTGCCCCAGTCCCGGGAGCCCCGCGGGCAGGAAGGGCAGGAAGGCTGGCCAGCAACGTTGGCCAGCAGAGGGTGGGAAGAAGCTGCCTCGTGAGGGGGCGGGGTGGGAGCGGGTCACAAACAACCCCGGAGCAAAGGTGAGAGGCTCTAGCCGGGCTGTGACTAAGCGTCTCCGATGCTATGACAGGATTCTATTCCTGGCAGCTCC
Source organism: Muntiacus reevesi (assembly GCF_963930625.1). Taxonomy (NCBI): domain Eukaryota; kingdom Metazoa; phylum Chordata; class Mammalia; order Artiodactyla; family Cervidae; genus Muntiacus; species Muntiacus reevesi. The sequence continues at coordinate 126,905,901 of NC_089249.1, read as the reverse complement.
TCTCCGCGTCTTCCCGGTCTCTCTTCTTGGGGCTCTCTACCCCTGGGGTGGGAGGTGGCTCAAAATTGAGCAACCCAAGCCCAGAAGAATCTTCACACACTCTCCCTTGAGTCTCACCTGCCCTACCCGTGGGTGAGGTTTTCTGTGCATCTCAAGCCTTCTAATGAATTAGGGTCTAAGGCGGTCAGTAAGTTGCCTCCGCTCCCTCACCCCAGCCCTTAGTCACCTCTCATCGGGGGAACCCCATGGTACATGTTCCTTTGCCTCCTCTTGCCCTGTCACTCTGCAGTACATTTTTCTGTCTTTCAGGTGTCCTAGTTTAGAATAAAAATCAATTGCATTCTTCCTCTCTCTCAAGATGTTTATAGTTTCTTGCATGGCCCATTTTCTTCACAAAGTGCTCATCTCTTTATGTCAGGATCACATCCCCTCATCACTCTGTTTTGACCGCTGGTGGCTCCGCATGCTTGCTTTCCAGTTTTCCATGATTTCTTTGGGTGGGTTTTTTGTCTTGTTTTTGTTTGGCCATGCCGCAGGGCTTGTGGTCTTTTAGTCCCCTGACCAGAAATTGAACCCGGACTCTCAGCAGTGAACATACAGAGTCCTAACCACTGGACTGCCAGGGAATTAATTCCTTTGGGTGGTTTTGAAATATCACATGCCTCATAGATATTTCATTGTAAGTGTTACAAATCTGCTTCCTGGTTAACATGAATGTGGTCATACATGAGCATTTTGCCAAACAAATTTCAAAATTTTGTTTAAGGACCTGTTGGGGATCAAATAGCTATTTTTTTTTTTAAATTCATGTTTGTATATTTATAAACTGGAAAGTTTAGTCATAAGTCTCTTTACTAATAATTATAATTTAATGTCTCACAAACTGCTACATTCTTGGATATAAAACATCTAGTTGTAGTTTCTCCTTCTCTTTTGAGGTTCTCTTACATCTTAAGTGTCAAACAAAAGGAAGCTTTTAAGAGGATAAGTGGTTTAGAAATCTGGAAAATTTGAGACAGCACCTGACATGGGGAATGTTGGTGATTTATGATGTCTTTCAAATTGGCTCGTAACTTTGCAGCATTATTATACTAGGCTAAAGCTCAGATATCTCCTCTGACCTGAAGCATATTGTGGAAGAGGATAGATATATATAGCTATTCATGTTTGATTTATCTTACTCGTTGCTTTAGTATCTATGTAATATCCACAAAGGCAAGACTAAAACCTATCTCAGTCCTTTTAACCTTTTCATATATTTCAAGAATTGGTTTGAGCTTTTTACTTTCTTTGATAACATAGTTGGTTTGATTAAATTTCATTAACAAAGGAAAATGTTCTTTTGGTTACTCTGGGAAGTCATTTCATAGATTACAACATGTGACTTGATTTTCCTTTTTCGAGGGGTAGGGAATAAAATTATCTTTGTCACATTATTTTGTCCATTAAAAAAAAATGGGGAAAAACAGTGGTTGTACCAGGGAAAGAACAGTACAAAGGATGAATCACCTTTTATTTAAGACGCCACTGCTGACCCAGGACAGCTAATTTAGAAGTGAATCATTTATAGAAAGTTCTACATAGTTCAAGGCAGGGCTTTGTACAATATCCTTATGAAGGTCTAAAATAGAGCATACAGTATCAGGTTTCTAAATATCTGTCTTGTTGCCAATTTTATATCTTTGACAAACTGAAACTTTTTTCTAGATGACTGTAGCCATTGTCAAGGTGAAGGCAAAGGTATTGTATTTATAAAATGATATGTATTTAAAAAAACAAATCTTTAGAAATTTATTACATGTGTTATACTGGGAAAATAATAGAGATCTTAACTATCTATTTAATTACATTCATTTCTTTGGGTTATGGTCAGTTTTAAAATTAACTGGAAGAAATAATTTAAAATGACATATTAAATCAAATTAAACAATGTATCAATACTTAAAAAAAGTATTTATTTGTCTGTGTTGGGTCTTTTTTTTTTCATTTATTTTTATTAGTTGGAGGCTAATTACTTTACAATATTGTAGTGGTTTTTGCCATACATTGACATGAATCAGTCATGGATTTACATGTGTTCCCTATCCTGATCCCCCCTCCCACCTCCCTCCCCATCCCATCCTTCTGGGTCTTCCCAGTGCACCAGCCCTGAGCACTTGTCTCATGCATCCAACCTGGGCTGGTGATCTGTTTCACCCTTGATAGTATACTTGTTTCAATGCTATTCTCTCAGAACATCCCACCCTCACCTTCTCCCATAGAGTCCAAAAGTCTGTTCTGTACATCTGTGTCTCTTTTTCTGTTTTGCGTATAGGGTTATTGTTACCATCTTTTAAAATTCGATATATATGCATTAGTATACTGTATTGGTCTTTATCTTTCTGGGTTACTTCACTCTGTATAATGGGCTCCAGTTTCATTCATCTCATTAGAACTGATTCAAATGAATTCTTTTTAATGGCTGAGTAATATTCCATGGTGTATTGTGTTGGGTCTTAGTTGTAGCATATAGAATCTTTGGTTGCAGCCTGCAGAATCTATCAGTTCCCTGTCCAGGAATGGAACCTGGGCCCCCTGCACTGGAAGAGTGGAGTCTTAGCCACTGGACCACCAAGGAATTAATTCCCTGTATTAGTATTTTGATGTTAATCAAATATATTAGATGGTTAATATCAATATTTTGATTGATATTTTATTTTTTAATACATTTGATTTTTAAAGTCCAATTACAAAAGCTCCTTTTTGTAAACTACCTTAACTTATTTTTTAAAAAAATTGAAAGATATATTTATTTATTTGGCTGCACCAGGTCTTAGTTGCAGCATGTAGGCTCTAGTTCCCTGACCAGGGATCTAACCCCAAGTCCCCTGCATTGGGAGCATAGAGTTTTAGCCACTGGACCACCAGGTAAGTTCCTTAACTCTTTTAAAGAAGTGGATGGTTTATTAAATAAACAGTGTATTTGGCTCCATGTAGAGCAAAAACTTTGTAGTCTTTGCCTTCTAGGAGTTTTAGGTTTAAAGCTGAATTTATATTTACATCACGGCTATGCTATCATGGCTTAGAAAAAGCACAAAAGTCTGAATTCCAGTTTTGACTCTGTCATTCACTAGTTATTTGACCTTAGACGAATTATATAAGGGATGTTGAACCTTTTTTTTCCCCTTCTGCATAGGGCATAGTGATGCCTGCACTTATGACCTGATGCACTGAGTTAATAGATTAGCTGAGCTAATGCTTTAGGAAGTGATCAGTAACTTGGATCTCTCTGTGCAGATATTAGGTATGAGAGAGGCAATGTTGTAGGGGAAAGAGCTTAGGGTTGGATAACCAGGGCTGAAGTTACATATGCACCAAATACTACTTAATCACAAACTGTTTTTATCTCTCTAAATATTTATGTTCTCATCTGTAAAAAAAATGGGTGTAGTAATGTCTCTCACATAGAATTGTCATAGGATTAAATGAGGTAGTATGTGGAAATGCCTGGTACACATAAGTGATCAATTAGTGTTTCTGAGATCTTAATTTTTATTTACTTTGTTCTTCCAGCCCTTTATCTTCCCAGCTCTTTCACTTTTACAGTGGTCTACTAGAGCTGGGAGCCAGTCTCCAAACTGTGTAGAGCTGAGAGGGATGGGCAGGTGTCCCAGTCGTGAATGTCACTGAAGAGTTGTTTGAGTTCCAGAAGTTCCTTGATAAAACACATCTACCAAATATTTTTGGGAATCATGTAGAATAAGACACTCAGTTTTTGGAAGGAGTTTTGAGTAATATAATTCTGTCACTCTGGCTAGGCTATAGTTTTTTTGTTCAAGCAATCAGGATAAGTGGGTGATCTTTTTACCTCAATAATTATTCTTAGTTTCAGGTTGTTTTTAATTCTTGCTATTTTAAAGGCAATTGACTAGGTGGAAATACAGTCTTTTTTCTCTTTTTGAGAAAAAATTCTGTGAGGTTTAGATAATAGCCTAAATAGTTATATCTGAGAATATCCCAGATGGAACCTTAGTCATTAACAAAGAAAACGTAATCCAAGTGGTTTTCTTGTGTACAAAGATGGTGGTATTAACTCCAGATGAAAGTATGGTTAATTACTAGGTTTAGTATTATTATGTACTTTCTCATCTTTATTTTCTGTAATGACATTGGCTGATATTTCTATAATGCTTATTTTAGAAAAGTATAAAGAGTTAGCAAGGTTCTTGGTAGATTGAGATATAGGAAAGTAGTTGTATTAAAGTATTTGGTAACACTGTTATTTTAGATAATCACAGGAGGAAACTGTTTTAGTTGCTTATGTTTAAAATCACATTCCCAAATACTGTAACGCGAGCCATATAAGCCCATAATTTCTTCCAGAGATTTTGGAACATGTGGAATCTTGGGCCAACTCAGTTCCTGTTTAAGGAAGGCATTAAACAAAAAGTTGGAAATGGACTTCCTGGAGTTTTAAAAATGAATCTGATGTGTTTTGGAGAGATTTGTGATCTGTTTGTGGGTCAGAATATCTTTTGAAACACTAATGGCAAATGATTTATTTAAATGTATTCACAAAGCATACTTATGGAATATATAATGGCACCACCAGAGAAAAACTAATATTATTTTATGTTAATGGCTCTATATAGTAGTTCAGACTCTTATCATCCTAGCCATATTGAGTTTCCAGGGTGAATAATCATAACCATGTGATAAGAACTGAAAAATAGCAATTGAAATATAAAAGCATGGTAAAAAAATGCTCATCAGTTACACTCAACAAAAAACATTGAAGTATAATGTAATTTATAGGAGAAAATGAAATCCATCCTGGTTATGACATTTAAAAAGGAGCAAATCTAATTTTCAGGAAAAATAATGCAATTTAAGAAGCTGTCAAGCGTAGGTGTAAGTATTCAAGGAGCACCTGTATTCCAGGGATAATACTAATAATAACCTTTAGAGTTTTTTAGTTTAAGAAGACTTTTATGTATACTCTCTTACTGAGTTTTAGTAATAGCTGTGTGATGTAGACCAAGCTTTACTAATACCAGATGTCCATGAAGACTAAGAAGGTCAGATGACTGAACTCGTGAGAGTACAGAATTGGGACTGGATGTGGGTCTTTTACCTCTTAACCCACTGTTTCCTTCTTTCTTTTACTTCTATTTTTCTCTTTCTTTTTCATAACCATTCCAGGTGTAACCTAGCTCCTTTTTGGATATCTATTTTGCTGATATTGGAGTAAGGGAAGGCTTTACTTTGTGCCTAAAATTTTTGAGAGGATATGAAATTATAGGATAAGAATGCATAACACTTCAATGCCTAGCATTTCATTGCATAACACTTCAATTCATAGCAATTACATAACACTTCAACACATAACACTTCTATGCATTAAAGGAAACACAATTCACCATAGACCTCAGAGTTGCCTCTTTTTTTTTTTTTTTTAGGATTAAATGAAATAGGTAGAAAGAACTTTTAAACTGTGAATTGTAAGGAGTTCCTGATAGTCTAGTGGTTAGGATTCTGTGCTTTCAGTGCCTTGGCCCAGGTTCAGTCCCTGGTTGGGAAACTGAGGTCCTACAAGCGGTGTGGTGAGGCCAAAAACAAAACAAAAAAGCCCCCTGTGAGTTATGAAGACACAAAGGATAATAATTCTATCAGTTAGAAATCTGTTAGCCCGGAATTGGTTGGTGAAATTATTGGCTTCTGGGATAGGACTGTGTATCAGATAGGATTTTTTCAGCTACAAGTAGCACAGAGCTAGTTAAACTGCCTAAGACAACTTGTTTTACATACAAGAGGTATTGTGGTGGTTGCCAGAGCTGGTTATCAGAGCAACTCACCAATGTCAAGGACCTAGGTTCACTCCAAATCTTTGCCTTTCTTGGTGTTGATCTCTTCCTCAGTTAGTAGTAAGGTGGTGGTGGAAGTTCCTAGATCACGTACAGGTAAGGGCACGTACAGGGGCAGAGGGGATGGCTGTCTTACTGTGTTTGCTTCTTAGGAATGAAAAGACACTTCTCTGAAGCTTCCTGGACTTCCTCCCAAGTCTTGTTGGCCAGGGTTGGGCCACATGCTTACTCCTATATTACCACTTTCCTAGTTTGAGCCTTATGTCTGTAACGGAGGAGGTGAATTGTCCTCCAAAGCACATAGAAGGTATAAAAGTGAAGTCACTCAGTCATGTCCAACTCTTTGCACCATGGATTGCAACCCACCAGGCTCCTCTGTCCATGGGATTTTCCAGGCAAGGATACTGGAGTGCTTTGCCATTTCCTTCTCCAGGGGATCTTCTTGATCCAGGGGTCAAACCCGGGTTTCCTGCACTGCAGGCAGATTCTTTACTGACTGAGCTACCAGGGAAGCACTTCATACCTGCTATCTGAAGATTACCTTAGGAGGGGAAGGGGGTAACAGCTTCCAGTGTCCATTACTGAATGTCTTTAGGTGAGACAGGATCCAGAGGCTCTACCCTTCTGCATGTGTCAGTTTTGTCCCCAGGGTCAGTCTTCTAATGTTGAAGTGACAGCTGCAGTTAGTCACATCAGAGTGGGAGAGATACCTTTCTAGGAGCTTCTGTGGAAAAGAAGATTCCTTCCCCAGAAACCTTAACAAATCCTTTCTTGTATCTCTTTAAAATAATTTTATTTGCTTGGCTGCCTTGAGTCTTTTGACATATGGGATCTTCTATCTTTAGTTGCAATATGTGAGATCTAGTTCTGTGACCAGGGATCAAACTCTGGCAGCCTGCATTGGGAGCGCAGAGTCTTAGCTACTGGACCACCAGGAACGTCCCTCTTCTTTGTATCTTACTGGCCTAAGTTGGATTATGAATTAGTCATTAACTGATTTAAACCTAATCATGATTCATTTCTGATGGAACTGAGGGTGGGGTCACTCGTCCCCAAGTTGCCATATGTCAAAAACGGGGACTGAAACTTGAGGGGGCAGGGGAACGGGTACTGCAGATATTGATGTCCAGCACAATAACAATTTAAGGCTCTCCATCTGGCCCCAAAGGGCCGTGGCTTTCTCCTTGCCTTCAGCTGTCTCTCCTATAAATCACAGTGACAGGCATGCAGTAAGACAAATATGACAATAAGATGAATTCCTACCTGCCAGAAGTTTACAAAGCAACACATGGTTAAGTTCCACAAGAAACGTATAAAATTTGATAGGTATATAGAAGATGAAGTAATAGCATTAGCTTAGGGTGTTGTTAGAAAATGCTGTTTAGCTAGACTTTATTGGATGGGGAAGATTTTGATAGATATAGACTAGATTTAGAAGTCGAGTTTTAGCCATGGCATTTTTGACCAAGGGAACAACATGCGTAGATATATGGAGATAGGAAAAATGCAAAGTATAAAATTATTAAAGACAAAAAAAATTGGTAAAGACATGGGATTCTAGAACAGAGCTGTCCAATGGTAGCTGCTAGTGAAGTATAGATATTGAGAACTTTAAATGTGGCTAGTCCAAATTAGGGGTTTCTCCTGGTGACTCAGGGGGCTTCACTGGTGGCTCAGATGGTAAAGAATCTGATTGTCATGCAGGAGACCTGGGTTTGATACTTGGGTCAGGAAGATCCCCTGGAGAAGGAAAAGGCAACCCATTCTAATATTCTTGCCTGGAGAATTCTATGGACAGTGGAGCCTGCTGAGCCCCAGTCTATGGGGTCACAAAGAGTCAGACACAGATCTTAAAAACTTATTAAAAATGTAAATTCTCAATTTCATTTTAAAAATAAATGATTAGATGTTAAAATGATATTTTGGATATATGGGGTTATATGAGGAAATTAGATTAGTTTCACCTATATCTTTTGTTGATGTGATTTTTTTAGAAAATTTAAAATTATGGTGCTTGTGTTACATTTCTATTGGGTAGTACTGCTTTAGAAAGTGGAGTAGTCATAAATACGCCATCAAGCTTATTAAAATTGGCAATGGTGTTGGTAAAGCACCAAATATAGATACCCCAAAAGATGTTAAGGATTTCATTTTACAATAAAAATCATCAGAAATGTATCTCTAATGGTTGGATAATTTTCCTTATATAGTACCTTACTCTGAGTTTACTTTCTTTTGATTTAATTTGTTCACCATAGAGTATAAAAAATGATGTTAAGTACCATGTTGTCCTGACTTTTTCTAGTATATCCCTGGAAGCGAGTATTTCTTAAAGGAGCATTGATGATAAAACTGTTTCAGTGTTTCTTTTCTTGTATTTTTTCCCTTTCTTTTGACATCAAACATTATAGTGCTAATTGGATAAAGTCATAATTTTCTCATCCACAAAATGAGGTTAGTAAAACTTAGTACACAGGTTGGTTTTATTAAATGAAGAAAGTGAATGTGCAGAAAATGCCATTTGGATATAAACCGAGCAGGGCCCTGTGTTAAACTTCATAGGAGAGAGAAAGATGACTAAGTTCTCATCTCTCTGAGTCAGGGTGACAAATGCATGTTACACCAATGGACTTGAAGGGAAGGTGACTCAGACACTCAAATGAGGTGCTAGATTTAAACGATGGCAGAGAAGTAGAGTGATCCCTCCCAGGCAGTCACATCCCTGCAGAATCTCAATAGACAAGAGCATGGGGATAGGGTGGGTGCCTGGGTGGCAGGCTTTTTAGATTTTGGATTGAAGGAAATGTCTGAATGGAGATAGGAAAGTTCACAATATGTCATGAGATTCCTTTTTTGGTCTTAAATATCCACGACTCTTAATATATTGCAGCTGGATTATGTTGCCCCAATGTATATCAGTGGATCATTGCCTAGCCTGGGAGTTTCTTGTGTATGAGGACTGGTCCTAGTCATCTTTGTACATCTAGTATGCACCATGGAACTTGGCAAAAAGCACCTGTCCAATAGAGGATTGTGAGTAGATGAATGAGCACGAACTTTCCAGCATTTAGAGAGTTATATACCACTTTTTAACTTTTCAGTTCAAAATACAGTATCTACGAGGAGTATTTGAATCTCTAGACCTTTATGACATATAGATGTATTCACTGATAGTTGTGCATTGACTTGTGTGATAGGATTTTATCTTTCCTTGAGGGACTAATCTAAAGCCACAGAGCTTCAGTTACCTGCTGCCACAGGGGGCTCTTCCTCCACCTCCCAGGGACCATGACATTTCTGCTGATTTTCAACACAACCTTCTGTGGAACTCCGTTCCATGGCTTTACTCCTTCCAGGAAAGAAACCCTGATGCCTTGGCTGCCAACTGCTGGCTGCCCAGAGTGGAGCATAATTCTGTCTTGGAGGAAGCATAATGGGGAAGGGTTATACCTAACAGGAAATCTAGTATTTGCTCTGCAGTGAAGTGTGTAAAAAGATTGAAAGAAAGGACGCAGCTTAGCAACTAGACGTTTACTTTGTGTGGGATTTCCTTTTGGGTTTTTTTTTCCCATACCCTATTTTATCATCATTATGTTTTAATGTTTTATTTCCTGTCTGCTCAGTAAGGTGCTGTATTAGTGGTGGTTGGATCTGCTGTGAACACCATTTACCGATTCACTGGAAAAAGAACAAGGAGAAAACTTTTCTACTCACTTTCCATCATTTTGAGAAAGGAAGTGAGAAAAGCTGTTTTCTATGCATTGCTACTTCTCCCCTTTGTCCATTAATAATCATTTTTGTTAGTGGACTAATTGATACCACTGAGTTTACAATTGGAGTAAGAAATAGGGGCCACTATTGGCCTAAATGACTTCTCATCACTCCCCACCTTGAATAATAAAAATTTAACACCTGCAGATATTTGCAAAGAGTAACTACAAAGCCAAATGTATTATGTCCTCACTGGGACACAAAGGGTTGTGTTAAAGGCCCAGCAGTTTTTAGCACAACTCACCAAAGACCTGGGTGAGAAAAGGAAAGGGCAGGGGCAGCTGTTCTTGCTTTCAGGCACTGATCCTTCATACCCTGTGGCCTCTTCCTTGTCCTCATCACTAGCTCATTTCATGTACCTCTGGGATTTGATCAGGCCTTTGATGAACATGCTGGGCCTTTAACTGTAGAGCAGGGAGAGCTGTTTCAATTCAGACGTATTTTAATAGGGCTTAAAAAGCCATTTAACAAGTAGTGATTGCACAGTTCTTGAGCTCCCAGAGGTTTATGGGTGTTTATGGTTTAAAGCTCAAGCAGGGAAATCAGGAATGGTGTGAAACTTGGAGAGGTAGGGAGCAGGTTGGAAGTTGAAAGCTGAGGCAAGGATCAGGAATGGCAATATCTATGGCAAATGTTACTTGATAACAAAAGGTAAACTTTTTCACTTAGTCATTTTGGTATAAAAAAGCTGCATTAAAATATCTTTGGTACACAGAAGGTACTCAGTAAATATTTATTGAACTTTAAACCAATGGCATGTTTTTCTAATTAAAAAAAAATATGTATTTATTTATTTGGCTGCACCAAGTCTTAGTTGCCTCACACAGGATCTTTGACCTTTGTTACAGCGTGAGGGATCTTTAGTTGTGGTGTTCAAACTCTCAGTTGTAGCATATGGGCTCTAGTTCCCTGACCAGGAATCAAACCTGTGACCCCTTGATTGGGATCAAAGTCTTAGCCACTGGACCACTAGGTAAGTCCCCAGTGGCATATTCTTAACCCTCCTTCTTCTCTTCCATTTTGTAGTTGGGCCCCACAAATTACTGAAATTATGGTTGGCAAGCTTGAGTAGCATTGCAGATTTTAGCAAAATAAATTGTATTTTTGAAGGAAAATGAGGTCAAACAAAGACTTGGTAAATGTAAGAAGTCCCTTTACAACCTCCACACAACTTCTACCATCCTGTGTATCTGACTAAGTTGCATTAGTCTCTCCAGCCCTCAATTCCTCCATTTTTAGAGCCAAGGGATTGGACTAGTCTTCCAGGTCCATTTTAGACATGTTTTAAACAATTAGGAAAAAAAAATGACTTCATTCACCATTTACTTTTCTCAAGCACAAAAATGCAAGATAAATAAAATTTTCCTTATTTAAAAAAAAATTATGTGTTTTCCAAAATAGTGTTGCCTCTACTCTTATTGGGTTATACATATCATGACCTTTGGGAACACAGCCTTTGATGTCAGCATTGTAAATAACAGGTAACAAAGCAATGTAAACCTCTTTGAAGTTGGTGAGAACTGAGCATGAATCCTGGCTCTGACAAGTACTATCTTTGTGACCTTAGGCAAATAACTTACTCTCACCAAGGCTCAATTTCCTTATTGGTATTACGAAGATGATAATGTATTTAGAAAGCTGTTGTGAGGATTAAACATAATAATGGATATAAATTGCTCAACACAGAGCCTGGCCTGCAGGAAACACGCAATTCATATTACCTACTGTTAATGATATAACTGCTGGCATCGTAAATTGAAGACTATCTCACTGACATTGTAAATTGAAGTATTTATTGAATAATGATCAGAATGTTTTCCTGATGGAAACTGACTTAAAATATTTCTTTCTCTTTGCAGATCTTATACTGCACTTTAAACACACCAAAAGTTGACATGGGAAAACTCTTAGGAGCACAAATAGGTCTTGAAGATTTCATATTTGCCCACATAAAAGGGATCAAAAAAGAAGTGAATGTGTATAAATCTGAGGATTCACTTGGTCTCACTATTACAGATAATGGTGCTGGCTATGCTTTTATAAAGGTAAGTATTTAAACAAAACAAAACAAAAATGACTGTGTGGCTTAACTAAGGGTAACACTTAAGAAAAGTTACCAGGTCAGAGAAAGTTTGCAATGATCTTTAGAGTGAGAACTGATTCAGTAGGAATGGATGGAGTGGTAAAGTTTCCTTTAAAAACTGTTTCAAAGACACCATTCTTTTGTTTCCCCTTTCCTTGAATTTTTTCCCCTTTTGGTTTAAACTTCCTCTAGGAGTTTGCATTTACTGAAGAGGAAAGCCTGGCCCTGGTGCCTACTCATCCATAAGGGCCTGGTACATCTGTAAGCTCATCATCTGGTCACTTCCATGTTGATTTCCATTGATTTAGTGTTATTTCCAAGTGCATATTTATTTGGCCACCTATTTCTTTAAAACAAGGCTCTTTAAAAATTTCTTAGCTATATACAGTTGATTCTTGAACAACATGTTTGAACTGTGTGGGTCCACCTATATGCAGATTTTGTTCAGTAGGAAATTATACTGTAACAGTCCTAGGTTGGTTAAATCTGTGGATGTGGAACTATGACTACGTGGAACTGCTGACATGGTGGGATTTTGTACAGGAACTTTCCATTGAACAAAGGGTCAGCACCCCTAGCTCCTGCATTGTTCAAGGGTCAGCTGTAATTGCTTTATCTAATACAAAGAGCAATATAGAACTGCAAAGGCAAGAAAAGGAAGTTTGAAATGGTATGAAAAACTTTTAAGAACTGAAGAGGGGTAAAAATATTCATCTCTTAAATAACAATTCTATTATTATAATAAGTAGTTTTTTTTTGCTGGGGTGGGGGGACACAGGGCTTGTGAGATCTTAATTCCCCAAAATTGTGAGTCCCTCTAGTGAAAGCTCCGAGTCCTAACCACTGGACTGCCAGGGTATTCCCTGTAATGAGTAGTTGTAACACTGACTGTTGTTGAATGCTTCTCAGGCATGTTGCGTACATTTTCTCATTTAATGCTTACAACAGTTCTATTCGAGACCATGTTTCCTTTTTAATTACTTAAAAAATATTTGGCTGCTCTGGTTATTAGTCACAGCATGTGGGATCTAGGTCCTTGACGAGATCAAACCTGGGGCCCCTGCATTGGGAGCGTGGGGTCAGCCCCTGGGCCACCAGGAAAGTCTCTTGATTACTTTTTTGTTGAGGTGTAAACACCGCCCAGAGCAAGGGAAATTTCATTTCTACCTAGAAGGCTCCCTTGTTCTCCTCTCTGTCAATACCCTTCCCCAACAAAGGTAGCCATTAGTCTGACTTCTGTCACCATAGGTTTGCTTCTTCCTGAACTTCATATAAGTGAAATCACATATTACTTACTCTACTGTTTCTGGTTTTTGCTCAACAAGTCTGTGAGGTTCATCTCTGGGTAGGCACTATTATCAACTTATTATTTTTTAGACATAGAAACAGGTTTGGGATGGTTATGCAGCTAGACAAATTCAGGATTTGAATCCAAGCTATCTGATTCCAGAGCTGGCGGTCCTAACCCCTGAGCAAAGAATTAATGAAGTTTCTTAATACTTTTATTTTGTCCAAACCTTGATTTGCTGATGCGTCGTCATCGTTGAAAAAAAAAATAGCCTTAGGGAAATTATCCTCTTAACTGTAAATAGTGCTTTATTTAACTCCCCACTTGATAGAATGGCTATTTTTAGCTCTGCAAAAGATATGACTCTGCTGAAGGTTGAGTGGGTGACCAAATGGAAAATCCGTGAGGTGGGAAAGTCATGTGGGATTATCTGGGGGAAGCTCAGGACATGAGGCACATGGAGCAATGCCTTTCTAATGTCAGCAGGGAAGGGCTTGGAAGTTTTGCAAACACGCATGGATTTTTTAGCTCTTAGCCTCTGATGTCCAGAGCTGTGTTTCTATTTTTTTTAATGCCTCTTCAAACATGTGCCTGCCTCAGAGTACTAGTCACTAGTCCCGTGGAGACAGAGAACATGGTGTTAAAGAGAAAGCAGAGTCTAAGCCAAACCTCTGGCTTATAGTTCAACTTAGAAGAGAAATGAATATCATACTGCGTAAAAGGTTGATGTGGTCTTTTAAAAGTTAAGGGGGGATGATTTCAAACTTGAAAGTTGTAATAATACAAAGAACTCACATGATACCCTTAACTCAGAAAATTTTGCCATTTGCCATATTTGCTTCATTCTCTTTCATGTATATATATATGAACACACTCATATCTATATGTAAATTTTCCTGAGCCATAGGAATAAGCAGAATGTACATACAATATCTCCTTATTCCTTATTAATTTAAAAATGTAGTTTCTAAGAGCAAAGATATTCTCTTCAATAGACCTACAGTATGGTTATAAAATTCAGAAAATCTAATAGCGATACAATACTCTCAAACTAATCTAATGTTCATATTGCAGTTTTATCAGTTGTCCTAACAATGTATTTTTCCTGGTATAATTCCAATCCAGGGTCATGTATTTTATTTAGTTATCATGTCTTTCTAGTGGTCTTTAATTTAGAACAATTCCTCAGCCTTTTATAGGATGTCCCTCAACTTGGACATTTCTGATGTCTCTTCTTGTTGTGAAAGAGGTTATTATGCATTTTTGGCATGAAAATTAAATAAGTGATGTTGTGTCCTCAGTGTATTATGTCAGAAGATGCATTTTATTGGTTTGTCTCAATATTCATGATGTTAATTTCTGTCCCTTGTGCATGCAGTGTCTGCCAGTCTTATTTACTGCAAAGTGATGTTTTCCTTTGTAATAATTTGTGGGGAGATACCTTGAGATTATGTATATGTCTTGTTCTCTTACTTGCACCCCACAGATTTAGCATCTATTGATGACTCTTGCCTGATTCATTTGCAAAATGGTGATTTTTATAATTCTATCATTTCCTATGTTTCTTTAAAACATTCTACATTCTATTATAATAAAGCATGCCACTTATTTATTATCTCTTAGCAATATGGTACATGCTTAATTGCTCAGTCATGTCTGACTCTTTGTGACAATGGAGCTCCTCTGTCCATGGGATTTTTCAGGCAAGAATATTGAAGTGGGTTGTTAATTTTAAAAAATCACCTATTAGCAATGGACACATGATTTTTTAAAATTAATTTTTATTGCTATACAATTGATTTACAACATTTTTCTCGTTTCTGCTATACTGCAAAATGAATCAGTTATACATACATATTTATCCACTCTTTCTTACATTCTTTTCCCTTGTAGGTTATTACAGAGTATTGAGTAGAGTTCCCTGCAGATACAGTAGGTCCTTAGAGGTTATGTATTTTTTGTATAGTAGTGTGTGTAGGACACATGATTTCTCCTTCAGGGGATTCACTACCATCATCTATTATGATGCTCAAGTTTCCTGAGGTTTGGTCTGCAGGAGTCCCATCCAACTAGCTCCTGTATCCTTTTGACCTGCCTCCCATAATTTTATTGAGCAGTTCCTTCTTTTCTGGTACAAGATGTTCTAAACTCATCTTTTATCTTTTCTCCAGACTGAGTCAGCCATGTCTTCAAGGAACTCTTTTATTTTTTTTTTCCCAGGGAGAACTGGTATTTCAAAATCAAGGTCTGAATGCTGGTTGCATGCATTCATTGCTACCAGTGTGTCCCTGTTTCTAGATCCTTTCAGGTGCCATATAAGAAGTTCAGAAACATGTATTTTAGAAATTATGAATTCATAATTATGCCTCCAGTTCTATCTTGCCTCACAGTGTTCTTCCTTGGCTTCCCAACTGAAATATTTACTTTCAAAATTATTGGAATATTTACTTATTTCCTTAGTTCTGTAATATACACAGAATAGTTTCAGAATTGCTATCTATTTGTACTCTGAAAAATAAACTTATTGAGAGTTCAAGATTTGTAGGGACTTCCCTGGTGGTCCAGTGGTTAAGACTCTGCACAAATTCAGTCTTTGGTTGGAGAACTAAAATCCCACATGCCATGTGGTGTGGCAAAAGATTAAAAAGATTTCAAGATTTGTATGACCTTTTTGTCTTTAAATGCAGGTATACGATCAAAGTATTCTCTTCAGGAGTTATGTGGAATAGGTTCTCGCTTGCTCCTCCTCCCTTCACCCCATAATTTTTATTCATTTGAAATACTGTTGAATCCATTTGCTTCTCTTTGAATTGAGTTTTTCCTCTCATGTTGATTTAATTTTCTGAATACATAAAATGATTTCAAAAGTCGAAACTATAATAAAAGTTGTATTCTCCCTGACTCCCATTACTCATTTCCCCCACTCCTTAAAGTAATCAATTTCATTAATTTCTGGCTCACTCTTCCAGTGTGATTTGCCAAGATAAGCAGAAAAAGTGGAATGTTCCAAGAGTTTGCATGTCATCCTTGTTCAGGGGCTATTCTAATCTTCTCTGTATGGTTCCAATTTTAGTGTATGTGCTGCTGAAATGAGTACTTATATGCTTTTAGCAGTGGTTGGAAGTCAGAGTAGGTTGGTGTAAGAGGACAGTGTGGTGGGGATTCAGAGAAGGGTAAGGAGGCAGGAGTCCCTGATTAAGAAGGTAGTGCAGTGTAGCCCACAGGACCATGCACTTTAGAATCAAGTCTGTTTTCAGTCTTGTTTCCACCATTTATTTACATGCTGGGTGACACCTTAGACAAATCATTGTATGCCGTCTTTCAGATAGGAATATTAGCACCTGCTTTATACGATAAACTAATGACATATCTGCAATGTTTGAGAGTACCTGTAATTGATAGCTATCTTAATAACAGCAAATCATCACATAATTAGGAGATGAGACTGATGGCAGAGAGATGTATTTAATAGTACTGCATGGTGCTCACACTAGAGGGGTTGGATGGGAGGGGTGGGAGGGAGGCCTACGAGGGAGGGGTATATGTATACTGATGGCTGATTCATGTTGTTGTCCGGCAGAAATTGACACAACATTGTAAAGCAGTTGTCCTCCAATTAAAAGCAAATTGAAAAAAATAGTACTGCACGGCTCTCCTAGATGAGCCCCTTCAGGTGGAGAGACAGCAGACTTACATATTTGTAACTTTTGTACCCAAGTGTTAACACTTCCCAGGAAAAAGTGTATATATAACTTAATCAGAAAAATCAGAGTATATTTACAACTAACTTTGCAAATTCCTAAAATAGTTTAATACTAGAGTTGGGGTACATTTTCTATAAAGGATCAGATAGTGAATATTTTAGGCTTCTTTAAAATTTAGGCTTATGCAGTCTTTGTTGCAACTACTCAACTTGACGTTGTAGCACAAAAAGTTATATACAGTACTTAAACAATAAACATAGATATCTTCCAGTAAAACCTCATTTATGGACACTATAATTCAAATTTTGTACAATTTTCACATGTCATAGATATTATCATATTTTTTCCTGACCACTAGAAAAGGTAAAACCATTTGTAACTCATGAGTTGTATAAAAGCAAGTTGTAGACCAGATTCGACCTGTGAACTGTTGTTTGCTGATCCCTAGATTAAGAGTAGAAAATACTTTTAGATTCAAAATAAAGATAAGGGCTTTACCATGCAATTAAGACATGAAAATCTAATTGGTTTTGAATTAAAGTAACATAAATAACCACAGAATGGTCATTTTCAGAATGTCTTCATATAGCAATCTTCATGATTTGAGGTACTCTACTAGAACTAAATCACATTTTAGCAACATCCTCTGAGAAATACAGTATTCATATATTTCTACCATTTTGATTGTTTAACCATCCAGAACTAATAATTAGTAAGGTTGGACATGTACAAGGTCAAGAGGTGTGGGGGATTCTGGGATGGGAGCTAGGTTCTCTGAGAAAGAGGTATGTACAGAGAGAGTATAAGTGGTGAGAAGTGGTGATCTGAGAAAAGAGGTAACATTGAGATCTGGAGGTCTTGTTATAGATGAAGAACAGCTTAGTAGAGGTAACAAAAAGTAAAGTAGGAGGGTGGGAGCTGTTAAAAAAAGAATCAGAGTTCAAAGGTGATAGGTTGTTTTTTTCTAGCTTTATTGAGGTATAACACCATTGAGGTATAACAAATTTAACAAAATTTTGTACACCTTAACAAAATTAAGGTGTACAGTATGCTGATTTGATTTGATTTGATTACAACTTACATGTTGTAAAATGACTGTCAAGGTGATAGGATACGTCATCTGGGATAACTACAAACTCAAACTCTAATCTTGAGGTCAGAAGACTTTGGATTCTTCATCTGACTTTTCTTTCTTTCTTAACCAGCCATGTGGTCTTGAGTTAGTTAGATCTGTGTTGATTGGAAGTGTTTTGAGGAAAGAGCATGATGTCTTATGATTATACTACCTCTGTTTGAAACCCAGTTCTCTTGCTTATGAGCTATGCTACTTTGATTAAGCTGTGTCATTGTTGTGCTTTGAGTTCCTCATTCCCTAATGAAGATTAAACATTCCCTCCCAGGCTTATTAGGACTAAATGAAATAACTATGTACAATTTTTATCTAAATGCTTATTCTTATGAACAAGGTTTGAGGACAGTATTTGGAGGGTCAGTAGCAGAGACTCAAAGTTGCTGACCATGAGGGCAAGATCAGCTCAAACAACCTTGAATGAATGCTTGAGACTTTGAGGATGATAGAGTGCCATTCTAGAGTTCTGATATGTGATGAGAAGATAGAGTTTTGTAATTATATGGGATGAATTGATAGAAGTTAATATAATAATGATCTGAAATATTTGGGAACTTATAAGTTTAATAATATTGTAAATCTTCTAAAAAATATTTAAAGTTGTCTTTACATTTTGTAGCATCAAACTCTAAAGCCAGATGACAGAAAGTTCTAAGTGTTATAATGATATTAGGTGACTCAGTAAATATATAGAAGTAATACCTCTTTTTTCTTTAAAGTCCTTCATGCACTTTTAGCAATATTTTTAACCCCTATCAAGTTCTGGTATGATTATTAAAATATAATAGATTACAGAAGCTTGTCTCAGTTGCTACCTCATTCTTTATACTTATGAAGTTGGGGTTCAGGTAACCCACACAGTATATCATCAATGTTTCCCACTTTGCTTCTACATATGATTCATCTTATGATGCCCTTCTCCAAGTTTCTTATGTTGGTTTTCCTCTCTCTTCATCCCAGATTATTATCTGCTGGCTCTGATGATTACCTATGCTTTGATTTTTCTCTTGCTCACCTGGATTCTCACCTTGCTGCCTACTGACTTCTGGTAATTGTATTTCCACTCTCTGGACACTGATCTGGCTACCTGTGGCTACTCATAGGCTCTGGTTACCCTATATTCTGTTACTCCACACTTTAATTTACTGGTTTGATTCATAGTTGTCTTTAAAGTCTTTCATTTAGTTTTATATAATGCTTATTTTGTAAATAAAACAACAAGTCTTAAAAATGAAAAATAGATGGAGCTGAAATTTGTGTAGTGTAGGTCATCAAAGGAAAAATAGGTTCAGAATATGTCAAGAAATAAATTAAAATAAAAATTAAAAATGAGTTATAGATTTTCACATTCTCCAATGACTTAAGAATGGTTAGATGACAAAATATTAATTTTTTTCTTTGTTTCTTAAGCTCTAGTCTTTTGTTTAATTTCACTTATGTTTCTATGACAGTTTAGAAACTCCAGTTGTACTGAGTGGTACCGTGTGTTGTGGTTACCCTTGTTTATTTCTGTAGCTTGTAAGTTGAATATGGAATTACTTAAAAAAAAATTGTCAGTTAGATTATGATATTTCTAGGTTTTTTGCTTTATAATTAACTACTTGTAATGATAATAATTTCCAATTGAATTGGTATTATTGTATCATTTTCATAAAGCATTTTAACAGTTATTACAATGAACATAGCCATGTTCTTAAAATTGGATGATAAAAAAGAAACCTACTGTAAATTTTGGTCTATTGTAATAAAGTTTAAAAATTAAAAATGACTAGCCTTCCTAGGTTAGTCTTCTGCAGCTTCTTTTTTCTTCTGACAATATTATGGAAATGCTACGGTACATGGGATCAGTTTTTCTCTTAACTCTTGGACACAATGATCAATCCCCTACTGACTCAGATGTTGTTATTCCACCTGATAAAAATGCAGAATACACACACATCTATTACACAATAACAGCAGCCCCTAATAGTTCTATCAGGTCATTCTCAAAAAGGATTTGTGATGCCCAAGGCAGATTGTAACCTGCATTTTGCCATGTTCTTCAATGCTGTTGAAGAATTTGTATATCTTCTGCTGGGTTGTTACCTGTGCAGAGTTTTCTGGAAGTTCTTGTCCCTAAAATTCTTTCAGAAATTCTTAGTATTATCTTAGGGAGTCTTACATCTCATTTTGAAAGTCTGCACTGTTGATATGTTGTTTGCATACCTGTGATAGGAGGGCATGGTAACCTGCTCCAGTATTCTTGCCTGGAGAATCCCATGGACAGAGCAGCCTGGCAGGCTACAGTCCATGGGGTCACAAAGAGTCAACAGGACTGAAGTGACTTAGCATACATGCACACACCTATGATAGAGTTAGGAAATACCAATTTGACATTTCTACTTGGGTCCTAAGTTCTCCTCACCTGAAATATATAAATAAAAAGTGATATATAAATGAAAATTCTTCTCATTGGCTCCCCAGTGGTGACTACACCTATCTACTACATATCAATTTTCTTGGTTAAGGTTGTACTAATTCTTGTCCTGCCTTTGTAACTAAGGTTTATAGAATGTGGTCGATAGAAAAAGCTCAAGCTTTATTCTGATGTAATGGGCTTCAGTGATTGAGCAACAACAATAACAGTGGGTCTCATGTTGAAATGATTCAACAACAATTTTTGATAGGTATTGTGCTAGGCACGGGGCATGCAATGGTGAATAAGAGCATCTCTATCCCCAGGGATATTACAGTTCAGTAATGGAGTTTGTTGTTGTTTAGTTGCTAAGCTGTGTCCAGCTCTTTTGCCTGCCTATGGACTGTAACCCTTCAAGCTCCTCTGTCCATGGGAAAGTGGAGACTAACAATAAAATGGAGAGTTGCACTGTGGTTGGTTGAACTTGGCAAGTTGCTTGATCTTCCTGATTTAAGACATGAGACTCTCATAAAGGTTGTTAAATGAGATCATGAATATAAAGTGCTTAGCTTCGAGCTCAGGACATGTAGCAGAAAGTACTACAGAGGCATGAGATTAGGCACCTTGCCTAATCTTGGAGGAATGGGCTGGCAGTTGTCAGGAAAAGCTGCTCAGAGGAGATGGTGACCTGATGGAGCTGAATTCTGAATGAGAAAAAAGAATGTTTGGGAGCAGGTTGCTTGTCTTTGTTGTTTGGTCTTCTCTGTCTTTAACTGAACGTTAAACTGCATGGATGGGTTTTTGTCAGTATATTATACATAATGTCATAAGAGCTTGAAAAGTACTGTTACATGTTGCTCTTTTTTATTATTACCCTTAATTTTCTTTCAGAGAATTAAAGACGGTAGCATAATTGATTCAGTTAAAACAATCTGTGTGGGGGATCACATTGAAGCCATCAATGAAGAAAATATCGTTGGGTGGCGTCACTTTGATGTTGCTAAGAAGTTAAAGGAACTAAAAAAAGAGGAACTCTTTACCTTGACATTAATAGAACCCAAGAAGGCCTTCGGTAAGTCATTTTGGCTTATCTTTCTCAGGGAAATGAGTACTGTGATATGGTGTCATGTGCTTTTGTATATCAGTGAAGAACATAGGAAATGATAGACAAGCTCTAATTATAAGGAAGGCAAACATGAAAGAAAAAAATTGCTTAGAAGAACATTTTCTTAAAAAGACATTTGGAGTTATAAAGTCTAATGTCTAGTGACTGTGAATTTGTTCCAAGCTGGAAGAACAGCACACTGCATTGATTCATCTTGCCGAGCAGGGAGATGTGTGACTGAGCTCTCTAAGCAGTAGTAACTGTCATTCAAGGACCTCAATAGCAGAAACTGTAGTTACACATAGAATTGGTATTTAAAGTAGCTATCTAGTCTATTTTAAAGACTTCCTTCAATACTTTTCCTCCACTGGCATTTTGAACTTGGCAGTGTGGAATGGTAGGGAACTGCTTCTGCTTTGGTGTGGCATCTGTACTCGCTTGGTTTTAGCCATGGCAGCTGTGTTCCAACTGTTGTTCAAACCCCCAGGGCCACCTCATCTACAGGAAAATGTGCCAGCCTCTCTCTCTCACTACCCTTAATCACAGCACTATTTTAATGAGCCAAATGATGGCCTAGTGCTCATCAGCGTTAAAATATCTTCAGCAGAATCTTCCTAGGCCTGCCCTCACTCATCCGTGACTCCACCTACCTTATGTTCTTTTGTCTATCACACAACCTAAAGATTCCTTATAGTTTGTTTCCAATGGCTACTTTCTCAGGGCAGTTAATGACAGTGATGGGAGAACGTGACAGGTCTGGGCAGTTATATTTCCGCACCCTTAGCAAGTAAGGGGCAGATCCTAGCCATACGAAATTGAAAACTTTTCTCTGGCTTCCAAGTGATTCTGTGCCATGTAATAGAAATACAGGGTAGGTGGCATTGCTTGTGGGAGACAGAGTTCCAAGAAGATGTCAGAAAAGGATGTCTTATGCCCTTGCTGCTCCCGGAGGGGCCATTCTAGGAACTACTTCTGCAGATACCATGATTCTACATGGTGTAGTATAGCAGCTGAGCTCACTTCCCACAGAGGAAGGTGGGCCAGCACTCAGGTTTCCATCTAGCAGCTCCCCTTTTTTTTCTTTAAAAAAACCTTTTTATTTTGTATTGGAGTATAGCCAGTTTACAATGTTATGATAGTTTCAGGTGGACAGCAAAGGGACTCAGCCATACATATATATGTATCTGTTCTCCTCCAAACTCCTCTCCCATCTGGGCTGCCACATGACATTGAGCAGAGTTCCCTGTGCTAGACAGTAGGACCTTGTGGGCTATCCAGTTTAAATATAGCAGTGTGTACATGTCGATCCCAAGCTCCCTAACTATTTCTCCCCTCCATCCTTTCCCCTGACAATTATAACTTTGTTCTATAAATCTGTTTTTGTTTTGTAACTAACTTCATTTGTAAAATTTCTTTTTAGATTCCACATATAAGGGATGTCATATGATATCTCTCTCTCTCTGTCTGACTTGCTTCACTCAGCGTGACAATTTCTAGGTCCACCTGTGTTGCTGCAGATGACATTATTTCATTCTTTTTAATGGTTGGGTAATATTTCTTTGTATATATGTACCACATCTTCTTTATCCATTCCTCTGTTGATGGACATTTAGGTTACTTCCTTGTCTTGGCTATTGTTAGTAACGTTAGCAGCTCCTTTTGAAATGGCTTTGTTTAGAAACCAGCTTCCCAGACATCATAGCATATGGAATGATAGGACGTAGGCAGTTTGAGATAAATATTATTTGATTTAGGCTGTTTATAAATCTAAATTTTTCTCTTAGAATAATATAGTTTCTTTATTTCTACGGCATAATCTATTTTCCAGAGTTAATCTCTTCCTATTTTCCTTGTCTGCATATGAATTTTGTGGTCCCTGTGTTTTTCGTAGAGAGTTGCTGATACACTTTAAGGTGGATGTTAGGTTGATAATAGTCTTGGATGTTACAGATGTCATTGTATTTAGCTATTCCTGCTCCATGATTAGAATTTTCCTTCAACCTTGAGATACATGTGTAGACAGTTGGTATACTTCACTGCCTTACATGCCTGCAATGGCTGAACCTGGTCTTTGCTTCATGTGAATTCCATGGACAAATTTGAAAAGGACAATGAATAGAGTTTTCCTAAAGAGGTTACGTTATTTTGGCAGCTCACATTCTGGTGATAAAGGTTAAGGTACCTAAAGATTGATTTGGGAAAGTAACAAGGTTTTGTTTTCCAAGGTTTCAAGGGCAGCTTCACTCAATTTAACCCAAATTATATCTGCTGGTCTATATGCCTTTTCCACTTTGTTGATTGACCTCTCTCTCTGGGCTCTAGCCTGGGGTGTTTTAGAGTAGGACTTGCTTCTCTGCCTAGCTTTGAGCCCTTAATTTTGGTGTGTTTCTTTTTGCCCCTTGGATAAAGGCAATTCATTTGTTCCTCATCCTGTGACCTTTTCCCAGCACTTAGCTCTTTGCCAGGAAGGCAGTATACATTAGGAGGTACTTGGGGGACCAGGTTTGGCCCCATTTTCTCCATCCCAATCTTATCTTTTGCTATGTTTCCTTCCTGCCTGTGTTTTCCTAGCATTTTCATTGATTCAAATTTAAAGTTCTTCATGATTATCTGACTCTCTGTGTCATCTTGGATTCCTACCAGGAGAAAGGGCCAGTCTAGGTAAGGCAGAATTTTATAGCTTCAGCCAGATTGACCTGTCATTTCTGGGACTTTACCAAAAGCTGTCAGAAATAGCCACACACTCCAGTATCTTGATGTTTTCCTACCAACTTCCCAACAATTTAGCTTGTGGACTGTGTCCCAAAATCCAGGAGGGAATAATGTAGTTGGCAGCTATGTGCTCACACAGCAGATATGATGAGCACAACTTCTTAACCGTTGATGAGGGACTCCTTGCTGCCCACTCTATTTCCATATTTTACGTTCACCACTACAAACACCCAGCTTCTGGGGCCCATATGTGTGTCCAGATTCTTTGAGAGCTATACAATAAGCAAATGTCAGTTTTGGAGAGACTATCATTTCAGTCTCAGAAACAAAGACAGTTCAATCAAGTCTTGGAAAGGTAGGAACCAAGCCTGTTTCAGGGATGTATGAACCAGGAACCCTTCATGGTAATGGCTTAATTGACTCCTTCCAGTTGTTTCCTATCTTAATGTTACTCCAATTAGGATCCAAATTCCTTGGAGGGGGAATTTATTAGATCATGTGTCTATCTTGATAGTGCAGGCTACTTAACTGACAGATGAACAGTGAAGGGGAGGAAGTTTCTTTTTGGATAGGAAAAGGCAGCTGTCCATGCCTTTAAACCATTTCTTTAAGCTGTTACACTTTGTTTTTTAGGTAGAGAAGTGTTAGTTTTCTCTTGACTTTGATTTTAGCCATGCATGATGCTAAGCGTATGATGATGTCTGAGCATATCAGAATGAGTCTGGAGAGAAAGAGAATATTGTCAACTGGCTTTGGGTGTCCAGTCTTAAGGATTTTATTATTCCACCAAGTGTTGGTTCTGTATAAATGACTGTTTGGTACTGGGCCATCTGGAGACCATGGCAATATGAAGCTCACTTTCAGGGAAGGGCTAAAACTCTTCTTGATGCTGGCCACCAAACTTAGAAGGGGCTTCACTCCATAGATTTGGACTGCACTCCTGGAAGATCCTTCATTTATATATCCCACAAATAATTTGAAAATCTGCTGTGTTCCAGGTACTCTGCTAGGCATAGCAGATACTAAGAAAGAAGACATAACATCTAGCTCCTGCCTTTTGAGGCACTCATAGTTTAGGAGGCTGTTATGAACTGAATCGTTTCCCCCTAATATTTGTATGTTGAAGTCCTAGTCTCCAGTACCTCAGAATGTGATTATATTTGGAGATAGGATCTCTAGTGAGGTGACTAAGTTAAAATGAGGTCATCAGAGTGGCCCCTGGTGCAATATGACTGGTGTATTTATAAGAAGAGGAAATTTGGACATGGAGGCACATAGAGGGAGAATGCCATGTGAACATAAAGACTGCCAAATGCAAGCCAAGCAGATAGACCTCAGAAGAAAGTGACCCTGGTAACAGACTTCTAGCTTCCATAACTGTAAGAAAACAAGTTTTTGTTGTTTAAGCCATGTGGTTCTTCATTGTGATAGTGCTGGGAAACTGATGCAGAGGCCAATGAGCAAAAAAAAAAAAAAAAAAAAAGAAAGGAAAAAAGAAAGAAAATATAGTGCAAGTTCTTTTACTATGGCAGTAGTTCTTGGATTTCCTGACAATATAGAAGGTATAGGTAGGGTATCTTAGCAGTTCTTTGGCCCTGGGCAGATGGCAAGAACATACTGATATGTTTTCATTTAAGAAATAATTGAGTAATTAGCATACAATGGTCTTAGGGTACAAGTTTGCTGGGGTAATAGTCATTGTTTATTGAGAGCCTCCTGTGTGTTCCATTACCACGCTACATAATTGGTATATCCATAAATAAGATCAGTTCTTGCCTTCAAGAAACTCATATTTGGTGGGAAGAGATAGATATGAAAAATTTCAATAAAGGATGTTAGAGGTGATAGAAGATACTGGAGGTCTTAAAGATGGGATACATCAAACCAACCAAGGAGTTTAGGAAAAGCTTCCTGGAGAAGGAATTTGAGCTGAATCTTAAGAGGCTGACTCAGAGAACAAATTAGACAAGGTTGTCCTAGGGAGTAGGACTAGAATAAGCAATGTGCAGAATCACAGAGCAGTGTTGTATTTCTCAGAATATGATGTCTGGGGAGGTGTGATTAGAATAGAGGTTCTAGGTGGTAGTGTGGTAAGAGAAGAAGCTCAAGAGTCAGTGGTGACCAAATTATCCAGGGCCTTATGTATGCAGCTAAAAAGTGGACCGTGGAGAACCACTAGGGTATTAGGCAGTGGAGAACCTTAATGAGACTTGGATTTTAGATAGGTATTTTGGAGACTGTGTCAGAAGGTAGGGCATGATTTAGAGGTCAGGAAATCAATAAAGGCTGTTGTGTTGACATATATACAGAATTTAGAAAGATGGTAACGATAACCCTATATGCAAAACAGAAAAAGAAACACAGAAGTACAGAACAGACTTTTGAACTCCGTGGGAGAAGGTGAGGGTGGGATGTTTCAAAAGAACAGCATGTATATTATCTATGGTGAATCAGATCACTAGCCCAGGTGGGATGCATGAGACGAGTGCTCGGGCCTGGTGCACTGGGAGGACCCAGAGGAGTCGGGTGGAGAGGGAGGTGGGAGGGGGGATCGGGATGGGGAATACGTGTAACTCAATGGCTGATTCGTGTCAATGTATGACAAAACCCACTGAAATGTTGTGAAGTAATTGGCCTCCAACTAATAAAATAAAATTAAAAAAAAAAAATAAATAAAAATAAAAAAGATAAAAAAAAAAAAAAGACTGTTGTGTTGAGAAGAAGAAAGATGAAATCCTGAATTAAGGCAATACCAGCAGGTATGGAGATAAGAAATGGTTCCTTGGAATAGATAGTAGTGTGCTGGAACCATTCATACCCATCTGTTTCAATTCCATGTTCAGTGGCATCCAGTTGGTTGCTTGAAATTGGCCCTGGGTGGGTGTTTACATCATGGAAATAGGCAAGTGCTGCAAGTCAGGGCTTCTTCTTCTTCTTTTTTTTAATCTGGAAGGTTGATTGTACCTACACACTACTGAATGTTTGTTTGTTTGTACCAGGTCATAGTTGCAGCATGCAGGATCTTCCATCTTCATTGTGGCAGTGGGATCTTTAGTTGTAGCATGTGGGATCTAGTTCCCTGACCAGGGATAGAACCCAGGGACCCTGCATGAGAGCACCAGAGAGATTTCCTTACTGAATATGAAGACCGTAGAATTGGTAACCCATTGGATGTAAAGATATAGGAAAAGAAATTGCAAATTGTGACCCACAGATTTGTGGATTGTGTGTTGCCATTCTTTGAGAGGAGAAAAACTGGAAAAGAAAGATTTGGGTGAGGAGACAGGGAAAAGAGATTGTACTTACAGTACAATTGTGAGTCTAAAGAGTTTGAAATCTGTGGGGCAATTCAGTTGGCCATCCGTAAGAGGTAGGTGAGCATTTAGAATTGGGACCTACAGAATGGAGTTTCTGAGTAATTTGAAGCCATGGAAATAAAATCCAGTTACTCAGAGTAATAAGAGAAAAATGCCAAGACCAGAGCTGTGGGGGAACCCTGCATTTAAGGACTAGAAAGTAGAGTCAGTACAGTGAGGAATGGCTGGACATGAAGAAGCCAGTGTCTGACTGTTCTTTACCCAAGCACTCAAGAGCAGGTCACTTGTCCCAAGAACAGATGCGCCACTGCAGTTTTCCTAACTTGTCTGTGGGGCTCTGAGGGAGGAATAATGGCTATTATTATAAAGCATACCCTCAGAATCTCCTCTGCTGGTTTAAATCACTGTTTTCAGCCAGTAGGTCTCAACCACTGTGTTGAGAATGCAAAGTAGAATAGAATTGAAAATTTCATAGAGCTTTGTGCTTAGTAAGGATAAGTATTTTGGTTTCAATGTTTTCATATATGCATATGTGTATTTCAGTTAGGTATGTATTTATGCGTCATGATATAATGTATATGGGATTCCCCGGTGGTTCAGCTGGTAAAGAATTCGCCTGTAATGCAGGAGTCCCCAGTTTGATCCCTGGGTTGGGAAGATCTCCTGGAGAGGGGATAGGCTACCCACTCCAGTATTCTTGGGCTTCCCTGGTGACTCAGACGGTAAAGAATCTGCCTGCAAGGCAGGAGACCTGGGTTCAGTCCCTGGGTTGAGAAGCTCCCCTGGAGGAAGGCATGGCAACCCAATCCAGTATTCTTTCCTGGAGAATCCCCATGGATGGAGGAGCCTGGGGGGCTACAGTCCATGAGACTGCAAAGAGTCAGACATGACTGAGTGATTAAATGCACGTGCATGTGCGCGCGCGCGCACACACACACACACACACACACACACACACACACATAATATGTCTATTTCTTACTTTGTGTCACAGTAGCAACTGGTTTAAATGACTCGCTTGTTAAAACCTTGCAGTTTAATGGGAAATCTTATTCATACCTAACATGGTTTCTCCTGGTCAGCTGCTTTCAGATCCAAATTTTCCTCCTTCTAGCTAGGAGTTGATGGCAGCCTTCCCAGTCCTTATCAAGTAGTGGCTGGAATGTCTCTAGTGGTAATTTTTTTTTTTTTCTTTTTTCTTTTTTTTTTTAGGGCATGGCTCACTTCCTTTCCTCTTTTGCCAGTGAAAAGGAACATGTCTCCACAATGAGCTCAACCCTCCAGAGTCTGCCCTATAAATCTAGGTTTCCCAAGGCTATGAAAATTCATTCTTCCATTTAACTGGCTTTAGGATCAGACTTGCTCAACTAGTTTATTTTTCTATGAGGTCTTTAATAAATGTTATGAGGCTTTGATTCAGTTTTATTTAGATGAGTCTCCACTTCACTTATCCTGGAGAATTTCTTTACTTTGTTATTGTTGCCCTTTATGGAAAGAGGTTTGCCGGAGGAGGTCTGAAACATTTCTGTGAAGTGCTTTGAAAACCAAAAAGGGAGTTGAAAGAATGTTTGCCTCCTAAAGCACTGATAGTCTTTGTTTTGAGGTTAGATTTTGTTACAGATCTCTGGGCTCTGTCTTCTTTTAGAGACCTCATTTCTGTGCTGTGTGCCCATCAGAATAGGATGTTCAGTATGTGAAGTACGTTCGAGTCCTTTGAGTCATTCACAGCTGGAAAACTCGGACCTCATCTTTGTGATCCAGCCTAACGGATGTGTTCATTTTCAAGGACTTAAGTCTACTTGCTATTAAGGGAAACTCTATGACTTTTTAGATAGACACTTCAAACATTTAAAAAATAATTTCTATTATTCATGGTATTTCGAGTGAACATTATTCAAGCAACAGTGCTTTTGGTACTTTTTATGTACTAAGGAATATGTTTGAAGAAGGAAATGGCAACCCACTCCAGTACTCTTGCCTGGAAAATTCCATGGACTGAGGAGCCTGGTAGGTTACAGACCATGGGGTTGCAAAGAGTCAGACATGACTGAGCGACTTCACAGGCAAGGAATATGTTACTAAAGGGACACCAAAGTGTAAGTAGTTAAATCCATAGACTCTGCCACATCTGGGCTGTGTGTTAATATGACATTGGATGGATTAATCTTTCTCTGTGTTGATTTCCTTCCATAAAAATAAAGATCGTAACATCAACAACATTGGACAGTTGTGAGGATTAAATGATTAAACACATGAAAACAATCGTAGTATAGTCCCTGCTGCTTAGAAGTGTTTGATAAAAGTTAGCTGCTAGTATTACTGTTATCTTGAAGGTATAGTCCTTTCTTTAAGGAGTAATTTTATTTTATTTCGAGAACTATTTATTTGGCCGTTCCAGCTCTTGGTTGCAGCACGTGGGATCTTCGATCTTTGTTGCAGTATGTGGAATATTTAGTTGCAGCCTGGGGGATCTAGTTCCCTGACGGGAGATTGAATCTGTGCCCCCTGCATTGGGAGTGTGGAGTCTTAACCACTGGACTGCCAGGGAAGTGAGAAGTAATTTTAGCAACAAAATGAGCCCACGTGAAGCAAGGAAAAAAAGTGGGTGAGTTGGTGATTAGCAAGTGTTTGTTGAGAGCTCTGGCCCTCTTCTGTATCCTGGAAGGACAGATGGTAAATCACATCTCATATCAAATAATGAAATATATCAGTATGTCATTGTCATAGCTGCCATTCACTTTCCTAAGTACTTTCTAAATTGGAAATAATTTAATCCTTACAACCATTCTAAAAGTTTAGGCAATCTGTCCAAGGTTTTAGAGCTGGCTAGTGAGGGAGGGAGGTAGGCTTCTAACCCTGCAATGAGCCTCCAGAACCAGCTCCCTAACACTTGTGGATGAGTCAGCATGTTTTTACTCTCCTCATGGAGCTTGAAATTTACATAAAGAGGCAAATACATTAACAATCAAGTAGTTCTACCACTAGCAGTCATAGCTACCATTTGAAGCAATATGCTATAAAGAATAAGAGTATATTAGAAGTAATATGGTATAATGAATAAGAGCATAGATTCTGAGCCAGACTGCTTGGGTTGAATTCCTACCTCTGCTGCCTACTTCTTATGTGATCTTGGACTACTTACTTATTCCCTTCTATGTCTGTTTGAAGTCAAGTAAAAGTGTTAGTCACTCAGTCTTGTCCAACTCTTTGTGACCTGCCAGGCTCCTCTGTCCATAGAATTTTCCAGGCAAGAATACTGAGTGAGTTGCCATTTCCTTCACCAGGGGATTTTCCTGACTCAGTGATTGAATACGAGTCTCCCGCATTGCAGATGGGTTCTTTTACCCCTGAGCCACTGCGGAAGCCCCTATGTCTGTTTACTTATCCATAAAGTGTCATGGGGGTTGAATGAGTTAATATATGTAAATCACTCACAATAATGCTTGACACACAGTGCTACATAAATGTAAGTCATTGCTACCAGGATTTCTACTATTCTGGCTTGACTTAATCCTTGTGTTGTTCCTATGAGGGTTTTCCAGATAATTAAATTGAGGTTTTGGGCAGTTTAATACCTCCTTGAGATCATTTAGTGCAAGTATGGTACTCCATTCCCGTTTGCTCCTGAGGCTTCTGTTAACATTATGTGTTACTGTCTGTTAGACTGTGGTGGTGATGGTGCTGGTTTAGTCGCTAAGTTGTGTCCAACACTTGCCACTACAGGGACTGTAGCCCACCCGGCTCCGCTATCCATGGGATTTCCCAGGCAAGAGTATTGAAATGGGTTGCCACTTCCTTCTCCAGGGAGTCTTCTCAACCCAGGGATTGAACCTGAGTCTCCTGCATTGCAGTTGGATTCTTTACTGACTGAGCCATGAGAAAAGCCCCTTTCTTAGAATATAATGCAAACCGTATGATCTATATGCTGTAATACAGACTTGAACAAAGCGTAGTTCAGCTGAGAGCTGTTATGTCCATGATTGGGAAGGGTCCTGAGGCTGAGAGTAAGGGAGGCTGGGAGATGTGGTAAGATTGGGAAGGAATTTCCTCAGAAGAATAAGCCACGGGACAGATAGTTTTAGCATGTCCCAACAGTACCAGGGACCAGTGTGCCTGTTGAGTTCAGTAGCTCAGTCACGTCTGATTCTTTGCGACTCCATGGACTGCAGCACACCAGGCTTGCCTGTCCATCACCAACTCCTGTAGCTTACTCAAACTCATGTCCATTGAGTCGGTGATGCCATCCAACCATCTCATCCTCTGTTGTCCCCTTTTCCTCCCCCCTTCAATCTTTCCCAGCACCAGGGTCTTCTCCCATGAGTCAGTTCTTCTCATGAGATGGCCAAAGTGTTGGAGTTTTAGCTTCAGCATCAGTCCTTCCAATGAATATCTAGGACTGATTTCCTTTAGGATGGACTGGTTGGATCTCCTTGCAGTCCAAGGGCCTCTCAAGAGTCTTCTCCAACACCACAGTTCAAAAGCATCAATTCTTTGGCACTCAGCTTTCTTTATAGTCCAACTCTCACATCCATACATGACTACTGGAAAAACCATAGCCTTGACTAGACTGACCTTTGTTGGTGAAGTAATGTCTCTGCTTTTTAATATGCTGCCTAGGTTGGTCATAATTTTTCTTCCAAGAAGCAAACATCTTTTAATTTCATGACTGAAGTCACCATCTGCAGTGATTTTGGAGCCCCCCAAAACAAAGTCTGTCACTGTTTCCATTGTTTCCCCATCTATTTGCCATGAAGTGATGGGACCAGATGCCATGATCTTAGTTTTCTGAATGTTGAGTTTTAAGCCAGCCTTTTCACTCTCCTATTTCACTTTAATCAAGAGGCTCTTTAGTTTTCTTTATTTTCTGCCATAAGGGTGGTGTCATCTGCATATCTGAGGTTATTGATATTTCTCCCAGCAATCTTGATTCCACTTTGTGCTTCACCCAGCCCAGCATTTCTCAAGATGTACTCTGCATATAAGTTAAATAAGCAGGGTGACAATATACAACCTGACGTACTCCTTTCCCGATTTGGAACCGGTCTGTTGTTCCATGTCCAGTTCTAACTGTTGCTTCTTGACCTGCATACAGATTTGTCAGAAGGCAGGTAAGGTGGTCTGGTATTCCCACCTCTTTAAGAATTTTCCACAGTTTGTTGTGATCCACACAGTCAAAGGCTTGGCATAGTCAATAAAGCGGAAGTAGATGTTTTTTCTGGAATTCTCTTGCTTTTTCATTGATCCAGCAGATGTTGGCAATTTGATCTCTGGTTCCTCTGCCTTTTCTAAATCCAGCTTGAACATCTGGAAGTTCACAGTTCACATACTGCTGAAGCCTGGCTTGGAGAATTTTGAGCATTACTTTGCTAGTGTGTGAAACTCCAAGATGGCAGAGTAGAAGGACGTGTGCTCATCTTCTCCTGAGAGTACTCCAAAATTACCAGCATCTCATTCCCATGCAACTCCCCATGAGAGGTGATAGGACTCCTGATAGAGTTGCAAAGTGATTTCAGAGCTATAAAAGCTGTCTCCTTGCAATCTGAGGTTAAAGAGTCTCTGTTCCCTGGGCATGGACACATTGACTTGGACGTTGAGATTCAGGGTAGCATCTGTGTTGGACTGAGCACTGCATCAGCCTTTTGGATCCTGAGAGGGGGAGACTCTAAAGCAGAACCAAGACTTAACTTCTCACCAAGATTATAAAGTGAGGGGCTCCTAGTCAGATTCCATATGGTATTCTTTTCTCCAGAATGGTGGAGCAAAGATTTAAATCCACTGCAGAGATTTAAGTCTGTATAGTCTTAAGGTCTGTATAGTCAAAGCTATGGTTTTTCCAGTAGCCACGTATGGATATGAGTTGGACCATAAAGAAGACTGAGCACTGAAGAATGGATGCTTTCGAACTGTGGTGCTGGAGAAGACTCTTGAGAGTCCCTTGGACTGCAAGATCAGATCAAATCAGTCCATCCTAAAGAAAATAAACCCTGAATATTCATTGGAAGGACTGGTGCTGAAGTTCCAATATTTTGGCCACCTGATTCAAAAAGCCCACTCATTAGAAAAGACCCCGATGCTGGTAAAGACTGAAGGCTAAAGGAAAGAGGGCAACAGAGGATGAGATGGTTGGATGGCATCATCAACTCAATGGACATGAGTTTGAGCAAACTCCAAGAAATAGTGAAAGATGGGGAAGCCTGGAGTGCTGCAGTCAATGGGATCGCAAAGAAATGGACATGACTGAGCAACTGAACTGAACTAAATAAACTGAGAGCTCTCAGAGCAAAGAGCTGGACATGCCTTAGCAACTGAACAATGAAGAAAGGGTAAAGATATTAGTAGGTGAGGAAGACTGTTGAAGAATATTACAGTTGAATTTGGACTTATAAGATGGCAGGGAAAGTACAGACAAAGAAGGAGAGCTTCCTGTGGAAAACAGCTTAGTCTTGGAGGGACTACAGCAAATCAGGCTGCAAAAGCAGCTCCAAGCCATGTTAAGAAGATCTCTGGAAACTAGGTGGGGAACCTGAGCTTGTTGGAGAGGATAACGGGGAATCATTGAGATATTAGAACCAAAGAATGAAATAATGAAATCCTTTGGGGAATTAAGCCTGGAAGAGGAATGTTGGGTGTATTTGATTAGAGGAGGTGCCATGTCAGAGGCTGCTGCAGCAGTCCGGGAGGAAATAATAGGGCCTGGGATTGGAGGCAGCAGTGGGAATTTGACTGAACAATATTGCAGAGGCACAAATGAGGGTTGGAGGTGGGATCATGCTCTTTAGCTAAAAGAGGGAGGAGACAAGGGTTTGGACGAAATAAATGTGACCTCAGGTTTCTATTATCAGAGCTTGTGATAAAAGTGATATTTGGAAATGGGGCAGTTGAATGTAGTAATGGTTTGGGAGAAAGGGAGAGAAGTTAATTTTAGATACATTGCATTTTATGTGACAGTGATGCTCTCATGTATTTTTTTGTCAAAGATTTAAGGTCAAATTTGGGGGCTGGAACATATTGCTTAATCATCTCTTTATGTCCCAGAGTTTGTTCTGCCCTTATATCTAGATAGACCTGGGTTTGGCATTTACCACAAAGATACTACAGGAGAAGATAAATGAGGAGCCAAGTTCTCTTTTGTGGGGTGTGGCGGATGTATTAGATGAATGCTGTGTGTAACTGATAATTGTGTTTTCCATGTAAAGACTCAGCTGGATAAAGTGAAAGTCGCTCAGTCGTGTCCAACTCTTCATGACCCCATGGACTATACTGTTCATCTTCCCAACCCAGAGATCGAACCCAGGTCTCCCGCATAGGAAGTGCATTCTTTACCAGCTGAGCCACAAGGGAAGCCCCCAGTTGGATAAAGACCCAGGCTAAATATTCAGTCTTTTCTACTCTAGCTATAAACTCTCATTAACGAAAACTTATTAAGTGTTCATGTTTTTAATCCATGAAAAGTAAAATTATTATATTCTGTTATAGGAAAAACTCTGTCATGTATTTCCCAGTTCACTTACCCTAAGCAGTGATTGATTTCTTAGAGCTACAACATTTAAGGAACCTTTGGAATTAATGACAACCACAAATAGAAGGTAGCTATCACTTCAGTTGTGTCTGACTCTTGCTGACCTTATGGACTGTAGCTTCCAGCTGCTCTGTCCGTGGGATCCTCCAGGCAAGAATACTGCAGTGGGTTGCCATGCCCTCCTCCAGGGTATCTTCCCGACCCAGGGATCAAACCTGAGTCTCTTACATCTTCTACATTGGCAGACAGCTTCTTTACCACAAGTGCCATCTGGAAAGCCCTCACATATCCAGTGAAAACTATAATTCTCAAAGATATATGTACCCCAATGTTCACCGCAGCATTTTTTACAATAGCCAAGACAGGGAAGCAATGTAAATGTCCATCAACAGAAGAATTCCTAATACACACACACACACACACATATGTATACCGACATAGACACAAACACACACACAAACACACACAATGCAACACTACTCAGTCATTAAAAAAGAATGAATTAATGCCATTGGCAGCAACATGGATAGACCTAGAGATTATCTTATGAAGCAAGTAAGTCAGACAGAGAAAGATACATACCATACCATACCATTTGTATGTGGGATTTAAAATATGACAGAAATGAACTGATCTACAAAACGTAAACTGACTCATAAAGTCAAAGCTGTGCTTGCCGAGGTAGAGGAGGGTGGAAGAGGGATGGAGTGGGAGTTTGGGATTAGCAGACACAAACTATTACAAATAGAATGGATAAACAACTAGGGCCTACTGTACAGTATAGGAAACTAAATTCAACATCTTATGATAAACCATATGGAAAAGAACATGAACAGAATGTGTGTATATGCATAACTCAATCACCTTGCTGTGCAGCAGATATTAACACTATATTTAGATCAAGTATATTTCAATAAAATTTTTAAAAATAAACATGATATTTTAACTCGAAAAAAAAAGTTCTTGGCTGTTTGTAGGCTTAGTAATTAAAATAGCAATAGACAAAGGGGTCAAAACTGATGCTAATATGTGCTATGTCTTCCTTAATATGGTATAACAGTGTGAAGGTAATGTCACATCGGTAAAATTGCTCTTTTTATAATAATGCACATTCTATTAATAACAGTATTTGTATAATGAGAGTTGTTATATAATTGTAGGAAATGGATCTGACAAATTGCACTCAAAATTGTCAGAGTGTGTCTTCAGAAAAAGTTAAGCATAAGCAGTTCTCTTAATGTATAGGAAAATATTTGATAGATTAAGTAAAACGGCAATTACAAAACAGTGTACAGTAATATCCTTTTTTAAACTATATTTAAATATAGAAGAGAAATGACTTGAAGTATATATATATTGTAATGTTAACAGTTACCTCTGGCGGTGGCTTTTGAATGACTTGTTTGTATGCGCCCAGTTGCCTGCGGCTCTTTGCGGCCCCATGGGCTGTAGCCTCCTAGGCTCCTCTGTCCAAGGGATTCTGCAGGCAAGAATACTGCAGTAGGTTGCCACTTCCTACTCCAGGGAATTGTCCCAATCCAGGGATCGAACCCATATCTCGATCTCCTGTGTTGGCCGGCAGATTCTTTACCACTTGGGCCACCTGGAAAGCTTGACTTTTTTCTTTAGGTTTTCTTGTATATTTCACATTTTAAATATAAACCATTCACTTTCATAACCAGAAAACAGTTATTTAAAAAAAAAAAAAAAAAGACTAGGATTCCTAGTCTATGAAGTAGAGAATCAGAATCATTTTGCTTTTAGAGGTTTTATAATTTTTAACTATATACTCTTTTTGGAAAGTTTTCTTTAGTATTATCTTAAGTGGTTCCATGTTACAAATGTGGTAGATTACAGTGTATCGACTTTTTAAATTGGTGGGATTGTTTTTGCAACTACTAAACTTTTTAAAAGTTGGAGGAAAAATATGTGTAATAGACCTCTAATAAAAGTGAACAGTTTTTGAATTCCCATAAAATCATCCTATGGATAAAATAAGTATAGAAGGATGAAAATACTTTAGCCATCCTTTTAAATTCTTTGTACTAATATTAGAATCTAGAGGTTAATAATATTTTTTAATAACAGATATACCCCTCTGGATTAAAATTATCCCAGAGATTCATTCTGTAATTTCAGGGAGTTGTGAAAAATAGGGTTGAGTTTTTCTCAAATGACACCTTATCTAAAAGAGCAAGATGATTTTTGGCGTAGTATTTCCCTTCCGACACTTGTCATGCACCGTTCAGTCTCATCAAAGGAACAGTTAAGTCACTTCCTTTAGCCTGTTTTTGTGGGAGGGTGGGGTGGGGAGGGTTGGGTCACGCATTGCCAGCCCATTGATCCAGTAGCCACCTTGTGTATGTGGCATCCACTTATCTCCTTTTCCTTCTTATCTGCACCAGCACCCTACCAGCTGAATCAAAACAAAAACAACCCCATTGCTATTCTAAAGACATATGAGGAATGCTGGGGAGAGGAAGGACACATAGAAAAAGGGAATGAACAGTTAAAATTTTTAAATTCTGGGGCAAAGCTAGATATGTCAACTATTCAGAGAGAGAAAGAGTGCATGTGTGGTAGGGGTGAAGGTAGAGAGGGGAGCACAGCAGCTCTTTATGGACAGTGCTGTTTGTATGAGTTCAGGCATTGGAAGTTCTTTTTATTTTTTAAAAAATTTTATCTTGCTGTGCTGGGTTTTACTTGCTGCATACAGGATCTAGTTCTTTAACCAGGGCTTGAACCTAGGCCCCCTGCATTGGGAGCGCAGAATCTTAGCCACTGGACCACCAGGGAAGTCATGGAAGGTCTTTTTTAGAAGGATTGCTTCATTGCTCAGACACAATTCTGTATCTGTGAGGTATCTTTCAGCTGGAGACAGTAGAAAACCTCACCAAACTGGCTAATGCAGAAAAGCGAATCTTATAAATCAACCATCCATGAGTGGTTCTGGCATCAACAAAGCTCTGTGTAAGGGCACATACAATGTGATCAGGACCCATTCATTGTCCTTCCTTTCCGTTCTGCCACCTGAAGCATCAGCTTCATCATCTATAGGTCATCTTAAGGTGGCCCACGATGGTGGTCAGCATGGCTGGGACCATGTGCTTTCCTATTCACACAGAACAGAAAGGGAGAGTGTCCTTATCTCAGAATCTCTAGCAACAGTCCTTAGATGTTTTTCTCACTGACCTTTGTTCATGTATCCACCTCTGAAACCATCACTGTGATAGAGAGGATCAATTAGGTTCCACCTGTGTGTCCCATCCCTGAAGCTGGGAGCAACCAGCTGGGAGAATTTCTAGCACCTGGGACATAGTAAATTGATCAGTTTTTTAAAAATCACCTTTATTTTATTTTTTAAAGATTTTTTTTTGGGATGTGGACTGTTCTTTAAAGTCTTTATTGAATGTTACAATATTGCTTTTTTAAAAAAAATAAATTGTCCTTTAAAATTGTATTTGTTTATTTTGGCTGCATCAGGTCTTCGTTGCGGCTCGGGGTGGCTGCTCTCTAGCCATGGTTTCACTCTCCTCATTGTGGTGGCCTCTCTCGTTGTGAAGCGCTGGCTCTAGGCAAGTGGGCTTCAGTAGTTGTGGCTCACTAGCTTAGTTGCTCTGCAGCAGTGGAATCTTCCCAGACCAGGGCTTGAACCCAAGTCCCTTGCACTGGCAGGCAGATTCTTAATCGTTGGACCACCAGGGAAGTCCTGCTTCTGTTTTTTTCTTTTTTTTTTTGGCTGCAAGGCATGTGGGATCTTACGAATGAAGATTGATTCCATACCCCCTTCATTGAAAGGTGAAGTCTTAACCACTAGACTGCCTGAGATGTCCCAATATTACCTTTAAATTGTCTTCCCCAGATGATCCATGTTATTGTCCCTAGATGAATTATAGTATATATATATGTGTATATAGTTATTCCTTTGAAATAAAAGTGTGCTCTAAGACTGGCACTGGTATAAGAAATGGCAAGTAATGCTTCATAATCATATGTAGTGAGAAACTCTATGTCTCGATGAAATTTGAAATTGAAACTGAAAGTTGCTCAGTTGTGTCCGACTCTTTGCGATCCCATGGAGTATAGAGCCCATGGAATTCCCCAGGCCAGAATACTGGAGTGGGTAGCCTTTCCCTTCTCCAGGGGATCTCGCCAACCCATGGGTTGAGCTCAGGTCTCCCGCGTCGCAGGTGGATTCTTTACCAGCTGAGCCACGAGGGAAGCCCAGGTGTCTGAAAAGGAGGGCAGAGAGCTGCAGACCCCAAAGTAAAGTTGTCAACTCAAATTATTATTGTTTCGTAGGCATGTGTCAGTCTCCAGGAGGAACTTAACATTTGATTTTTGATGAGAAATCACCCAACTCTTAAAAGTTGGCTATTAATTTTAAAAGTCTGAAAACACTGTACACTCCACAAACATGCCTGTGGACCACATGCCACTGAGCTACCTGCTGACAGCCTTGGGCCCTAAGAATTATCCTTTGTGCTCACGTCCTTTTCCCCAGCATGAGCCATGCTCAGTAAGCTTCTTAGGTACCCAGTGGGAAAAAATTTCAAGTGATTTATTCCCAAGATGGGTAGAGGGCTGATAAACTGAGAGTCACACAGTTGGGAGGGACTCTAAAACATCAACTGTCCATCGTTTGCTTTTGGAGTCTTGAAACTCAGGGTCTGGGGCACACTGCCTTGTCCTTCCTCCCCTAACCTTGCTGTCTGGGTCTTTGCTTACACATTTTGCCCAGGAAGTTTCTGGCTCGTGAGAGGGAAGCACGGGAGCCCACTTGGACCCTGTGATTAATACAGTGATGTGATGACATCTGTTCTTGTGAATTTGGTTAATGTGAGTCAGTCCCTAAGACTCAGGTCAGCTCTGGGAACACTGGAAAAAAGCCTTTCTGGGCCTGCAATGCTGCAGGTCATTGGCAAATACAACTTGCAAACTCCTGCAAGTCCTGAGTTGCCATCTGGTTGCTGTTTTGTTGCTGTGTAACTCCAGAGCTGGAAATTATAGAAATGCATTAGTGAATCTGGTAAAGTAGCTTAGTTCGCCTACACAGGTGGAGGCGAGGAGGAGGCTGTTTATTTCCTCTTCCAGGAGGGAGTGTTGATGTGTCTGCTCACGTGACCACATGGTGTCGTGTAACTCTAACAAGAGACGTTTTGAATGGGGATTGGGGGGTCCAGTGAGATGGACACTGGAGGGCCCCCATTGCTGAGTGTTCCCCTGAGAGGCTTGGCTTAAATTCAGTTGGGCCACTTTGGAGAATCTGAGTAGAGTAGTGGATCATCTTTTGTTTGTACCCTTCTGTAAATGGAAGGGAGAAAATCATAGTTCTATAGGAGATGGAAGAGGAGACCTTTGTATTTGAAGTGATAGCTTTCTGAACATTCAAAGAGAGACTTCAGCATGTTTCTCATCCTGAGAAAAGTGATGCAAATGGTTTTGTGGGAGAGGGTGTGGGAAGAGCAGCTGGCTCTCTTTCCAGGGTGGATGTGTCAGCAGAAGCAGGTGCGGCAGCCGCCGCCCCCGTGTGAGTCGGCCCATGGGGCCTGGCACCCTTCACCCGGCAGCCCTCTGAACGCGTTAGACCGCATTCTGTGTAGCTGGTGTTCTCAGGGCACATGCAGATGAGGTGTGGCGGTTTAATTGCTAAGTCGTGTCTGACTCTTCTGAACCCATGGACTGTAGCCTGCCAGGCTCCCCTGTCCATGAGGTTTCCCTTCTTCGGGGGATCTTTCTGACCAAGGAACTGAACCCGGGTCTCCTGCCTGGCAGGCGGATTCTTTACTGACTGAGCTACGAGGGAATCCCTACAGATGACGTATTCCTAACTTCACAGAATTTGTAAATGGGGAGCTGTGTTTTAACTCAGTCTCTGATTATGAAGTCCATCTCTTGTTGAGTACAACTGTGTCTGTACCTACCCTCCTCTTATGGACATCAGGGCTCTGAGCCTACTCTGAGCCTACTCTGAATTGTTCTCCAGGCCAACTTAGGCCCTCAAGGGAACAGAACAAAACCTTGTCCTGTGCAAAAGCAGGGGAATGCCCCGCCTCCCCACACACGCCCTGTGTGGGTTGGGGAGCTCAGCTTGGTTTGCTGGTTCTCTGCCTCCAGACAGGGCCTTGACTGATGCCAGCCTCCCTCCTGCCCTGGGGCTCAGGGTGGGACCAGAGACAGACATCTCCCCACCTCCTCTGTTCCCCCGTCTCTCCCTGAGTGTCAGTATATAGCAGGGGCCGGGCTGTTTACTGGTAATGCCAGTTAAAATGGTATCATAAAAAATGACAAGTAGGTATAAGCATTTTATTTAAAACATAAATCTTCATTCTTTTCCTACTCTTCACGTGTAAAAACTCTGAGAGGACACAAATTGGAGTGCTATTAAGTCTTTCTTTAGTAATCAGAACGGTAATGCACATCTATGGGGTCTGTTTCATATCTAAAACCCAGATATGTGAAATGCTGGATGTTTAAAGATATTTTTCTAATCTCCTTGTGTCATCTTGCCCACACCGTTCTTTCCCCCCGCCCAACTCGCCTTTATGAAGTCTTTCCAAATCAGTTAACCTAGTTTGCTTAGTAATAATAACTCTTTTGTTTCACACTTCTTTCATCAGTTCATATAGTTTTAAATTAAATTACATAATTAGAGTAATAGATACGATTGCCACGAAAGGGTTTGGGAGTTGAGACGACTGCTTCCTGGTGATGTCCGTCTCAGCCGTGGGAGCCCGCTGTGCACCCTTGAGGGGTGAGTGCCCTGGGCTCTGGGTGACATGGGGTGGGGGTGGGGAGCCCAGAGTCTAGTGGATCCTTGGAGCTGCAGGCTGATCACCGGGGTCTCCTGTGTGAACTGCATTCCTCTCATTGCTCATCCCCAAGAGAGGCCTTATGCACGTCCATTCAGGAGGAGTGAAATGGGGGATTTAGGGCTTGGCCTGGCTGGTTTGAGAAGCTTAGACGGGCCAGCACCCTACAAGTAAGCCAGATTAACAGCATTTACAAACATTAAAAAAACAAAGCTTTTCTTTCCCCTGCAGGCTAACAGGACCATCCTGCCTGGTTTTATGTATAAACCGGTTGATTTACTTCCCAGAATCAGGATGGTAGAGGAACATGGCTTCTTTCTTCAGCCATAAAAACTGCCTTTCTGGAGGCGAAGCCAGAATGAAAATTTCAGCTTTTGTTTTGGCGCCACCAAGTGGCTGGCTTTGAGATAACACTTTGGAGCAGAAGATGACTTGACAAACATAATGATTAAAAAAAAAAAAAAATCTGGGGTGAACAG
Source organism: Muntiacus reevesi (assembly GCF_963930625.1). NCBI lineage: Eukaryota > Metazoa > Chordata > Mammalia > Artiodactyla > Cervidae > Muntiacus > Muntiacus reevesi. The sequence goes on along the minus strand of NC_089249.1, from coordinate 126,863,744 downwards.
GGGCAATGAAACTACTCTGTGATACTGTGATGCTGAATAGATGGCATTATTCATTCTTCCAAACCCACAGGATATGCAGCACCAAGAGTGAACCATGATGTAAACTGAACTTTAGGTGATGTGATGAGTCTGTGGAGTTTCATTGATTGTAACGAATGTACCACTGTGGTGGGGAGTGTTGATCATGGGGAACGTGATGCATATGTTGGGGCAAGACGTGTATGGAAGAGCTCTGTCTTCTCAATTTTTTGTGCACTTAAAGCTGCTTTAAAAAGTTGTTGTTCAGTCACCAAGCCATGTCTGACTCTTTGTGACCCCACGGACTGCAGCACGCCAGGCCTCCCTATCCCTCACCATCTTCTGGTGTTTGCCCAAGTTCATGTCCACTGAGTTGGCAATGCCATTCAACTATCTTATCCTCTGTCACCTTCTTCTCCTTCTGCCCTCAATCTTTCCCAGCATCAGGGTCTTTTCCAATGAGTCAACTCTTCGCATCTGGTGGCCAGATGTATTAGAGCTTCAGCTTCAGGATCAGTCCTTCCAATGAGTATTCAGGGTTGATTTCCCTTATGATTGATTGCTTTGATCTCCTTGCAGTCCAAGGGACTCTCAAGAGTCTTCCTCAGCACCACTGTTTGAAGGCATCAATTCTGTGGCACTCTACCTTCTTTATGGTCCAATTCTCATATCCGTCCATGACTACTGGAAAGACCATGGTTTTAAAAAATAAAACCTATTAGAAAACAATCTTCCATTCTATATCACATTTTCTCTTTTAGCTACTGGTGTTTCAGGTGAGAGCCAGGTGCACAGAGACATAGAGAGGCTGGCTGACTTCTCAAGCCTGGATGACAATCCCTCCGTGAAGTTCCAGCATTCCAGAGCCTGGGTCCTTAGCTTCATACAGCCCAGAAATCTTTAATTTCTTCAGTGTATCCAGACTTGGGCAATTTTCTAGGGTTATATCATGCTTACCAAATTTACAAAAGACTTGTTTATAAGTCAGAACGCCTGTGTATTACTTTGCAATCAGAAATGTGTATATAGCGGCAGACCAAACATAGGTGTTAACTGAGCATTTCCCACCATGCAGGACACTTCCATGGGAAGACAAATTATTTGGAGTACGTTGCTTGGTGAAATCTCAGTGGATGTGTGTAAGGTTGTTTATCTTGGAGGCTAGTATCATTCAGGTTGAGGCTGTCTTGACTGCCATACGTCTGTACATGACTCCAGCCTGGTCAGTGCAGAATTGTGATCAGTGCTGGTGACTGACCTCACCTTTTTCTGTGGGTATTCTGTTGGAAACTCTGTGCTGAGTGAGCATTTTCCTGCTGTTAATTTTCTTCCCTCCGATGGGACACAGTGTGACAGCCAAGGCAGATGCTGTAAACTTGCTGATACAGCTCTAGTCTCCCGAGCATCTGTCAGATCATCGTGACCAGCATGAGCACTGTCAGCTATCATTTAGAGGTTTGGGGTTAGGGGAACTGTCCTCGGTACCACATGATCTTTTTTTTGTGTGTGTGTGGACCATTTTTAAAACCTTTATTGAATTTGTTACAATATTGCTTCTGTTTATGCATTGGCTTTTTGGCTACAAGGCATGTGAGATCTTAGCTCCCCAACCAGGGATTGAACCTGCACCCCTGCATTGTAAGGTGAAGTCTTAACCACTGAACCACAGGGGAAGTCCCTCAATTATTATTTTTAATAATTTCACTCTCAGAGGAAAACTTATGTTTATGCTTTGGTGACTCTGTCCTCAAATACATGTTAAAATTAACATGTAAAATCCTACCCACCTTGGTGTAGATCCCCAATAGTGAAACAGGGCTTGCTAAAGATGGAAATTACCATTGATTATAAGGAAGGATGCATTCGTGCAGACAACCTGATGTCCTTGAGTGCTCTGTACAGATCTCACTACCCGCTCACATACCACAGCCTGCCCTGCAACTCCACATCAGAGCTCAGTTATCTCCTGGGCTGGTTGCTGTGTCTTCCCACCCCCACCTCCAACCTCGCCCCAAACTGCTGCTCCAGAGTCCTCAGTCAAGAGGACCCCGGGGATACCTGCAGGAGCTCAAAACTGGTGGCCTGTGGTTGGAACCTGATCCACAAATCTTTTATTTTTGTCATTGTGTTATTTTAAAGTTTGATTTAATTGCTAAAAGTTAAAAATCTGGCACAAAACTGAGCATTCATTTTCTTTGCAAACAAACAGAAGATCTGTCTGCACAGTGTCTACTTTCTGACAGGGCAGGCAGTCGCTGGTGTGGCCTAGATAGGGTACCTCCTGGGAGTCATCCTCCATTTCCATTCTATCCTTTCACTCATTTATGTTACTGTCTGGTACTAAGGGGGTAACTCTTGATATGTTGGAAAAGCGCAACCGAAATAAAACACACACATAGAAAGAAGCAGCATCCTGTGAACTCTTGTTCCATCATGCTCCCTGTTCTCTGCTGCTTTCTCAGAGGACCTCCTTCCTGGGAACCTGTTCCCAGCCTCCTGAGGACCCTGCCTCTCTCATCCATCCACCTCTGAATGTATTCCTTGTGCTTCCAAGAGGTGTGGTGGTGAAGTGTTGTGGAGAAAGGCATACAGACTTTGGGGTCACAAGACCTGGATTTGAATCCCACCTCCAGCTGCTTCCCTAGTTGCTCAGATAGTGAAGAATCTGCCATCTGCAATGTGAGACCCAGGTTTGATCCCTGGGTAGGAAGATCCCCTGGAGAAGGAAGTGGCAACCCACTCCAGTATTCTTGCCTAGAGAATTTCATGGACAGAAGAGCCTGGTGGGTGTAGTCCAGGGGGTTGAAAAGAGTCAGACATGAATGAATGACTAAAACTTCACTTCTGATCTCTACTGAGTTCAGTTTCCTTTTCTGTAAAGTGATGGCTCTAACTTGCCTCTTAGGTTAGCATGAGAATTAAATGAGATTTTGTAAAGTGTCAATCAGAAGGTAGGTCCTCAAATAATGGTGCCTCCATTCCTGTCTTCTATGAAGACATGACTCTTTCCCTTCTTCATGACCTTGATGAAGTCCAGCTGCACACCAACCTCTGCCTTCATGCCATATAGACTTCTTTACTCTTACAATAAAAGCAATTGTTTTAATTTTTGTTCCTTGTAACTTCCAGTCTTTCCCATCAGCACATTTCACATATTCCCTTTTCTTTTTGTAGCCAGACCTCCCATACCTCTCTATCATTTGAGAGACTCTTGTATGAGAAAAATGGATGACAGGTGAATTTATTTTGGGAAATTCTATCAAGAGGCATAGCTTTTATCAAATTTCACAATAATGTACAAAAATTTGTGATGGAAACTCCATTAACTTTTATAGTCATCAGTTGAAATTCTTAATATATGTACCTTTCCCTATCCATTGTATTTTTATAGATATGGAGCCCAGGTCAAAAGCTGGAAAGTCATCAACAGGAAAGATTGGTACGGGAAGGGAGACACTTCGTCTGAGATCGAAAGGTCCTGCCACTGTGGAGGAAGTGGTATGTTAGGTTCACTTAATTCCTATTTGGCTTGGAAATGCATGAACATTCATGTTTGTCAGAGCTGAAAATAAAGGTAAAATCACAAGATTAAGTAAAATGCCTTGTATTCTAATTAAGGCATGGTCTTTAATTCATTGCCTACTTAGACAATATGAAAGTTATTGAAGGCATTTGAGAAGGAAATACAGAAACTATGTGTGTGAGGAGAGATTGTGATACAGCAGTCTTCAGCTACCTGCAGTCAATTTTTTCTAGAGTATACGGACATCTGAACTGCCTCAAAAACTTAAATCAGCGAAAGCTCTCTGAGATCTAAGAAGAAGTCACTGAGCCACCTGTAGGAGTAAACAGACTTGAGATTTTGATAGTGAAAGATGATGTTCATGAAAACCAGTCTCCTCAGGCAAAGCATTTGATAATCATCTGGTCTCCTCTTTCATGTCCCACATCCCTTCCATCAGCAGATCCTGGTGGATCCACCTCCACAGCAGACCAGAGTGACCAACTTCTCCCCACCTCTGGCCCCACCACTCTGACCCAAGGCACCAACATCATCTCAACTATTGTGGTCACCAGCTCATGCTTCCTGCTTTGTCTCTCCCTTGCCTTCTTACCCTCTTTATCCACATAGCAACTAGGGTTATCCTTTGAAAATACAAACGAGATTGTTACTTTTCTGTAACAATCTGTTCAAAATCCTCCAGTGGGTTCCCTCAGAGTAACAAGCTAACACCCTCAGAGGGACCAGCATGATCTGACTGTGTGTTTCTCCTCTGATCTCATCTATGCCTCTCTCCTCCTGCCTCCCCCTGCTTCAGCCACTTGAGTTTCCCTGCTGTCCACAAACGCTCTAAATACATCCGCATCTCAGGACCTCTGTAGGAGCTGTTACATGTGGCTGATGCTCTCCCTGCTTATGGGCACAGCTCACTCTCTCGCTGCCTTCAATTTCTGTCTTTGTCCCTCCCTGTCTAACCTCTGAGTATGCTAGTATAATAGCAGTTCCTGCCACCTGCCCTCTGCCCGATCTTCCTCGTCCTTTATTTTCTCTAAGGCGCTGAACCTGTTGGGCCTCACTGTATCTTTGTTTCCTTTTTGCCTCTTGTCTTGTTCTCATCTGACCTGATCACTGCCCTATCTCCAGCACCTAGAACAGTGCCTGACACTTCAGAGGAGCTCAGATCTTTGAATTTAATGAATTAGTGAGTGATTCATGTATACCTGATGGGAGGAAGGGTTTTGCTGATTGTGTCTATGAGAAGGTCAGTATTTAAGTGAAAAACACCAGGAGAAGAGATGAATGGAGGAAAGGAGAGCAGAAGAGGGCAGCAATGGTGAGGATTCAAAGTGGTAAATGCAGGCCTGCTCACCGCAGGAAGACAGCAGTGATGACGCCCTCCGGGGGGGTCGGGGGTGGGGAGGACAGGCCAGGCACGCCTCTGAGCTCCAGAGTGCCTGCCTGGGGTGGGAGGGATGTGTCTGTGTCTGTCCTAGGGCTCCCAGCTGCTCGAAGAACAAAAGAGTGAGACAGATGAATGGTAAGGAGGCTGTTATCATAGGATCCAGAGCTTGTGGGGGACGGTGTCAGTCAGTCATGGGTGTGGTTTGTTGGGGCAGATACTTAAGGAACCACGAGGCCAAGGTTGTCTTCCTGAACGTTGGAGTCACCCAGATTGTTGTCAGTTTTGGGGACTCCAGAGGAAGATTCCGAGTTGGGTGTCTTGTTCCTGGGTGAATGAGTAGATTGAAATGGAGGCTGGTGACAGCGGAGAGGCCCCGGAGAGCCAGAAGCATTTTGAAAGTGAGAGATGATGAGGTTTGTGAAAAACCCTGGGCAGTCACTCTGGTCATTTCAGAGTCTTTACTTTTTGGGGGCCCAGGCATACTGCTGAAGGCCAGTACGTGTTCCTTGAACAAGTGAACACAGCTGGGTGGAAGAAAGGCCTCTGTAAGAGGGTGAAAGGACAGTGGGAAGGAGCTGGGGGTCCCAGCTGTCCTCTGCAGTGGAGGCTGGGAGGGGAAAAGCACAGACCTTCAAACTGCTTGCATAGGAAGTGGAGTCTGCAGGAAAAGCTCCATGTCACTTCAGGAGGGGGGCCGCCTTCTAACAGTTCATGTGGGGCACACAAATCTGTTTATTTATGAGCAGCAGCTGAGTATCAAGTGCTGGAATGAAAAAGAATAACTGAAGATCTGCCTGAGGCGGTGGGAAAGATTCATTCCAATATAAACATCTAAATCTCTCTTCCTATTTGCCTAGCCTGTTTCTTGAAATAAGGCAATTAAAGTAGCTCATAATAAAGGGGAAAAAAAACTAGTTTGGCACTAATATTAAATTTGATACAAATGACCTATGATTTAGTTTCAAACAGTAAAGATTTGAAACCAAGCAGCCCCTCATCACCTAGCACAAGTTCTGAAAACTGAACAGTACTCCACTTGCATGAGTTACTTGGTATGTTTGTTGAGACAGGCACAATCCAGGTGCTGGTAACACAAAGGTGATTAAAGACCTTGTTTTTCCTTTAAAGGGAAGAGGCATGAAAATAAACTGTTACAAACCAGAAGGGCAAGGTTGATGTCACAAGGAAGGGGCTAGCTGATGAGCTACAGTTAGGAATCAGTGAAGAGGGAAATTGGGAGAGTTGCTTCCATAAGAAATAGTTGAGTTAGTCACAGATGGAGAGAGGTCTGGGCATGAAATGATAATGGATATGGGACCTTGTAAATGTCCGTGAGGTTGGAGTGTGGCTGCTGAAAGTGTCTGGTGGGAGGTGTTGACACTGGAGATGGAGGCCTGGGTCAGGGCGTGAAGGGTCTGTAAATAATGCTGAGGGTTGGGGGTGGCTATTTAAAAATTGCAAGGGGAGCAGCAAGTCGGTTTTGTGTTTTAGAAAAACTCCTTGGTTCTAGGGGATGGAATGTTGAATAGGGTAGATTTGTGAGGATGTGAGGATTGCTGGTGGGGAGACCAATTATGAAACCTCTGCAAATAAGAAAAGACGAGGGAGGATTATTCAGTCAAAAGAAGGAAATCCTGCCATTTGTAGGTTGTGGATGGACCTGAACAATAGTGTAATACGTCAGAGAAAGACAAATATTGGATGACCTCAGTTCTATTATCTCCCCCTCTCCCATTCCAAACAAAACAAACCACACCTTGTATAGAAACAGAGCAGATTGGTTGTTGCCAGAGGCAGGGAGTTGGGCAGGTGGGGTGGGTGAAATGGACAACGGGGGTCAAAAGGTACAAACTTTCAGTTATAAGGACGTCCTGAGCATGGACTCACAGCTTGGCGATTATTGCTGATAATACTGTATTATATATTTGAAAGTTGCTAAGAGGCTAGATCTTAAAAGTTCTCATCACAAGGAAGAGAAAACTATGTGTAGTGATGGGTAACTAGATTTACTGTGGTGTTTTTTTTTTTTTTTTTTTACAGTATATACACATATAAAATCATTATGTTGTATACCTGAAACTAATAGTATATGTCAATTATATCTCAATTAAAAAAAATTAGGACTGAACACAGGCAATCAGAATGTGAATGGAAGAGGGATGATGAGATCCAGAGCTGTTTAGAATAGTATGATATTGGTGGCCATTTTTGTGTGAGAAGTACTGATACTTGTTGCAATAACCTGCAATGTATCTGGATAGATGCAAAGATAAATACCTAAGTTACTTTGCATAGCCTGTCACTTTACACAGACTATTCAAAATACATTGTAAAGATGTCGAGTGATATATCATGTCTTCTGTCTCATTGTTAATGTAAATAACTTTATATATAAATACATATATAATACATAATATATATATATAATACATAATACATATATACATACATATAAATAAAATATATGTGATCATGTTTTTTCATAGAAACTTTTACTAAATAGTTAGGAAGAACAAAAATACTTTGGTACCCTTAATACACATATTATGTATGTAGTTGATAAAGAATGCATACAGTAGTCTCCTTTTATCCACAGCAGACACATTCCAAACCCCCCAATGGGTGCCTGAAACTGTGGATAGTACTGAATCCTGTGTATACTGTTTTTCCTGTACATATATACCTATGATAGAGTTTAATTTATAAATTGGGCATAGTAAAAGTTGATGACAACTAATAGTTAAATAGAACAAGTAGAAAATGTACTATAATAAAGGCTGTGTGAACGTGGTATCTCTCTTCAAAGATCTTATTTTACTGGACTCACTCTTCTTGTGCTAATGTGAGATGATAAAATGCCAGTGTGATGAGATGGAGTGAGGTGAATGATGCAGGCATTGTGGCATGGCATTACGCTACCATTAGCTTTCTTACTCTAGGTCAGGAGGATCGTCTAGCTGTGATGATGGGGAATGTTGGATCTTAGGAGCAGATGATGTTGATGGTTGGGGGTTCTGGGATGGAGCAGACGGTGTGAGGTTTTATATTACTCAATGGCACACGATTCAAAACTTAGGAACTGTTTATTTCTGGAGTTTTCCATTTAATAATTTTGGACCTCAGTTGACTGAAGTAACTGAGGAGGAAAGCAAAACCACAGATAAGGGTGCAGGTACAAATAATTAGATGTATGTGTTCAGGATGTTGTAGTCTTGGGGTGAGCTCTGCCCTTTTCAAGGCACACAGGATGCCTTGAGATCTAGTCATGTCTGGAGCTCTATTACCCATCACATGGGATGTCTTGCAGTCCCTTTAGCCTGCTGCACTTTTCTATCAGACTCTGTGACCCCACACTGACTTCATGTCTCTATTGCTTCTATCTGTCCTGGTTTATCCGACACCAGTTAATTTTGAAAACACAGTTCTTAAGTCACCTTTCTGAAATCTTCCTGGACTCTTAGAGATTTAAATTTACTTCCACTGGGACTTCCCTGGTGGTTCAGTGGTTAAGAATCTTCCTGCTTATGCAGGGGACCTGGGTTCTATCCCAGTTCTGGGGAGATCCCCACATGCCATGGGGCAGCTAAGCATGAGTGTTGCAACTACTGAGCCCATATTCTACGGTCTGTGAGCTGCAACTACTGAGCCCTGAACCTCACCTAATGAAGCCCACACACAGCAAAGAAGACCCAACACAGCCAAAAATAAATTAATAAAAAAATTTATTGCCCCTATGATGCTTCCGTGCCTTTGACATCCTTTAGAAATTGTCCTTATTGTGGTTAAGTAGCTATTTATTTTCACATCTCTCTCCCTTCTAGATTGCTAGCTGCTCGGATATAGCATTCCTAGTTTTTCTTCTTTGAATCTATAATACTTACCACAAACACTAAAAATAAATATTTACTGTATTGATTTTTATTGAATTACAGGGCACATTCTAGATATATTTCCATTAAAATTAGCTGAAGTACACAACCAGGAACTGGCTTCACTTCAGATTTCCCCCATGTATGCCTCAATGTTCAAGAGATTGCATGTAAAAATGTCTTATTTCTCTTTTCTTCAATAAAGCCTTCTGAAACGAAAGAAAAGGCGATTGGAAAGGTTGATGATCTTCTTGAATTATACATGGGAATTCGAGATATCGATTTAGGTAAGGTTATGTTATTTAAAAAAGTCTTATATGTCTTAATTTTATGGAACTTAATGCTTATTTATGTCTTGCTTGCGTTTATAGTCAATTATACTTTTCAAGGTAAAAAGTATTTGTGGAGTGATCAAAAGCATAATGAAAATGAAGATAATATATAAATGTAAGAAGAACACTTGGCCCTTATCCCTTACTAGTTTTGAGGCCTCAAAGTCAAGTCAACTTTTCTAAACCTTAGGGTTTTATTATTTTTTTTAACAAGAAAATGTTTAACTATTTTTAAAAAGTTGAAATATAGCTGATCTTACAATATTGTGTTTTAGATGTGCAGCAGAGTGATTCAGTTATATATTGATATATATTTTAGATTCTTTTCCATTATAGGTTTTTACAAGATATTGAATATAGTTCACTGTGCTATATAGTAAATCCCTGTTGTTTATCTGTTTTATGTGTATATCTGTTTAGTGTACATCTAATTTGTCTCTCCCTCCCTTTCCCCTTTGCTAACAGTAAGTTTGTTGTGTATGTCTTTGAGTCTGTTTCTGTTTTATATATTAGTTCATTTATATTGTTTTTTAGATTCCACTTGTAAATGATATCATATGATATTTGTCTTTGTCTGATTTACTTCACTCAGTATGCCAGTCTTTAGGTGTTAGTATATTTTTCTTTATCTGTCTTACTTCTACTCACGTTGCTACAAATGGCAATATGCCACTCTTTTCTATGGCTGAGTATTACATTGTGTGTGTGTGTTTGTGTATATGTATATATACATATCATACCTTTTGTATCCATTCATCTGTCAGTGGACACTTAGATTGCTTCCATGGCTTGGCTATTGTAAATAGTGCTGATATGAACACTGGGATGCATATATCTTTTTGAATTAAAGAGTTTTGTTTTCATCTTTTCTGGATATATGCCCAAAATGGGATTGATTGCTGGGTTATTATTATTTTTTAAATTAATTAATTAATTTTAATTGGAGGCTAATTACTTTACAATGTTGTAGTGGTTTTTGCCATACATTGGCATGAATCAGCCATGGGTTTACATGTGCTCCCCATCCTGACCCCCCCCTCCCGCCCCCCTCCCCATCCCATCCCTCAGGGTCATCCCAGTGCTCCAGCCCTGAGCACCCTGTCTCATGCATCGAACCTGGACTGGCGATCTGTTTCATGTATGATAATATACATGTTTCAATGCTATTATCTCAAATCATCCCACCCTCGCCTTCTCCCACAGGGTCCAAAAGACTGTTCTTTACATCTGTGTCTCTTTTGCTGTCTCGCATATAGGGTCATTGTTACCATCTTTCTAAATTCCATATATATGCATTAGTATACTGTATTGGTGGAGAAGGCAATGGCACCCTATTCCAGTACTCTTACCTGGACAATCCCATGGGCGGGGGAGCCTGGTGGGCTGCGGTCCATGGGGTCGTGAAGAGTTGGACATGACTCAGCGACTTCACTTTCACTTTTCACTTTCATGCATTGGAGAAGGAAATGGCAACCCACTCCAGTGTTCTTGCCTGGAGAATCCCAGGGATGGCGGAGCCTGGTGGGCTGCCATCTATGGGGTCACATAGAGTCGGACACGACTGAAGTGACTTAGCAGCAGCGTACTGTATTGGTGTTTTTCTTTCTGACTTACTTCACTCTGTATAATAGGCTCCAGTTTCATCCACCTCATTAGAACTGATTCAAATGAATTCTTTTTAATGGCTGAGTAATATTCCGTTGTGTATATGTACCACAGCTTTCTTATCCATTCATCTACTGATGGGCATCTAGGTTGCTTCCATGTCCTGGCTATTATAAACAGTGCTGCAATGAACATTGGGGTACACGTGTCTCTTTCAGATCTGGTTTCCTCAGTGTGTATGCCCAGCAATGGGATTGCTGGGTCATATGGCAGTTCTATTCCCAGTTTTTTAAGGAATCGCCACACTGTTCTCCATAGTGGCTGTACTAGTTTGCATTCCCACTAACAGTGTAAGAGGTTTCCCTTTTCTCCACACCCTCTCCAGCACTTATTGTTTGTAGACTTTTTGATAGCAGCCATTCTGACCAGTGTGAGATGGCACCTCACTGTGGTTTTGATTTACATTTCTCTGATAATGAGTAATGTTGATCATCTTTTCATGTGTTTGTCAGCCATCTGTATGTCTTCTTTAGAGAAATGTCTGTTTAGTTCTTTGGCCCATTTTTTGATTGGGTTGTTTATTTGTCTGGTTTGAGCTGCAGGAGCTGCTTGTATATTTTTGAGATTAATTCTTTGTCTGTTGCTTTGTTTGCTGTTATTTTCTCCCATTCTGGAGGCTGTCTTTTCACCTTGTTTATAGTTTCCTTCATTGTGCAGAAGCTTTTAAGTTTCATTAGGTCCCATTTGTTTATTTTTGCTTTTATTTCCATTACTCTGAGAGGTGGCTCATAGAGGATCCTGCTGTGATTTATGCCAGAGAGTGTTTTGCCTATGTTTTCCTCTAGCAGCTTTATAATTTCTGGTCTTACGTTTAGATCTTTAATCCATTTTGAGTTTATTTTTGTGTATGATGTTAGAAAGTACTCTAGTTTCATTCTTTTACAAGTGGCTGACCAGTTTTCCCAACACCACTTGTTAAAGAGATTGTCTTTTCTCCATTGTATATTCTTGACTCCTTTGTCAAAGATAAGGTGTGAATAGGTGTGTGGATTTATCTCTGGGCTTTCTATTATGTTCCATTGACCTATATTTCCTGTCTTTGTTCCAGTACCATACTGTCTTGATGACTGTAGCTTTGTAGTATAGTCTGAAGTCCGGCAGGTTGATTCCTCTAGTTCCATTCTTCTTTCTCAAGATTGCTTTGGCTACTTGAGATTTTTTGTATTTCCATATAAATTGTGAAATTATTTGTTCTAGTTCTCTGAAAATACCATTGGTAGCTTGATAGGGATTGCATTGAACCTATAGATTGCTTTGGGTAGTATACTCATTTTCACTATATTGATTCTTCTGACCCATGAATGTGGTATATTTCTCCATCTATTTGTGCCATCTTTGATTTCTTTCATCAGTGTTTTATAGTTTTCTATATGTAGATTTTTGTTTCTTTAGAGAGACTTATTCCTAAGTATTTTTTGTTGTTGTTGCAATGGTGAATGGAATTGTTTCCTTAATTTCTCTGTTTTCTCATTGTTAGTGTATAGGAATACAAGGGATTTCTGTGTGTTAATTTTATATCCTGCAACTTTGCTATATTCATTGATTAGCTCTAGTAATTTTCTGTGGTGTCTTTAGGGTTTTCTATGTAGAGGGTCATGTCACCTGCAAACAGTGAGAGTTTTACTTCTTCTTTTCCAGTCTGGATTCCTTTTATTTCTTTTTCTTCTCGGATTGCTGTGGCTAAAACTTCCAAAACTATGTTGACTAGTAGTGGAAAGAGTTTTGTCTTTGCCTTGTTCCTGACTTTAGTGGAAATGTTTTCAATTTTTCACCATTGAGGATGATGTTTGCTGTGGGTTTATCATATATGGCTTGTATTGTATTGAGGTATGTTCCTTCTATGCCTGCTTTCTGGAGGGTTTTTTTTTTTTTTAAATCATAAATGGATGTTGAATTTTGCCAAAGGCTTTCTCTGCATCTATTGAAATAATCATATGGTTTTTATTTTTCAATTTGTTAATGTGGAGTATCACATTGATTGATTTGTGGATATTAAAGAATCCTTGCATCCCTGGGATAAAGCCCACTTGGTCATGATGTATGATCTTTTTAATATGTTGTTTTTTAATATTTTTAATGTTTTTTAATATTCTGTTTTCTAGAATTTTGTTAAGGATTTTTGCATCTATGTTCATCAGTGATATTGGCCTGTAGTTTTCTTTTTTCAAGGCATCTTTGTCTGGTTTTGGTATTAGGGTGATGGTGGCCTCATAGAATGAGTTTGGAAGTTTACCTTCCTCTGCTATTTTTCTGGAAGAGTTTGAGTAGGACAGGTGTTAGCTCTTCTCTAAATTTTTGGTAGAATTCAACTGTGAAGCCTGGGCTTTTGTTTGCTGGAAGATTTCTGATTATAGTTCTATTTCTGAGCTTGTGATGAGTCTGTTAAGATTTCCTATTTTTTCTGGTTCAGTTTTGGAAAGGTATACTTTTCTAAGAATTTGTCCATTTCTTCCAAGCTGTCCATTTTATTGGCATTTAGTTGCTGATAGTAGTCTCATGATTCTTTGTACTTCTGTGTTGTCTGTTGTGATTTCTCCATTTTCATTTCTAATTTTGTTGATTTGATTCTTCTCCCTTTTTTTCTTGAGTCTGGCTAATGGTTTGTCTATTTTATTTATCTTCTCAAAGAACCAGCTTTTAGCTTTGTTGAGTTTTGCTATGGTCTCCTTTGTTTCTTTTGCATTTATTTCTGCCATAGTTTTTATGATTTCTTTCCTTCTACTAACCCTGGGGTTCTTCGCTTCTTCCTTTTCTAGTTGATTTAGGTGTAGATTTAGGTTATTTTTTTTTATTTTTCTCTTGTTTCTTGAGGTAAGCTTGTATTGCTATGAACCTTCCCCTTAGTGCTGCTTTTACTGAGTCCTATAGGTTTTGGGTTGTTGTATTTTCATTTTCATTCATTTCTATGCATATTTTGATTTCTTTTTGATTTCTTCTATGATTTGTTGGTTATTCAGAAGCATGTTGTTTAGCCTCCATATGTTGGTATTTTTAATAGTTTTTTTTCCTGTAGTTGACATTTAATCTTACTGCATTGTGATCAGAAAAGATGCTTGGTATGATTTCAATTTTTTTGAATTTACCAAGGCTAGACTTAAGGCCCAGGATGTGATCTATCCTGGAAAAGGTTCTGTGTGCACTTGAAAAAAAGGTGAAATTCATTGTTTTGGGGTGAAATGTCCTATAGATATCAATTAGGTCTAGCTGGTCCATTGTATCATTTAAAGTTTTTGTTTCCTTGCTAATTTTCTGTTTAGTTGATCTATCCATAGGTGTGAGTGGGGTGTTAAAGTCTCCGACTATTATTGTGTTACTGTTAATTTCCCCTTTCATCCTCGTTAGCATTTGCCTTACATATTGCAGTGCTCCTATGTTGGGTGCATATATATTTATAATTGTTATATCTTCTTGGATTGATCCTTTGATCATTATGTAGTGTCCCTCTTTGTCTCTTTTCACAGCCTTTATGTCAAAGTCTATTTTGTCTGATATGAATATTGCTACTCCTGCTTTCTTCTGGTCTCCATTTGTGTGAAATATCTTTTTCCAGTCCTTCACTTTCAGCCTGTATGTGTTCCTTGGTTTGAGGTGGGTCTCTTGTAGACAGCATATATAGGGGTCTTGTTTTTGTATCCATTCAGCCAGTCTTTGTCTTTTGGTTGGGGCATTCAACCCATTTACATTTAAGGTAATTAGTGATAAGTATGATCCTGTTGCCATTTACTTAGTTGTTTTGGGTTCGAGTTTATACAACTTTTCTGTTTCCTGTCAGAGAAGATCCTTTAGCATTTGTTGAAGAGCTGGTTTGGTGGTGCTGAATTCTTTCAGCTTTTGCTTGTCTTTAAAGCTTTTGAATTTTCCTTCATATTTGAATGAGATCCTTGCCGGGTACAGTAATCTGTCTTCTTTTTCTGGGACTCCTATGATTCAAATGTTGGGGCATTTCACATTGTCCCAGAGGTCTCTGAGGTTGTCCTCATTTCTTTTAATTCTTTTTTCTTTTTTCCTTTCTGCTTCATTTATTTCCACCATTCTATCTTCCACCTCAGTTATCCTATCTTCTGCCTCAGTTATTCTACTGTTGGTTCCCTCCAGAGTGTTTTTTATCTCAGTTATTGCATTATTCATTATTGATTGACTCTTTTTTATTTCTTCTAGGTTCTTGTTAAACATTTCTTGCATCTTCTCAATCTTTGTCTCCAGACTATTTATCTATAACTCCATTTTGTTTTCAAGATTTTGGATCATTTTTGCCATCATTATTCTTAATTCTTTTCCAGGTAGACTCCCTATCTCCTCTGCTTTTGTTTGATTTGATGGGCATTTATCATGTTCCTTTACCTGCTGAATATTTATCTGCCTTTTCATCTTGTTTAGATTGCTATGTTTGGTGTGGCCTTTCGTATGCTGGAAGTTTGTGGTTCCTTTTTATTGTGGAGGTTCCTCCCTGTGGGTGGGGTTGTCAAGGTTTCCTGGTTAGGGAAGCCTGCATCTGTGTTCTGGTGGGTGGAGCTGGATCTCTTCTCTCTGGAGTGCAATGAAGTGTCCAGTAGTGAGTTTTGGGATGTCAGTGGGATTGTTGTGACTTTGGACAGCCTGTATGTTAAAGCTCAGGGCTGTGTTCCTGCGTTGCTGGGGAATTAGCCTGGTATGTCTTGCTCTGGAGCTTGTTGGCTCTTGGGTGGAGCTTGGTTTCAGTGTAGTTATGGAGGCTTTTGGATTAGCTCTTATCATTTAATGTTCCCTGGAGTCAGGAGTTTTCTGGAGTTCTCAGGTTTTGAATTTAAGCCTCTGGTTTTCAGTCTTATTCTATCAGTGACCTCAAGACTTCTCCATCCATACAGCACCACTGATAAAACATCTAGGTTAATGGAGAAAAGATTTTCCACAGTGAGGGACCCCCAGAGAGGTTCGCAGAGTTACATGGTGAAGAGAAGAGGGAGGAGGGAGATAGAGGTGACCAGGTGGAGAAGAGGGGGAATCAAAAGGGGAGAGAGCAATCTAGCCAGTAATCAAATCCCTATGTGCTCTCCACAGCCTGAAACACCCAGAGAGGTTCATGGAGTTACATTGAGAAGAGAAGAGGGAGGAAGGAGATAGAGGTGACCAGGAGGAGAAGAGGGGAAGTCAAAAGAGAAGAGACAGATCTAGCCAGTAATCAGTTCCCTAAGTGTTCTCCACAGTCCAGAATACCCAAAGAGACCCACGGAGTTAAGTAGAGAAGAGAAAGGGGAGGGAGGAGATAGAGTTGACCTGGGGGAGAAAAAGAAGAGTCAAAAGGGGGAGAGGGCAATCAAGCCAGTAATCACACTCCTAAGTGAAAATGGATACTGAAGATTGGATTCTTAAAGGTACTAAATTGATAACAAATACCAAAAAGCAAAGATTAAAAATCTAGAGTAGAGGTTAGACTTTCAAAAATACAATATTAAAAAAACAAAACAAAATAAAAAAAATTATAAAAAATATATATGAAATTTGCTTTAAAAATAGGGTCTTTTTTTTTTTTTTGCAAGGTAATAGTAGGTTATACAAATGAAAATTGAAGGAGTAATAAAGGACTTAAAAATAAAAAAATTTAAAAAATGATAATAGTAAAATATATCTAGGAATTTCTCTGGAGCTGTTGTGGGTAGTGTGGAGTCAGTTCAATTTCAGATAGTTCCTTGTTCCAACTTATACTTCCCGAGGTCTGTAGGCCCCTTCCAATAGAGTCGGTGCTAACTACAGGGTTTTAATCTGTTGCACCTGTCACTTCCAAAGCAGTTCCCTCTGTTTATTTTGGCTTCTTCTGTTTGCTGGTCTCTTCAGTGTCTAATTTCCACCCTGACACAAGGGGGCGGTGGTGGTTACTTATTTAGGCTCACTAGCTCAGTTGTGCTGTGGGCAGGGAGGAACACTGCATACAAATATTACTGGCGTGCGTGGGGAGTGCTCGCAGTGTCTGGGTCACACTGGGTTTGCCCCCGCTCACAGCGTGTGTGCTTTCCCAGTCTTCACTGCTCAGGCTCTAGGTTGCTCTGCCGGGAACTGTCTAAGGAGGCTGTGGGTTGCATGCACTCCTCAGGTCTAAGCCGCTCAGGTTCAGGTTCTCGGGTACTCCACAAAGGTGTTTTGTGCCCTTCCCAGGTCTGAGCAGCTCTGGCGACCAGGTGCTTGGCGAGTGCACTCTCCCCAGCTGGGCGGTGCGTCTTATCACCTCCCCTGTTCCAGCTGCTAGATTTCCTGGGTGCGCAGCAGGAATGCCATGTGTCTCCTCTGGGGATCTCTGGCTGTGAACCTCCTGGCGGATGTCAAACATCCAGGATCCCGGGAAGACTTGGTTAGCAAATGGGAGCCTGCTCGCAGTTTGGTAGAGGGTGCCCTCTATGGGGCCAAGATTGCCCCTTTCCGGCTCTGGCTGTCACCTGCCTGCCTCTCTGCCTCCGGCAGGGGATGGGCCAGTCTGCAGCCAGCTAGCTCTCCTCTGGTATTGGCTCAGTCCTTTGTTCTGTGAGCGGTCCAGCAGTGCCTTAGGCTAGAGTTTTTCACAGGAAGCTTCTCCCTTTCTCTTTTTTTCTCTCTCTGGCTATCCCACAGTTTGGGTTGTTATCTCACATTAGATCCCTCCGATTGTCCTTAGGACATTCAGGCCCAGCCTTTACCCTAAGCAATGCAGCCCATGAATCCCTGTTCAGCCCCGCTTGCTGGTGGTATGCAAGCATCTGGACTACTTCTCTGCTGGGGGTTGCAGTTAGGCACATAATCTGTGGGTTTTATTTATTTATTTATTTATTTATTTATTTATTCCTCCTGGCTATGTTGCCCTCTGAGAATCCAAAACTCCCCACAGACCTGCCGGTGAGAGGGTTTCCTGGTGTTTGGAAACTTCTCCTCTTTCACGACTCCCTCCCCGGGATGGGTCTCTGTGCCCAACTCTTTTGTCTCTCTTTTTATCTTTTATATTTTGTCCTACCTCCTTTTGAAGACAATGGGCTGCCTTTCTGGGTGCCTGGTGTCCTCTGCTAGCATTCAGAAGTTGTTTTGTGGAATTTGCTCAGTGTGCAAATGATCTTTCAATGAATTTTTTGGGGGAGAAAGTGGTCTCCCCATCCTATTCCTCTGCCATCTTAGGACTGCCCCTCCAGATTGCTGGGTTATATGGTAGCTCTACTCTTAGTTTTTTAAGGAACCTCCGTACTATTTTCCACAGTGGCTGCACCAATTTACATTTTCACCAACAGTATAGAAGGGTTCCATTTCTTTCACACCCTTCCCAGCATTTGTTATCATAAACTTTTTAATGATGGCCATTCTGACTGGAGTGAGGTCATCACATGATAGTTTTGATTTGCATTTCTCTGACAGTTAGTGATGTCAAACATCTTTTCACGTGCCTGTTGGGCATCTGTTTGTCTTCTTTACAGAAATGCCTATTTAGGTCTTCTGTACCATATTTTTGATTGGGTTGTTTATTGTATAGCTCTTTTAAACTTCAGATTTTAATCTATAAATAATATTTCCTGCATAAGTTGTTTTTTGTTTTATGGACTTAAATAATATATATGATGACAGATGTTAACTTGATTTACTGTGGTGATCACTTAACAATATGTTCAGTTCAGTTCAGTTGCTCAGTCGTGTCCAACTCTTTGTGACCCCATGGACTGCAGCATGCCAAGCTTCCCTGTCCATCACCAACTCCCGGAGTCCATTGAGTCCCGGAGTCCATCACCAACTCCATTGAGTTGGTGATGCCATCCAACCATCTCATTCTCTGTTGTCCCCTTCTCCTCCTGCCTTCAATCTTTCCCAGCTTCAGAGTCTTCCAAAAAGTCAGTTCTTCCCATCAGGTGGCCAAAGTATTGGAATTTCAGCTTCAATATCAGTCCTTCCAATGAATATTCAGGACTGGTTTCCTTTAGGATGGACTGGTTGGATCTCTTTGCAGTCCAAAGCACTCTCAAGAGTCTTCTCTAACACCACAAGTCAAAAGCATCAATTTTTCAGTGCTCAGCTTTCTTTATAGCCCAACTCTCACATCCATGCATGACTACTGGAAAAACCATAGCTTTGACTAGACGGACCTTTGTTGGCAAAGTAATGCCTCTGTTTTTTAATATGCTGTCTAGTTTGTTCAAAATAATATTCCCTTAGTATCTCTAATTTTCTTGAAGAGACCTCCAGTATTTTCCATTCTATTTTTTTTTCTTCTATTTCTTTGCATTGATTATGGAGGAGGGCTTTCTTATTTCTCTGTGTTTTTCTTTGGAACTCTGCATTCAAATAGGTATATCTTTCCTTTTCTCCTTTTCTTCTTCATCTTTGCTTCTCTTCTTTTCTCAGTTATTTGTAAGGCCTCCTCATACAGCCATTTGCATTTTTGCATTTCTTTTTCTTGGAGATGGTCTTGATCACTGCCTCCTGTACAATGTCAAGAACCTTCATCCATAGCTCTTCAGGCAGTCTATCAGATCTAATTCCTTGAATCTGTTTGTCACTTCCTGTTTATGATCATAAGGAATTTGATTTAGGTCATACCTGAATGAACTCGTGGTTTTCCCTACTTTCTTCAATTTAAGTCTGAGTTTTGCAGTAAGGACATAGTTAACAATATGTATATATTTTAAAAATATGTATGAAAAACTTTTGTAAATGGCTTATGAAAAGTATTTAATACATCATATTTAATGGATAAATTGTATATTTATTACAATATTAAAGTTGTACCCATTTAATAAGATTACTGAAACCTTGTGAACAAGGATTAACATGAGGAAAGTAGACACACTTGGTGTGTGACTAACAAGGCCATTTGAGCATTATGTGCATTTCTTATTTCATCATTGGGATGTCAGAGTCTTGACTTATCTATTAAGACTCTATCAGTTGCAAATAAAAAATGAAACAAATGAACTCAAGAAATCTCCAACTGGTTTAAGGGAAAATAGGAGGGAAAATGTCTTGGTTCTTACAGCTGAAAAGTTCAGAGGTAAATCCTGCTTCAAAAATGGTTAGATCTGGAGTTCTCATGCTGTCATCAGGATGTGGTTTCTCGTCTCTCAATTCTGGCTTCATTTCAGGTCTTCATGGTATCCCCTAACAGCTTCAGACCTTCCCTCATGGAGCAAAATTACAGTCATGGCTCCACCCTCTGCATCTTCTTGGTGGCAAGCACAACGGGAGAGGGGGAGGGCCTTTTCCAAGTCATTCAAACAGCATGCTCAGAATTGTCTCATTGTCTCAAGTGAACCAGTCACAGAGACCAAGGACGTGGTTAGGTCTGGGTCACAGGCTCTGTCTGTGGAATAGAGAGAGACTCTGAAGTACAAGCGCTGAGATTGTGAAGGTCCTGGCCCCTCCCATGTTGAAGCAAGATGATTAATAGAGAGTTCCCTTTAAGAAGGGCAAGTGGATGCTGGGTGGGGAAATAGTGAGTGAACATGATAGTGGTGGAGTTTGTCACCTGTCTGCATCTGTGTGTGTTGGAAATTATTTATTTATTAGATATCAGATATTTAATAAATTTATTATTATTATTATTTTTAATATTTCTATTACATTTAAAAATGAGCATCACAATAAGGCTAGTTACCATGTAAGTGGAATGTTTTAGATAACCAAATGCTTTGTAATATGAAATTTCCTCTACATAGAGGCACTAAAGAACTAGATGGTCCTGTGGTCTGAAAGAGTTAATATGCATGCGCAGTTTCTCCTCTTCCATCAGAGAGTCACAGGCAATGGGTGGCAAATTAGATGTGATTTGAGAAAAGTTGGGGTTTTAAAAAAAATTTAGTGTTCTGTCTATATTTGGTTAATGTGCATGTCTTATTTTTCTTTTCTTTTTTTTTTCAATTATTTTTATTAGTTGGAGGCTAATTACTTCGCAGCATTGCAGTGGGTTTTGTCATACATTGACATGAATCAGCCATGGAGTTACATGTATTCCCCATCCCTATCGCCCCCACACCCGATTCTCCTGGGTCTTCCCAGTGCACCTGGCCCGAGCACCTGTCTCATGCATCCCACCTGGGCCAATGATCTGTTTCACCATAGATAATATACATGCTGTTCTCTAGAAACATCCCACCCTCGCCTTCTCCCACATTAATACATTTTTTAAAGTCAAAGATTTAGACTATTTTGTTTACTTGCTACCAAGTAAAGTATTTTACTCTGCATCAGCTAGAAATATTGAAAACTCATTCTTCCTTTTCTACTTCTACTTATCTTCTTTTTTTCTTATATACTTTGTCCTAATTTCTTCCCTGCCTCTCTGAACTTTAAAAACAAAATTTATGTTGGCTATACAGATGATGTAATTTAAAAAAAGGGTACTCTTTTCTAGTTCCTTAAAGAGAAATATAAAATTTGCTTATAATACCTCCCTGCTGTACATGGATCCAAAGTAAGAGCTGAGATGATCCTATAGAAAGAAAGTGCTTTAAAACATTTCTCCCAGCCTGTTTGTATTTGGAAAAATAGAGAGATTTGCATAAATGATGTGGGCCTGTAACAGTTATGCAAATGAACTTGCCAATGAAAGTAAAGGGGATTAAGAGATGTCAATATTCTTAAACTTAGGTGAAGTGAAAGTTGCTCAGTTACGTCCTATACAGTTCATGGAATTCTCCAGGCAAGAATACTGGAGTGGGTAGCCTTTCCCTTCTCCAGGGGATCTTCCCAACCCAGGAATTGAACCTAGGTCTCCCGCACTGCAGGCAGATTCTTTACCAGTTGAGCCACAAGGAAAGCCCAAGAATACTGGAGTGGGTAGCCTATCCCTTCTCCAGCAAATCTTCCCGACCCGGTTATTGAATAGGGGTTTCCGGCATTGCAGGCCAATTCTTTACCAACTGAGCTATCAGGGAAGCCCGCTTAAAAGCAGGTATTATATGTTAGAAAAATAATCTATCTCTATTCAATTAAGAGGTTTTCATATTGTATACTGTATAAATATTATAAGATTTAGGAATTAGGGTATCAGTTGCTGGGTCTTGATAAGCTTTAGGAGAACCACACTTTTCAAAAATGAGAACTTAAAGTAGTGCTCAGCTTTAGAACTTGATTTTGGGCATAGGTCCTATTGCTACTTAAGTATGAATTAGGCATAGCTAAATAAATTATATTTAACAATAAATCTTTTGTTATTAAAATATACAAGTGTATAGGGAAGAGTGTTGGGCAATGGTACAATAATTATAGATGAATTAAGAAACAATCTTAATTAAAGTAGGGTCCTTACTTTAAGGATCAGTTTTCTTTCACTTTGACAAATTCAGGGCACTAAACATTTCTCACAAATTCCTTGTAAATTAACTAGTAATCACTTTATAAAGTTAATTAATCATCTGTAGCAAATTATCCAGTGACACAAAAAGTCATCATCATTATACATGATTAGCAATGTGATCAGTCACCTAGGGAGGTAAAGTTTAAGGAAAGTAATTATTTGGAGAATGTCAGCCATTGTTAAATTAGGAATTTCTCTCATTATTTCTATCTGATTAGCATGAAATATGAATCACAAATGTGACACTGATTCAACAGACAAATGAATATACTTGTTTGTATTCCAAGTATTTCTTAGAAATGTTAGTTCTTAATGCAAATTACATTGATATCATGTTATTTTGGAGTTGTTAAAATGCTTTTGTTAAAAATTTAAAGAAGTAATATGGCAATAAAATGACTAAAACCTGAAACCCTATCCTCAGAAAAGCACTAGTATGTATTTACCATTAGGAAATGGAAAACAATTTGAATGAGTTTATGAAGGGGTCCCCTGGTGGCTCAGTTGGTAAAGAATGCAGTCAGTAAAGAATACTTGCAATGCAGAAGACCCTGGTTCGATCCTTGGGGTGGGGAAGGTCCCCTGGAGAAGGGAATGGCTGCCCACTCCGGGATTCTTGCCTGGAGAATTCCACGGACAGAGGAGCCTGGCAGGCTACATCCTCACGGGATCGTAAAGAGTCAGACATGACTGAGCAACTAATACTGTGTTCTTCTACTATTGGAAGGGACTAGTACTTCATTTGGTTGTAAAGTTGTGACCTATTTCACAACCAACCCAATGTCGGCCAGTGTGACTTGCCTTGGTATGTTATCCATGGGAGAAAATGGTTTCTGGAAGATTTTGAGTCCTGTAAGACCTTATATGAGACTGACCTAACTTAAAGGGAAGTTATCATGCAAGTTTCTTCATGAATATTTAAGGCAGTTGTGTAAATTGTATATGGAACTAGAGTAGGTTCTGATGATTTCAGTTTAGGAGTTTGGAGATCATCCCAGCAACTTCAGAATTTTAGGATTTCTAATTTATAAAGAAATCTAGAAATGTGTCGGAAGGAAATTTGAATGATAGTTTCTTAGTAATTTTTTTCCTGGAAAATCTTTTATGTGCTAAGCCACTTCAGTCATGTCCAACTCTTTGTGACGCTATGGACTGTAACCTGCCAGGCTCCTTTGTCCATAGGATTCTCCAAGCAAGAATACTGGATTGGTTTGCCATGCTGGAGATCTTCCCCACCCAGGTATTGAACCCATGTCTCTTATGTCTCCTGCATTGACAGGCAGGCTCTTTACCTCTAGCGCCACCTGCGAAACCCTGTAAAATCTTTAAAGCTCTTTTAAAAGTGTATGATAATATTATTTAGAGATAATAACATTTCTTCCTAGAATTATTTTCTTTTTTTTCAGTGAATTCAAAGTAATGAACACTATAGAAAGTCATTCTTCTCAGATAAAGCCAATGAAATTTTGGAAATAGATTTTCATTAAACATTCTATGCTGGCTCTGTTTTTTGATGTTTGACACATATGTAAGTTGCTTGAAATGGGTTGATATTTATGGATAGTCTTAGGGAAAGTAAGTGTTGGAGACCTTACATAGAGGCACAGTTATAGATTTAATGGTTAAAATGAATAATAGCGATTACTTACCTTTATCTAAATCCTGCTATGTGCCATTTTCCAGATTTGAGGACAGATTCAGAGACATTTGGTAAATTGTATAAAATCAGCTAACAAGCTAAGGGCTGAGATTTAGTTTTGGGACTTTGATTCTAAGATTTTTCACCTGCAGTGGTATCTTATATCTAAAAGTTATGTTTAAGTATTTAAAAATTAAAAATATAAATTGACCTATATCACCAAAATAAGTTTGTAATTAATAATAACTTAAAGGTTATTGAGGGTGTTCCTCATAGCTCAGTTGGTAAAGAATCTGCATATCAATGCAGGAGACTCAGGTTTGATTTTCAGGTGGCTCAGCTGGTAAAGTATCTGCCTGCAAAGTGGGAGATCAGGGTTCAATCCCTGGGTCAGGAAGATCCCCTGGAGAAGGGAATGGCAACCCACTCCAGTATTCTTGCCTGGAGAATTCCATGGACAGAGGAGCCTGGCAGGCTACACTCCATGGAGTTGCAAGAGTCGCACACGACTTAGTGACTAAACCATCACTAGAACATGTTAGCTAGCATCCTTCGTGGGGCCTGTGAACTTCCTCCTGGACCACTTTTCTCCCAGAGATCTGCAGATATTTACATGGCTCATAGTTACATGCATCTTCTGATATTTCCATAGCTCACTGCCTCACTTTCCTCAAGACTTTCCAGCTTCCCAGGTGCTAGCAGTAAAGAACCTGCCTACCAACATAGGAGATGTAAGAGACGTGAGTTCGATCCCTGGGTTGGGAAGATCCTCTGAAGGAGGGCATGGCAACCCACACCAGTATTCTTGCTTGGAGAATCCCATGAACAGAAGAGGCTGGCGGGCTACAGTCCATAGCGTCTGAAAGAGGTGGATATGACTGAAGCGACTTAGCACGCAAAGATTATTCAGTAGCGGTGTTAATATAAAGGTATTCTCAGTATCGCCACTAGAGGTCAGCACTTAGCTGCTTTATTTGGTATCACAAATTCTGCATTTTAGTGGTATATTTTTTTGCCAGGTTATATTCAGGTGATAAATATTACTGTGGCATATTGCAGACCTAATATAGTTAATAGATTAAAAGCATTTTAGTAGCTGTCACTATGTAAGTGTAATAAAACTTTCTAAAAAGTACTTCCTTTTTTAAAAGTTTCCTTTGCTTTTCTCTTAAATCAGAGATTCAATCTTTTATAATACTAGCTTATTTTTCCTGTAAAACATATTCAAAATCTATGTTTATAATTTATAGACATATCAAATTTATTAACATTAGCAAACAATTCATAATTTGTTCAGGGCATACTCTGTTCTTAATTTCTTTTAAAATATATAGTAAATTACAGATTTTGCAAAGATCTATGGGGCACTATATTACATACAATGTTTCCAGCATAACTAATTGATACTTTTCTTGCTTCTACTAGACCAGGGGTTCATGGAAGGCAGATAACTTACTCCGCTTTTAATCCCAGCTCCTACCCCAGTATTTCTCCAAGAGTAAATACTTGGTAAATGTTTGTTGACTGAATGTCTGTTAAGAGGCACAAAAATAGTGAATCCACTGGGAGTAAGAGTCCTGATATCTTTTTTGAAGCTTTAGCCATTGGCAAATTTTAAACTTTGAACCATAATTTATGGTTCAAAAAAGGGTATGATAAAAAACCACCTTATTGGGTTGCCAAGGCATTGCATTAAATATGTATAAAGTTTCTGTCGCATCATGAATCACAGGTATAGCTATTATCATTCTCAGCAATGATCACTAACAATCATTACTAGTAATAGTGGCAGTGGTTGTAAAGGTAGAAGCATGTAGTGGGTCTGGCCAACTCTAGGGCTGTATTTAGGATGGGAGTTTTTCTTTCTGCTGTGCCAACATAGTGAGGTTGTACAGTTAGGACTTTAAGGTGGTTGTTTGGGCATTTTAAACCATCTTCTTTTTTCTTTTTTTTTCATCTCATGACTAGGGAACACAAACCAGAGATTGCAAGTCAGGGTAGATCTGATTCAGTGTCCATCAGTGAACATCTGATCCTGGTCATTGTTGCCTCCAGCATTTAAGAGCATCAGTCATATGCACCGTTATTTTCTGCTTCTGAATGGTCCATAGATTTCCTTATATCTTTTATTTTTTGCTTTATTGAAATTTATTTATTTTTAATTGGAGGATAATTATTTTACAATATTGTGTTTGTTTCTGCCAAATATCAGCATGAATCAACCATAGGTAAATGAATATCCCCTCCCTCTTGTATTTTTTATTTGTGCACATCTTATTTCTTCCTTAAAGAGATTGTATATCACCCATATGTCATTATGATCTTCAGGTAACTGTCTCAGTAAAGGCTGTCTGTAGGCCCTATGACAAATATTTAGCATTGTTGCCTAAACAAAATTCTGAACTTGAATCCTACTTTTGCAATATTTTAAGTTTTGGCTTCTCTTTCATTTCCTGGCTACAGGATCAGAGTTCTGGGCCTCACTTTCTTGAGTGTGTGCTAACTGTGTGGGTGCAAAAATTTATTAAGTGTAATTACAAGGATTCTTTCTGTACCTACCCATCTACCAGCACATACTGTATATAAGATTCCAAACTAGTTCCCCTGGGCATAAAAGACTGACTAAACTATTCAAGATCTGTTGGGAGTTAATTTTTTTAATAGGGGTGATATGTAGATGAAAATAATGACAATGTAGAGCAATGTTAAATATGCTCTATAAGACCTTATTCCTCAAAGTGTGGTCTAGGGACTGGCATTACCTGGGGGTCATTGGAAATGCAGAATCTCAGACCTTACTGCAGAACTACTGAAGCAGTATCAGTATTTTGCCAAGATCTCAGGCAATATGTTTACATATTCAAGTATGATAGCACTTTGAAGGCAGAAGGCTTTAGGGAATGCAGATATCACTTCCACCAGTTGGGGACCCAGAATTTCATGGAGGAAGGCGCCTTGAGGGAGACAAAGGAGTTTAATGGTGGAGCTGGGATTAGGAGGAGGCTGTCCTGGTGAGAGGGTAACAGGCAGGAAGGCCAGGGGTCTCCAAATGGAGGAAAGAGGCTGTAAGTGCCAGACATTTTTCTCTCTCTTAACCGGCAGGAAAGAACAAACCAGCGATCTGGTTTTCCTTCTCTATACAAATTTAAAAGGAGGTTTCTCTTAACATTCTGTGTTGCCATGACACCTGGTCTCACCTAAAGCTAACAACTCTCAAACCTTGAGTTAACCAATACATTTCTTTTTCGTATGGAAATGTTGTCTTAAGCTTTGTTAATGAACCCCAGACTCCATCTTCAAGTTGGTTCCGCCAAAGGGCCTAACTTACTTATTCAGGTATTGTTCCCCTAATCTATGTAAACGAAACTATTTGTTGGTACAAGATGCAAGTCAATAGTTTTATGGCTTGGGATGAATTATCTGGTGCCATTCTAGATTTTATGACATTCCTTTCTTTTCATTAACAGACTGTGACTATATAACATACAGCTAAAGACTAGGAGGGGGGTTCTCTTTTGCCCCCTTCTGATGCCTATGTCAGAAGCTTTCTCTATCTCCTTTATACTTTAATAAAACTTTATTACACAAAAGCTCTGAGCGATCCAGCCTTGTCTCTGGCCCCGGATTGAATTCGTCTCCTCCGGAGGCCAAGAATCCCGCATCTTATCGTTCAGCAACAACCTTTCACTGGGCAAAAGTAGGAGGGAGAGGAAAGATGGTTTTTTGGAGTTGTCGGATTTCTAAGGTACAACATTCGTGCAAAGGAGTAAGCCATTTGGGAGGTGGGGGTACTTCGGATCAGAGCGCCAGACTAGGGTGTAGAGTTTTTAAGACTGTGCCTGTGACCAAAGGAATCTTTTCATATATGTGAATGCCACAGTCCAGAGGTGGAGAGGAGCTTCCTGGTCCTTTCGTCTTATTACCTGTAAGGATCAGAGCTGTCCTTTAGGAAGAGACATCCAATGTGCCTCTGAGAGATGGTTTATGACTAGACCCGGAGATTACAGAAATATAACCTCAACAAAAAGCAGGGTAGAGAGATGCTCACCAGTCCCCAGCTGTTCCAGTCATTCCAGCTGAGATGCAGACATGTCAGTGAAGAAGCCAGATGAGGCTTCATATGACTCCAACCCCTGGTGCTTACTGCAGCAACATGAGAGACCCAAGGGAGAACCACCCCGCTGAGCACAGTCAACCCACAGAACCGTGAGCCACAAAGGTTGGGGGTGGTTACCGAGCAGCAACAGAAAACTGCGATGGGAAGCGATGGTGACATCTCCCTTTTAGGACTGTCACAAAGGTTAAAGAAGATTTTTATTTGCTAAATCCTTAGCCCACAGCCTGGAATAAAACAAGCCTTCAATGTGTGTGTGTGTGTGTATTTATTGTGTATATATCTATAGCATAAAAGGAAATAGCATGGTGGCAGAGTGGAGTGAAGATTAGAGAGGTTTACAGAAATAGAATCAAGGGGAGGCAGTTTGGTATACAGGCAGGAAGAGAAAGGTAATAGGGAGAATGATTGCACTGCTAATGACACTGGTAGCAACAGAAGGAGTAGCAGTTCATCCAGAGAGAAGTCATTTGGTTTCTTGACATGCTGCTTGAGATGCTAACAGAACACAGGCTAGAAGACTTGTGCAGCCTTTATTCAGAAAGATTCCTTGTAAACTGTGAGAGAAGTCAGAGATGGAAGCAAAGCGTTGGGACTTCTCTGCAGCCAACCATGGTGAAGCTAGTGTTGTGGTTAAGACCCAAGGCAAGACTCCCTAAGGAGCGAAGGGACACGGAACCTCCCGGTGAACGGGGAATATCAAGAGTCTGTTTCCTGAGCACTTGGTTCTCACTGTGGAAATGCACTCTGAGGGCCGCTTTCCTCCTTTCTTGACTGTGATGCTGCTGAAAGAGCAGCATTCCTTGTAGACATAGGAGCGTTTCTCAGTGGCATAGGAAATAATTTCTAAAATACAGCTGGTACCCACGAGCGCATATGGTTTTACTGCATTGAATAGGCCATAGCTAAAAAAAAAAACAAAACTCAAAAACTTTCTCTCCAATTTGGATTTATCTACTGTATTTTAAATTTTCCTCCATTGTCTTTGTAGAGGTCTCTCTTCCTAATATTTTATAATGGTGATTTTCAAACATACAGTATGGTTAAAAGACTTTAAAAATAGTACTTCATAGCAATTTCTTAGATTCTAACAATATTTTTATTACAATTGCTTTAATGTACACTTCTCTTTTTACCCATGCTATGTAGAAATTTTTGTAAAAATGTAGTGTGATTGTAATATAAAGTTTTTGTACTTCTTCAGTAAATATTAAAACAAAAATATTTCCTCACAGTATTGCAAAGTTATAAACATTGTTTATATATAAACAAATATAAATTTGTTTATATATATGTTTATATATATACATATATGTATATACATACATACATATATACATACATACATATGTTTATAAATAAAAATATAAAACAAATATAAAAATCATTTAAAATTACTTCAAAATAGTTCATGTAATTTATTTCATCATACTAAAGGTGATGTCATGATCCTGTGTCTTATTAAATAAAAAAATGATTCCGTATCTTAGGTTTTTTAAAAACAAAATATTAATGCTAAATTCCTTTCTATTTTTAAGATTTTTTAAAAAAAATATAGATTCTCTTATGTGAAGGAAATGAAGATACTGTGTTGAAGAGATATCTGTACCCTGTGTTTGTAGCAGCATTATTCACACCAGTCTAAGAAAATAGACTTAGCAAATAACCTAAGTACCTATGGGCAGGTGAATGAAGAAGTTGAGGTATATATACAATGGAATATTATTCAACCATAGAAAGGAAATCCTGCCATTTGTGACAGCATGGATGAGACGTGAAGACATGCTAAGTGAAATAAGAGAAAGAAAAACACTATATGATCTCACTTATATGTGGAATCTGAAGACAAAACCAAACACCCAAAACTAAGCTTGTGGAAAAAGATCAGATTTGTGGCGACCAGAGGTGGAGGGTAAGAGGAGGGGAATTGGCTTAGGGTAGTTAAAAGATACAAGCTTTGAGTTGTAAGATAAGTAAGTACTAGGAATGCACACTTGCTGACTCTAGTTAACACTGCCCTAGGGTGTTTATGAAAGTCAAGAGGGTAAACCCTAAGGGTTCTCATTGCAAGGAAGAAGACACTTTTTGGTATCTGTGTGAGATGATGGATGTTCGCTAAACTTACTGTGGTAATCATTTCATGATGTAAATAAGTGAAATCTTTATGCTGGGTACCTTAAACCTGTACAGGAATGTATGTCAATTTTATCTTAATAAAACTGGAAGAAAACATACAGATTCTCAGAAGTGGAAATAGTAATAATATATCAAAGGATGTGAACATTTTAAAAGATAGATACTTGTCAAATTGTTTTTCAAAAGCCAGATTTATTAATACCAAGTTCCACACCAGTATATTTGAGTGTTTGCTTCACTATATCCTGGCCAGCCTTGGCGTAGATTGAAAATAACATAAAAATTTCAAGAAACTTGGCAGGGCTCTTGGGTTGGAACAGATCTGCCTGCAGCTGGACCTCCTTCCCTTTTGAAGTGTGTATTTCTAGGATAATGGTAAATGGAGAAGCTTTGGGGTCATGGTTGAGGCCTGGGGCAAGGTGAGACATGGGGGGATGATGAAGGGAAAAGATTCAATTTTCCCTCACTTTTTATTGCTTAAAATATTTTTTGAGGCAATCTCAAAACTTATAGAAATATCATACAGTACAAAATTTTTTTCTCTTGAACCATTTGAGAATAAATTAGCAATATACTATTGCCCCCAAATACATTAGTGTGTATTTCCTATAAACAAAGGTATTCTTCTGTCTAACCCTAAAATAACCATCCAAATAATGAAATTAACATTGATATATTACTAACATCTAATCACATCCTGTTTTTGTTCCACCAAGTGCCTTAATATCCATTACAGCAAAAGAGCACGTTCGAAATCCTGTGTTATTTTTCCTTGTGTCAATTTGAAACAGTTTCCCAGCCTTGATTTTTATGACCTTCACACTTTTGAGGGGTACAAGTCAGTTATTTTGTAGAATGTGCCTCAGTTTTGGATTATATTTTCATAATAGCATTCAGGTTGCACCTCTGGCAGAAATATCACAAACGTGGTGCTGTGTTCTTTGCATTATATTTTACCTGCAGGCACAGGACTTTGATTTGTTCTGTTTATGATGTTATGTTGATGACTTCTTTAGGTTGTATCTGCTAAACTTCTCCACTGTAAAGTTATCCTCTTCATAATAAGTATTTGGTGAGGACATATTTTGAAGCTATGTAAACATCCTGTTCCTTGTGAATCAACCAATCAACCTTTCATTCATCTATTTGTCAATCAACCAATCATTTCATTATGGATTTTTGGTTTCCTGTTTGGTTCAGTAGGATTATAATTTATGACCATCACTAATTCTGATGCTCAGATTGTTCCTCATTGGTCAATGGGAATTCTTCCACCCTGGTATCTGTGTCTTTTCACATGTTCCCACCATTTTTTGGGAGACATTACTTTTGGAGGAGATATTCTTGGTTCATATTGTACTTTGCCTACTCCAGCCCTGGAATCAGCATTTTGTCTGAGGAACTCTGATTCTTTTTAGATACTTAACAACCAAGATCTGGGTGTTTTGTCTGCTCATTACTATTGGGATGTTGCTTCTCCCAGGCCCTCCCAGTGGATTGGGAAATGTGTGTGTTCATGTCTTTACCTCTATAGCTTTTCATCTCTCTCTAAAAATACATGTTTCACTGATCCCTACAATTCTAATTTAGCAGGGTTCATTCTAGTTTTCTCCTTTTTCCTATTAATCTTTCTCTGACAGTGACAAAACTTGGTTCCCATTATTCAATGTTTATACGCTTATGTGATCCTTGCCCATGTATATAACCAATCTCTCATCAGTGTGACTGCTGTCTTCCTTTCCCCTCCCCCATGCCCCCTTTACCCCCACCTTGGACTCCACCCTATGCCAGGCTGTCCAGCCAAGAGGAAGGCCTTCTTACTTAATTAGGACTTTGACCCTTGCCCCAGGTCACTGCATCCACATCCCACTTCTGCTCTGATTATGGTGCTCCTCTATGGGCCACATCTCCCCCTTCCCCCTAGCCTACCCATGTTAGTACTGAAATGTTTGAGATGAGGAACAGTTCTTAAGTGTCCTTAAGAGACCTAGTGGATTTTAGCTGGAAGGACCAACCTCTTGGCTCATTCATAGAAATCATACAACCTTTGGTTTGTTTAACCTTAACCTGAGGACTGCCCTAGTGGTACAGCGGATGAGAATCTGCCTGCCCATGCTGGGGACACGAGTGTGATCTCCGGTCTGGAAAGAGTCCACATGCCATGGAGCAACTGAGCCCATGAGCCGTACTTACGGAGCCTGAATGCTGCTGCTACTGAAACCCATGTGCCCAGAGCCCGTGCTCTGTAACAAGAGAAGCCAGTGCAATGAGAAGCCTGCTCACCACGATGAGGAGCAGCCCCTGCTTACACAATCAGAGAAAGTCTGTGTGCAGCAGTACCGGCACAACCATATATATAAATATATGTATACAAATATAAACATTAACCTGGGGGAAAAAAGAGGCTGGGCTTTGCTGTTTCCCTTCACCCAGCAGTTTTTCACCCAAGTCCCAGATCGCATCCACACTGTCTCTTCTGGTAGCTAGTGCTTTAGAGGAATGACAAAAAACCTGATGAGTCTTACGGAGTCCCCGCCAGGTGGGGCAGGTCTCATGGGAATGTTTACTCCTGAAGATGCTGGTTTCCCAGACATAGAATATGTCCAGGCAACTCATTAGAAAAACAGAACAAGGGTAGCATCTTCACTTTCTAACCCAAACTGGAAATGGACTCAAAAAGAGCTACCTCAATTCCATGAGTAGACAGATTTCTCCCCCTTCTCTCTAGCTTGATTGCTCCATTACAAGCTGTTATCCTTTGTATTTTTTTCATAGTTGCTGGTGGGGGACTGGCAGAGGGGACAGAAAGAGCTAGTGACTATGGGGAGGTGGGGACGGGTGTACTCTGGGTTTCCTGTCTGAGTTAGCCAAGGGTTTGCTTTCAGGGACTCTTGCTCCACCCAGAGGAACAGCAGCAGTTCCTACCTGATGGACTTCAAGACAGAGGAGAGGTCAGGGGTAGCAGCTGCAAACCTGGGTGCAGAAGATAGATGGTTTAAAATGTCTTTGCTAACTTGATATGTGATGATAGCATCTTATTTTTGTGTTTGTGTGCTAGAAGTATGTATATATGTATCTGTGTAACTTTTAGAAAATGCTTTTCCTGTTGCCCCTTTTCTCAGTCCTCTGATGCTGTTTCATGTATCATTAATTTTTAAAAATTATTTTTGATAGCTACTACAATGTTTGAAGCTGGAAAGGACAAAAGTAATCCAGATGAATTTGCTGTGGCACTTGATGAAACTCTTGGAGACTTTGCGTTCCCAGATGAATTTGTCTTTGATGTTTGGGGAGTCATTGGTGATGCCAAACAGGAATGATTATGATGTGAATGATTGACTCTGGAAGAATGAACCATTGTTCCTTAAGAAAAAAGTAAGATCTGCCTTCAGACACTGTTATGGACTCTGGCTTGGTTTTATGTGTATGAGTACATTCTTCTGAAATATAGTCTTGATTTTGGGGCACTTTTTTAATGCAGTTGTATATGTAGCATGCTTAAAATAAATTACCTCAAATGTAACCAATTTTAATATTCATTCAAAAGCTTTTTAAAAGTTAGTTTTACAGAGTATTTCTAGATAGATTATTTTGTTTCCCATTGATAGCTATGTTTTGTTTTTCACATAAAAGTTGATTGCAGTAGCTTTGTAGTTCTTTTGCAAGATCTTAATGCAGTAAAAACTAGGATTGCAGTATAGTTTGCCTCATAGCATCTTCATTTTGTTATACTAGTTTGAACAGGATGGGTTCAGAACATGAAATGTGAATTATGCCTACTAGATGTCTAGTAACATATATATTTTTTAAACCTGCTGAGTTAGGGGAGGAAGATTCCTACAGCTTATTGAAGTCTAGGGCCTACTTTCTGTGTTTGTTAAAACAAGGATTGATTAACTTTTATTTTTTGCTTCTTTGTAATTGCTTTCTTGATTCTTAAACTTGTTGAAATCTATTGTGTTGTATATGTGTTTGCATGTGTAGAAGAAGGTGAAAAAGAGGAAGATAGCTTAGAAAACATTAATGTTTGATTTTTTTTTTTTTAGCAGTTCTTACAACACTATTTCTTTTCCACTCATACCTATTCTTATGTTACCCTTTATAAGCATTCCAGAGAAAGTTTTTTATAGTCTTTGTAGAACTTTTCTTCTGAAAGATGTTTACTCAGAAAATAGCTGTGTTTGAGGACATTTTTTGGGGTGGTTAAAGAGCAACACTTTTAAGCCTCCTAAACTTTAAAGGAGATACTATCAGAATAGATTTCCCCCAAGTGAAAATGCAGGAGTAAGGGAAAGTTGAGAAAAATATATTATTCTATTACTTTGGAGTTCTAATGCACTCTCTCTAAAACCTTACATTACTGAGAAAATTGAGGGTAAATGACTGTCTTATCACTGTTTCTTGACATTTTACAGATGTAAGGGAGATGGAAATGAATGGTTTCAACATAGATCATTTAATAAGGCAGAGCATGGTGTGACCAAGCATTTTTCTAAAGTGTTAGATGGAAAATGCTGCATGCTGCCATAATAATCGGAAATAATAACCTGTGTGAGGTATATTCTAGGAAATCAGAAGTAGTTCCCTTTTCATGCTGGGTTAATGCTTACATAACTTGTTTTGGTGTAACTTCAGTTTTACTGCCTTCCACCCTCTTTTTCACATACATTTAATTCTTTGAAGCTTGATATTCTTCATCTCATTGATCTGAAACCTTCACAGAAACTGTCATTAACATGTAACAGAAATAGTTTAGAGGAAGTGGATTGTCTTATTGCCCTTGCCCATCATTTGGAAATAGGATCCAGCCTAGGCTGCAGTAATTTCTTGCTGCTTGTTTAGTGAATTTCTTATGGAGGTTCCCATGTACTGTTAATTCTTAATATCATTTCTCATAGAAGAACATACTATAAAAGAGCTGATATTTTCAGGGATAGGAAAGTTATTGGATGACTTGGGAGGCTCACAGAAATATTTCAGTTTAAACAAAACATAACTTTTTTGGCACTAGATGTTAGATTTGAGATGATGAAGCATTGTTTATTATTGATGCTGTCTGCTTCTCTTTCCCTTTTGGGTATAGATGAATGCTGACGCTTGGTGCAAATTCCCTGTGATTTATGGAATCTCATATTTACAAAGTGGTTGTCCTTACCATGATCTCTCTAGAATTTTGATGTGTAAGGTACTGACAATCACGTACAATTGCAACTGTAACTTGCTTGTTAACGTTAGATGAGCATTTATCATTAAGGGTCTTAGCTGGGCACAGGTGCTTCCCTAGTAATAGATTTTTGCCTTGAAATGTTCTCTCTCACGTCTACTGCTAAACTGATAACAAGGTCAGTTTCTTTATGTCATTTTGTTCTCTTACCTGAAAATATATCTCTTTTTGTGCCTTTGGTAAAATTCCCAGTGCATGAAAAAAACAGCTTTTCGGGTCTCACAATCTGCAAGATGGGGCTACCCTTCTGCTGCTACAATGACACAGGCATTTTTTAAACTGGGCCGTATTTCTGGGAAGCGCTAAACATTTTCAGAACTCTGTTGTTTTTTCTCAAAGAACCTTTTTTTCCTAGTGGAGGGTGATTGTTTTATTCTTTTTAAAATGTTGATTCTTGTTTTATTTATTTATTTTATTCTTGTTTTCCTTTCACACAAAACAGCACCTTTCAGTGACCACTAAGAGCTCACTCCATTTTTTTTTTTTTTTTTAATATGGAGAAAATGCAAAGGATGCTTGAACACTGGCTCTGGTAGCTTGGCTCTGACCAGGTCTACACATTCTGATGATTACAAATGAGTACATTTTGGGTTTCTGTGATGTTTCAGAAACACAGTTATGTAATTATACCATGTGAAACTCTTTAAGAATTCAATTATAAAGGTTTTAATCAGTTAACCTCTTTTTGGAGCTGCTGTAGCCAATAGTCTAATATGACAGATATTTAGCTAAATAGAGATAATTTTTCCAAATAATGTTTAATTTGCAGTATTCCCCCACACCTTAAACAAGTAGACATTTTCCAAGTGAGGCACACTTTATTTAGCTCCATGTTGTTGCTAGACCTCCATCAAGTCCAGAGAGAGCCTTCCTGTTTCCTTTAGTTATCATTGCCTCCCTAGCATAGTAGCAAAATGAATTTCATCTGCAAATGGTGTTTTCAAAATAATGGTTCTTCTAATAGAGCATAATTATCCACCAAAGATTTAAAAGAATGGTCATATGATTACCCTTTCACTCTATGATACAGCTGAAAAATATGGATACTAACAGTGTGCTGTGATTCTTGAGGAAGTAATAGATTAAAAGGACTGCTACTGCTACTGCTAAGTCACTTCAGTCGTGTCCGACTCTGTGCGACCCCATTCCTAGGATTCTCCAGGCAAGGACACTGGAGTGGGTTGCAATTTCCTTCTCTAATGCATAAAAGTGAAAAGTGAAAGTGAAGTCGCTTAGCCATGTCTGACACTTTGCGACCCCATGGACTGCAGCCTACAAGGCTCCTCGGTCCATGGGATTTTCCAGGCAAGAGTACTGGAGTGGGGTGCCAT
Source organism: Muntiacus reevesi (assembly GCF_963930625.1). Lineage (NCBI taxonomy): Eukaryota > Metazoa > Chordata > Mammalia > Artiodactyla > Cervidae > Muntiacus > Muntiacus reevesi. The sequence goes on along the minus strand of NC_089249.1, from coordinate 126,827,237 downwards.
TGCCTTCTCTGGATTAAAAGGTGAGTATTTTACTCAAGCTGTGAGTGAGTAAAGAGGAGATGCTATTCAACTCACAGTCCCAAGTATTAGTGTTCTGTGTAAAATTCACTTTTATTATCTTCTTGACACAGGTTGAAAGCATTATCAGAGTAATTTATTATGATTATAAAATGTTTCTAAGATTGTGAAGTGTACCAATGGCACAGCCTGTCCCTACCTGTTACCTGAAAACCTAGTTCCAAGAAATGACTCACGGTTATTATCTGCTAGAAGGGCAAGCAAAAGTTGAATATGACATTTTTTATTTCTTTGGAGGCATTACATCTCCATGACACTTATGTACAGTCATAAATATTTTCAAGCTATAGAAAAAATTAAATTAAAAAAATTCTGAAGGATAGTTTTAAGTAAACATTTTATATTTTGAACTGTTTGTGCCATGCATACAGCTTTGACTATATACAGGTAAAATATTCTATTTTTTCAAAAAGAAATGTTTTTTCTCTTTTATAAAAATCATATCTTATACTTTAAGATGTATTTTTGAGATTGAACTTGGAAATCTATTAATATGTGAAATTAAAAATTATATTTGATATTGTTTAAAAACAGTATTTACTGTATTTCTACTTACAATGTATAAAATTTCATGTATTGATCAAAAATAAATTATTTGTAAAGCTAACATAACTTTATATTTCTTATATTTAAAATAGAAATCCTCAAATAAAAAGCTTTTAATGAAAAAAAGTGATGAGTGTTTTTATGATGAAAACAACAAAAATTTTGGGTTTTAAATGTCAGACTCTTTAGTTTTGTCCAAATAAATGGTGGGAATAACACACGTGATTGTCTAGGCCTTTGTGTTTTTAGCGTGTGTGGTGCTGTGTTTTAGTTGTGCAGTCGTGTCCGACTCTTTGCGACCCCATGGACTGTAGCCCACCAGGCTCGTATGTCCCTGGGGATACTCCAGGGAAGAATACCGGAATGGGTGGCCAAGCCCTCCTCCAGGGGATCTTCCCAACCCAGGGACTGACCCCAGGTCTCCTGCATGGCAGGCAGATTCTTTACCATCTGAGCCACCAGGGAATCTCAAGAATCCTGGAGTAGGTAGCCTGTCTCTTTGCCAGGGGATCTTCCCAACCCAGGGATTGAACTGGAGTCTCCTGCATTGAAGGTGGATTCTTTACCAGCTGAGTTACCAGGGAACCTGACCGCTACCCACGGCGTTCCTCAGGCCTTGGGCCTATCCCCTACTTTACCTCTTCTTAGGTGACTCATCCGTTCCTGTGCCTTCAAACATCTTTATATTTTCAACCCCCAAGTCAGTATCACCAGGATGGGCCTTTCTCTGAGCTCTACCCTTGGATATTCAACTGTTTCCTTGACGTCTCCACCAGGTATGTCAAAACCTTAACATGTCTGGCATGAAACATTAGACTTTTCTTAAAAGTCTTACTTTCCTTAATTTTCTGTGATAGGAAATGGCATCATAATTCACCTCATTGCTCTTTTACTTTGTCAAATTCAGCAGCAAGTCATTTCATTTCCAAAAAATACTGAATATGTCTACTTCTTTCCAGTTTCACTGCCGCCCATTTTATCCACACATCATTTCTCCGTGGTTGCTCCAGCAGGCTCTTTGTGACTCGTAATGAAGGTGCTCTGAAGAGGTGTACTGCAGGGCATGAGTGTTCAGATTCCTTTAAAATGAAAGTGACAGCACCTCATTTTTTTCTTCTTTGAAAAGGTGTGACATTAAGCTCTTTTCTTTCTTTGAAGAAAGGGGTGCTGCTTCTTGGATGACTCAGCTTCTACTAAAAGTTTCACAGAGTCTGCTGTGAAAGAACTAGGGGGACAGAGGCAAGACAAAGAACTTTCGCAGGTGTAGACTAAAGCGGGGAGGGGAATGAAGGAATCTCACAGGGGTAGACTAAAGGCTATGGGCTGAAGTGTGTGTGTGCACGTGTGTGTGTGAAGGGCAGAGAGAGAGAAGTGTCTTAGGGGCCCAAACAGAGGAGGATGGGACCTTGCTTTCCTGCAGCCACGTTATGGTTAGATGGAGTGTTTAGACCAACAGGGACAAAATTCTTTGAAAGATTCCTGATCTTTCATCGTGGCACAGAGGGAGACAGACCCATAGTGTGGAGTGGTGTTTGAGCACCCAAGACCTGTGAGGAAGCTTGAATCATTGCCCAGAGCACCAGCCTCCATAGAGCCAGCTCTTCCCATCCCCTATTTGTTTCTATCATCAGTGTTTAGTGAAGGTTTTGTCAGCAGAATTGCCCGTTGTTCTGCAGGAGTGTTACCTAATCAGCTGAAACATCTGGCTTATTACTCTGATGGCCCTATTTCCAGGTTCTTTTTCCCAGTTTTCATACATGTAATGTATATGTATATAACCATAAACAACATGTAGCATTGCTCTTTGTGTTCTTATAATTAACTCCAGTTGTATCACACTGACTGTGCCCTTTTGCCACTGATGTTTTTCATTTAATGTTATGTTTTTGAGACTTAACCATCTTTTTTTTACCCTAGATCTATAATTTTATTTTTAAATGTCGTATAGGACATACAGAAAGTGTATGAATGGTTGAGAAAAGGGAACACCTGTAGCTACTACCCAGTTACAGCCCATCACTGTCACCCTGGAAGCCCTGTTATTATTATTGTCTGAATGCTTATGTAACCCCTGTATGCATGTGTTGAACCAGACTCTTTTTTAAAAAGTACACATAAGCTTTAGAAAAGTGAAATGGCCTCTTGAACACCTAGTGATATGTGGGGGAATCCTTGCTTCTATACTTGGGAAGCTGACCTGAGCTAGCACATGAGCCCCTGCTGAGACACCGGCAAATAACATGTTAATAGGATGACAGAACTTCCTTTCAAGCTCCTTACTGTGCCCTCTAAATCACTGCCCGCCCCACTGACTCCCTCAGCTCTGTGCTCTGGTTGTGTTGAACCTTCTTTTGACCTCTGCGCTCTTACCTTTTTCAGATATTTTTCACTTGCTATTTTCTCTGCCTTGAACACTCTTTCTCCTATTTGCACAGCTTGGTCCTTGTCATTTTTCTGTTGTTAGCTAAGGCCAGTTCTTTGGAAAAGCCTTTTTTGATTTTCTCCATCCCCTTATTCTCTGTGTTCTTGATCTAAGCCCTTGTTTGTTTCCATCACAACACATTGTTATTTGTGATTATTTTCTTAATTTGCTTTTATTCTATATTTCCTATTTGAATATCAGCTTCTTGGGGTGGGATTGTTAATGTCTTTCTCATAGTTTTACCCCCAGTATTCATCATGGAGCCCGGTATATATCAAGCACTAAAAAAGTAATTGGACTTTCCTGGTGGTTCAGTGGTAAAGAATCTGCCTGCCAACGCAGGAGATGTGGGTTCGATCTCTGGGTTGGGAAGATCCCCTGGAGATGGAAACAGCAACCCACTCCAGTATTCTTGCCTGGAGAATTCCATGGACAGAGAAGCCTGGTGGGCTACAGTCCATGGAGTCACAAAAGTCAGACACAAATTAGTAACTAAACAACGACAATAAGGTAATTATTGATGAGAAATTTCAACAAATATATGTTGAGTGCCTACCATGTGTCCAAATGCAGGAAATATATCACCTCACCTAGTCCTCAGCCACCTCCAAGGTAGGTAAACATTATCCCCATTTTAAAGACAAAGAGACAGGTACAAAGAAATTAAATAACTTGCTCTAGGGCACATATTTTGGTTAGTGGTAAAGATAATATTTGAAACTAGTTTTGAATTTGTCCTGAACTTTCTGCAAAATTGATCCTGTTAATACTTTACCAGAGCAATGTTCTGAATCACTCAACTGATGAAAGATGTGGAGGGGATCAAAATTAGGAGAACAAGGTTATAGACCTAGTTAATTGCTCTTATTGGCCTGAGTAAGGGAGCAGATACACAGAGGTCAGGCCAAGAAGTATAAAGTAACAGATTTTAGGTTAGAAACCATGTGCTAAAGGGTTTTAATAGTTCCAGGTTAAAAAGTATTAATAACAAGTCCAGATTTTTTATAGTCACTGGCATAATAATTTCTTGCTAGTTTGACTGAAAAAAAAAAAAAAGATTAAGGAAAGAAAGGTCCTGACCATTTTTTGGAGAAAAATGGCTGGCCTTAGAAATCCTTCAACTGTTTCTTTGGGTTGAAGTGATTTCATAGTTTAGTTGTTTTGACTTGGGCTTTGGGTATATTGCTTCTGGAGTCATTACTTGTTTATGTTTCAATAAACAGTTAAGGAGTGATTGCTGTGTTCTTCAGGCTTGTTTTTAATAGGATGCAGCAAATTAAAAAAAGCAGCAGCTTGTTATCAGATATACTGCATGCCATTCACTGTTTGAAAATGTCATTAGCAATTGAAGTTTTGTGGAGCATGGAATCTTATCATTAAACATTTTAGACTAAGATACTTGAGTTCTGAGAAATGAATTGGTAGTTATATTGCAGAAGGCTTATTTATGGACTCATATTCTTAATTTATATGCCAAAGGGGTGAGTTTATAGAGATGATAATAAATTCCCTGAACACATTCCCTACTCAGTTCCTTTGTATACATGAGTAGTCAATTTCAACATATTAACTTTTGAGTTGATGAGTAGGGAATATTTGTGAGGCTTCCCTCAATATTAAACCGAAAGTGAGACTATTTGTAACTGTGGTGATTTAAAAATTAAATCAATCGTGTTCCTTCCAGGGGGTTACATATTCATTTGTAATTTGGACATGTTTATTGAATTCCTATTGAAATGAGGTGCAAGGAAATTCTGAGTGGGAAGTTACACTGACTGAAATAGAGAGAAGTGGCATTTTCAAGAGTGATCATTCTAAAAGTCCAAGTATGTCTGTGGCTCTTCTTTTCGGTTTTCTTGATAAACATTGTTAATAACCTTGGCTTAATCTTTAAAAATAAATTAATTAGCTTCCAGAAAGATTCCTCCAGGTGATCTAATGCTTATTTCATTGACTAGAAACTCTCCACTACCTTCTTGTCCAATATGGCAGAATTCACTAGGCAATTTAGCACATTTACCTTGGCTGTCCAGTATGTGGCATCACCTGCCTTGATTTCTCCCTTGAGTCTATCTTCCCCTATGTGAACCTGAATAGCAGATCAGGTGTTTGCTATACTTTCATTGTATCCATTCTGACTTGTCTACAGATTTTGAGCCTATCAGAGATCCCACTAAGCATAGCCCTTTGACAACTAAAGTGTCTTTGATACCCAGATAGCTTCTCCTCTGACTCCTGGGGATTAGATCATGCAGTTTCAGGTAGTATTCAGAGGGAATGACTAATCCTACGAAACCAACCAAGATTCCTCTAGACCCGAGAGGCAGAGAAATGACCGAGTGCTGATATGCTGCAGAAGTAATTATGGTTAATATCCTGTGAAAATTACAGCCGGCTTCATACCAAGCATAAAATTAAATAGGTACATTTAAAACTTTAAAACCTCACCCATGACTTCAAAACTTTTAAATAAGATTCAAGCAAACAGTTAATTGTGAATTTACCTGTTCTTTGCCTGAATAAATAAAACAAGTTGAACTTCTTTGGACTTCACACTGAATATCACAGGGATGATTCACATCACTAAAAAGCTTGTTTCCATTGAGATAGAATTCTGGCCAGACACTGATTCATATGTTACTCTTTCAACAGTTATTACTTGAACTAGCTTTTCTTCTCTCTGATATTTTTCTCATTTGAATAATTTACCAACACATTTGAGGTACATCAAGGACTTTTACACTTATCATAGGATATTTCCTTCTTACTGCATATTAGCTCTATTAACACCTGATGTTACTTGGGAGACTCATCAGCTATCGTTAAAGAGCATTTGATTTATAACGATAACCCTCTATGCAAAACAGAAAAAGAGACACAGATGTACAGAACAGACTTTTGGACCCTGTGGGAGAAGGCAAGGGTGGGATGTTTTGAGAGAACAGCATCGAAACATGTATACTATCAAGGGTGAAACAGATCACCAGCCGAGGTTGGATGCATGAGACAAGTGCTCAGGGCTGGTGCACTGGGAAGACCCAGAAGGATGGGATGGAAAGGGAGGCGGGAGGGGGGTTGAGATGGGGAACACATGTAAATCCATGGCTGATTCATGTCAATGTATGGCAAAAACCACTACAATATTGTAAAGTAATTAGCCTCCAACTAATAAAAATAAATGGTAAAAAAAGAGCATTTGTTAGAAACAAGAGTGTTTGGAGTTGGAATTATAATAATTTCCTTTCATTAGAATAATGTAGAATGGCTTTCTTACAGATCACACCTGTTAATTCAGGTCCAGGGTTTGTATGAATGATTTCCTGCTGCTGTATGAGGTGGAGCTGCCCATAGAAGAAGCAGTCAAATCACAAATTAACAGCATCAATTAAAAATGTTTTCTCTGGGTTTTATGACTGGTCATGGTACAACAGAGGCTCACAGAGAATAGTGGAGATATTAAAGCAAATGAAAGTTGGCAGGAATCAGTGGCTTCTAGAAAATTTCCCTTCACTAGATGAACTGAAAAGCCCTTCTGTAAGCATTGATCTTATTTTGAATATCCAAATTCTTCATGTTGTTTTGATAATAAGCATTTCATAATCTCTAGAGTTTAGTAATTGGTTACAGGAGTAGCATGGATGCTTAGGTGGTTAATGATGGACCATAAGCTATTGTTAGATTCCTTAACATAACTGGTTTGTGTCTCATTCTTGCATCACTGTTTTCTCTGTCCACAATGCTTTAATAGATATGGCATGCTCCTCCTTTTTGGAACCAAATATCCTAACCAAATGTTGGTCCTGAATTTCAGTAGCCTGTGAGAGACCATGGTCCCTGGTTGACAGTGATCAGTTCAGTTCAGTTGTTCAGTCATGTCCGACTCTTTGTGACTCCATGGACTGCTACATGCCGGGCTTCCCTGTCCATCACCAGCTCCTGGAGCTTACTCAAACTCATGTCCATCAATTTGGTGATGCCATCCAACCATCTCATCCTCTGTCATCCCCTTCTCCTCCTGCCTTCCATCTTTCCCAGCATCAGGGTCTTTTCCAATGAGTCAGTTCTTTGCTTCAGGTGGCCAAAGTATTGGAGTTTCAGCTTCAACATCAGTCCTTCCAATGAATATTCAGGACTGATTTCCTTTAGGATTGACTGGTCAGAACTCCTTGCAGTTCTAGAGACTCTCAATAGTCTTCTCCAACACCACAGTTCAAAAGCATCAATTCTTTGGTGTTCAGCTTTCTTTATGGTCCAACTCTCACATTCATACATGACTCCTGAAAAACCATAGCTTTGACTAAACAGAACTTTGTTGGCAAAGTAATGTCTCTGCTTTTTAATATGCTGTCTAGGTTGGTTATAGCTTTTCTTCCAAGGAGCAAGTATCTTTTAATTTCATGACTGCAGTCACCATCTGCAGTAATTTTGGAGCCCAAGAAAATAAAGTCTATCACTCTTTCCATTGTTTCCCCGTCTATTTTCCATGAAGTGATGGGACTGGATGCCATGATCTTAGTTTTCTGAATGTTGAGTTTAAGTCAGCTTTTTCACTCTTCCTCTTTCACTTTCATCAAGAGGCTCTTTAGTTCTTCTTCGCTTTCTGCCATAAGGGTGGTGTCATCTGCATATCTGAGGTTATTGATATTTCTCCTGGCAATCTTGATTCCAGCTTGTGCTTCATCCAGCCGGGCATTTCACATGATGTACTCTGCATATAAGTTAAATAAGCAGGGTGACAATATACAGCCTTGATATACTCCTTCCCCAATTTTGAATCAGTCTGTTGCTCCATGTCCAGTTCTGTTACTTCTTGACTTGGATACAGATTTCTCAGGAAGCAGGTAAGGTGGTCTGATATTCCCATCTCTTGAAGAATTTTCCAGTTTGCTGTGATCCACACAGTCAAAGACTTTGGTGTAGTCAATAAAGCAGAGGTAGATGTTTTTCTGGATAGCCAGAATGTATTTATATAAATTGGTAAACTATCTGTGCCGCCACACTTCTACTTTTAAATAAAACCAATAGTTTAGTGAATAAGAAATAGCTAGCATCTTTTGTAGGTATTTATTTTAAAGTTGGTGAAATATTGGACATAGGATAAAATAGTACCACCCAAGCAGACCCTGTTGCCATAAGAAAACATTGTCTACATTATAGGATTTTCTTTTTGAAGATATGAAGCAAAAGTGAGCTTCATAGATTAATTGTTGATGTGTGTGCAGAAGGGCAACTTGTTATTATACTCCTTTTTCTGTATTTCTCATTGGTGATATGGGACATCAGAGCTGTTTTTTGTCTGGGACTCAGGGAGTGGGCACCCATCCACTGTGTTTTTGTTTTGTTTGTATTTTACTTGTTGGGTGATTCAAATGTTTCAATTTTCTTACTTTTCCTTAAAAAGATCCTTTGTTCTTATACAAAAGTGGACTTTTAATAGGCTTACTTCATTATTATAGGGGATTTCATTGCAATGGGCACAGACAAATCATATTAGGGAACTAGTATGCTCCTAATAGATCTAAATGAGCAAATGACTTTCTTGCCTCCCTGTTGTTCATGCCAAAGCATCTTCTCAATGAATTACATTTTTACTTTCCAAATTGAATTTTGTTAATGCAAGTGATACAAATGGTAGTGATACTTTCCTTTATTTGTGCTAAGAATTGATCTGATTGAATGCTTATTCTCTAATTATTTTAGTCACTGACTTGTGGCTACTATAATTCCACCTCTGACTGATTGTTGTGATACTAGTTTGGCCATTCTCGTAATAGACACTTTGATTTTTGCTTTAAAAATTGTAGATCATTAATGCTTTAAATGACCCACACACTGAGAAATTCATGCTTCTGCAAATCTCTTGGCTCAAAGATACCAAGTTGAGTGATATATCATTGCTATACCATTTAATGTACCATAGAATAAGCTTTGCACTTAGAATTCCATTGTGGCAAGACAATGCTCTAGATGTATAACATTTTCAATTTGTGGGAAAGTCTGGAATCTTCTATGCCTATTCCTCTTACATGGTGGTAAAGCCATTTATATCTAACAGTGTCAAATTCTTTTTCCTTCTTTTTCAGTTAGCTTCTTCCATCTGCAATAAGAGAAATAATTAATATATGTAAACATATCAAAAGGAACAGTAGGGAAAAATGGCTCATAATGGGAGATGTATTGCAAAATGGCTAAGGAAATGACTTGGAATCATTCAGACTTGAATGCTAGACCAGGGCCACAACCTACAGACTGGACAAATTACTTCTCCAATATTCCATTTCCTCATCTCTTAAATGGGAATAATAATACCTACTTGCTGTGGGGTTGTATTAAGTATTAGATTAGAGTATATACCTAAAGCACTTAGCATTTTATCTGGAGCATAGTAAATATTTAACAAATGTATTATTGTTGTTGCTACACTTTCAGGCAGACGTTAAGTTTTTTAAAAAATTATTTTACTGAAGTATAGCTGATTAACAATATTGTATTGATTTGCTATTCAGCAGAGTGATTCAGTTGTACGTATCTGACAGGATGAGATGCTGGATGGCATCACTGACTCAATGGACATGGGTTTGAGCAAACTCCAGGACAGGAGATGGTAAAGGACAGCTTCACTTGGCGTGCTGCAGTCCATGGGATTTCTAAGAGTTGGACATTACTTAGCAACTGAACAACAGCATTTATATTTTCATCTTCTTCTCCATTATGATTTATTACAGGATACTGAATATAGTTCTTTGTGCTATAAAACATGACCTTACTGTTTATCCATTCTATACATTTGGATAGTTTATATATAGAAAGCCTCTGGTAATCCTAAACTCCTAACCTATCCCTCCCCTTTTGCCCCCTCCTCCTTGGCAATATCTGTTCTCTATGAGTCTGCATCTGTTTCATAGAGAAGTTCATTTGTGTCCTATTTTAGATTCCACATATGAGTGGTATCATATGGTATTTTAGACATTGAGTTTTATAAACTGGTGGAGAGGTTCTTGTATATGATTGCAGCAAGCTATAAGTACCTGATTTGCCTTCTCATACCTTCCCATTTAAATAATCTTGAAGAATATGGAAACCTATGATATTCAGCAACAATCTGCCCTGGTTGAGAAGGACTTTCCAGCATCAATAAAATATGTAATTTTCTGGAAGAAATTACATAAATTGATTTAATGTAAATAGAAAATCTAAATAGTTCATCACCTCCCAAATGACTCTTAATATAGATAGTTAGAAAAAGTGAGTTTTTTCAAGTTTTGGAAAAAGATAAATCCCATTTTATAGGGCCTGTTGCAGAGCATAAAAACATAATGTTAAAGTTTAATCAATTAATTTAAAATAGTAGCATAATACTAATATAAAATGATAAAATTTTTGAACACTTGAACAGTGCTTTGGATACAAAGATGATCATCATGATGGAATATCATTGTAATGCTTTATTTAAAAACATTTACTATCATGAAAAAAATGTATAATGTTAAGTGAAATGAAAAGACATATTACATTTAGGATCCATTTTGTTAGCAAAGTATATAAAAGGAAAGTAATTAATATAAATATTAACAGTAGTAAAATCTGGGTATTACAATTGTGGATGACTTTTGTTTTCTCCCTTGTTCGTGCCTTTGTCTGTTTTCCAAATTCTCTACAATGAGACAATTATATATTATTTCTATACTTGGAAAAAGAATGTTACTATAAAACAAGACTGACTACATCAAAATATAATCATGAAGGATATAATAAAATTGATAATATTTATGAAAGGTTTGTTAGACACTTTCACATGACTAAATTTGTCTTTGGAAAGCTTGGGAGGTTTCTCTTTTAAAAATTTTATTTAAATTAATTTATTTTTTAATTGGAGGATAATTGTTTTGCAATATTGTGTTGGTTACTGCTATATATCAGTTCAGTTCAGTTTCTAAGTCATGTCTGACTCTTTGAGGCCCATGGACTGCAGCATGTCAGACTTCCCTGTCCATCAACAACTCCCAGAGCTTACTCAAACTCATGTTCATCAATTTGGTGATGCCATCCAACCATCTCATCCTCTGTCGTCACCTCCTCCTGCCTTCAATCTTTCCCAGCATCAGGGTCTTTTCCAATGAGTCAGTTCTTTGCTTCAGGTGGCCAAAGTATTAGAGTTTCAGCTTCAACATCAGTCCTTCCAATGAATATTCAGGACTGATTTCCTTTAGGATGGACTGGTTTGAGCTCCTTGCAGTCCAAGGGACTGTCAAGAGTCTTTTCCAACACCACAGTACAAAAGCATCAATTCTTCGGCTCTCAGCTTTCTTTATAGTCCAACTCTCACTCACATCCATACATGACTACTGGAAAAACCATAACTTTGACTAGACAGAACTTTGTTGGCAAAGTAATGTCTCTGCTTTTTAATATGCTGTCTAGGTTGGTCATAACTTTTCTTCCAAAGAGCAAGTGTCTTTTAATTTCATGACTGCAGTCACCATCTGCAGTGATTTTGGAGCCCAAGAAAATTAAGTCTATCACTGTTTCCATTGTTTCCCCATCTATTTTCCATGAAGTGATGGGACTGGATGCCATGATCTTAGTTTTCTGAATGTTGAGTTTAAAGTCAGAGTTTTCACTCTCCTCTTTCACTTTCATCAAGAGGCTCTTTATCAATTGGATCATCCACAGCTTCTGGTAGATAAAATTCATCTGCTTAAATTTTTTTTTTAATTTTTAAAGGATAAAATAGAAAATGAAGAAACATTAAAAGAAAAACCTGGGTTTACTCAGAGGAGTCGGGTGGAGAGGGAGGTGAGAGGGGGGATCGGGATGGGGAATACATGTAACTCTATGGCTGATTTGTGACAATGTATGACAAAACCCACTGAAAAAATAAATAAATAAAATAAATAAATTAAGGAAAAAAAAGAAAAACTTGGGTTTAATTTTTCTTCATTTTCTATTTTGTCCTTTAAAAATTAAAAAAAAATTTTTTATGCAGATAAATTTTATCTGTCAGAAGCTTTGGATGATCCTAATTTGGAATGTAGCAGTGTTCTCTAGGGAATGTTTAAAGGTTGAGGGGATTTCTCTTAATTTTTTTCCTGCTTCCCATAATGTAACAAAAATAGAAGGCTGGTTTACCAAAAATTCAATAGCCAATAACTTTTATCAAAAATTTAACACAATTTGGTAGTAATTATCCTTCAGTTAAATATAAATTTATTAAAAGTTTGTTTTACACATAAATTCAATGAATCAATTAGAAAATACTGTTAGACACATTAAAATAATTTAATATAGCAAACAAAAACATTTTATATGCTAACTTGGATCTTATGTTTACAAACTAACAAGTTGAATTTAAAGCCATAGAAGTATCTCCCTGCACAATAAAAGCTGCTCAAATAGTACATGAAAAAAATTAATTTCTTCAAAAACTTTATTATATTCCATGCTCTTCTCCAAAGAGATTTTATCTGGAAGAATCCTAGAGTATTGATTTTCCCTCTTGTTCTTTGTCTTAACATAATATTCTGTTTACTATGTAAGATTGCTGTAACTTTATGAATTTTTAAAACCTTTTAAAATCCATTTATATTACTTGAATTTCAAAATTGTTTGGTACTATAAAGATTACTTAAAGCTTCCATTAGGAATTTTGGGATAACATTGATCACATGTATACATTAAATATTAGTAATAGACATTAATCTTAGATACTCCATTGCTGAGAGGAAATAAAACATTATTTATAAATGATAACAAACATTTAATAAATATAATAATAATATATTAATAAAATATTCAGCTCTGAAAGTTGTGAAGGGGATAAAACACTTGAGACTTTAATACCCAAAGATAAATTCTTAATATTTTGGTGCACATACTTCCAGTATTCTTATGTGTTTACTTATATATTTTAACAAATAGTGATTATACTCTATAAATTGCTTTAGATCTTGACTTAAAATATTTAACAATATAAGTGTTTCCAATGTTCTAAAAGTTTTTCTACTAGATGATTTTAATACTTTAACATTATTATTAATTAATGATGACTATTATCATTTTTACATGGGCTTCCCTGGTGGCTCAGGCAGTAGAGAATCTGCCTGCAGTGCAGGATTCTCTGGTTTGATCCCTGAGTCGGGAAAATCCCCTGGAGCAGGGAATGGCTACCCACTCCAGTAATGGAGTGGAATTCTTGCCTGGAGAATTCCATGGACAGAGAAGCCTGGTGGGCTACAGTTTATGGGGTTGCAAAGAGTTGGACATAACTGAGTGACTAACATTTTCCCTTTTCACATCATAATTTATATACAGTGAAAATTTAGATTTTAAAAATAGCTTGCAGGTATTATAAATAATGTGGTGATAGAGTTCTTCTATTTCACATTAGAGGAACACAAAATCCCCTAAAGACATACACATTCCAAAAAATCCATCAATTTATCATCAGAAAAATATGATTTTATTTTATCTAAAAACTTAAGTGTAAAATAAAAAAACTTGACTTTTGCTATTTATTTTTATATACTTACAGACTGTGAAGGAAGGGAGATGAGGGAAATAAAAGATACTTTTAAGGAAAAGCAGAGACATTGCAAAAAGACCAATTGGACAGGATGATGTGGTAGGCACATTCCTAAGATGGCTCCCAGGGATCCCACCTGTTGGTATTATGTCCTGGTGCAATCTTCTTCTTGAGAGTTGGCTGGGCTTCATGAGTTGGTTATAGATAGTAGACTAGGGCTGGGACTTCTGAGTCTGAGTTAAAAATTACTGTGACTTCCCTGTTGCTAACAGATCCACTCTGTTGTCTTCTCTCATGCTTTGGTGAACAGCTGCTGAGGGGGAGAGGCACATGTGGCCAGGAGGTGAGAGAAACTTCTGGCTCACAGGCAGCCAGGAACTGAGGTCTTTAGTCCAACAGCCTGTGAGAAACTGAATGCCCCAGCAACCATGGAGTGAGCTTGGGAAGTCAGTCCTTCCCGATTTGAACCTGTAGATCCTGGGCCAGCCGCTTGACTGAGAGTCCGTGAAGCAGAGTCCAGATAAGCTGTGCCCAGACTCATGACCTATGGAGGCTGTGAGCTGAAAATGTGCACTGTTTCCAGCTGCTAAGTTTTGGGGTAAACTGTCTTACGTTTGACTAGAAAGAAGGGACAAGAATGAGTTCAAAGATCATGGAGAAGAGGCTTGTACTTGATATCATAGGAAACAGCAACTTTGACTTTTCAGGCATCTTTGCTGAATGGATGGTACTGACTGTATTTAAACACTTTAAATCTAATCTATTTAAGCACTTCCATAGAAAAGTTAGGAATATGGAAAAGTTCAAGGAAAAAATAGAAATCATAATTTTACCACAAGTACATAATTAAAGTTATTATGTTGATACACATTTTTCAGTCCTTTCTCTACAAAATTGAATTATTCTCTAATAGTGTTTTATAATCTGGCTCCTAAACATGTACTACATTTTCCATTTCATATTCTTTTACCCATCTTTTAAATGACTGTACAGTTGCCAATTGTTTAATATATTGCAATTTATTTAACCAAACCTCTATTACTTGACATTAATACTATATTTTAATGCATGAAATTTGGACTGTCCCAGAAAATCAAGGTTCCCAGGACAGCACATGTGTTTTGTTTCATGCTTTGCTTTATCTCATAGACATAAGTGGTAAATTTTCTGAGCTAAAGGAGGACATAACTTTTATAGCCAGCTTTCTCGGGCAAAGAGCACGTTACTCTCCGGAAAATCTCATCAAGGGCATTTCTGTCTAGTGTTAAATGAAAGGGCTTAGATATAATCAAGTAACTGACTAGTGGAAATAAGTATTGGGAAGCATTAAAGTGTGAATCATCTATGACCTCCTTATTTAAACAAAGTTTTGGACTCCAGGGTAAAAGGAAATCATCTTTTGAAATGAAGCTGAAACAAAGAAATAGAGAAATGTTATAATAAAGCACCTGCCTCTGTTGGCCTTACTTGAGCTTGAAGGATCAGACAGTGGCCCTATGTAAGTGGGGCAGAGACCCCATTGTGAGCACCACAGCCAGCAGGGACATGTGTTGTGACATGATGTTCACATTTGACAGAGAAGTAATGTCCATAGTGACAGACTTTTTCCTGGCCTCCAAAGTCACTGCAGATGGTGACTACAGCCTTGAAATTAAAAGACACTTGGTCCTTGGAAGAAAAGCTATGACCAACCTAGACAGCATATTAAAAAGCAGAGACATTACTTTGCCAACAAAGGTCCACCTAGTAAAAGCTATTATTTTTCCAGTAGTTGTGTATGGATGTGAGAGTTGGACCATAAGGAAGTCTGAGCGCCAAAGAGTTGATGCTGTTGAACTGTGGTGTTGGAGAAGACTCTTGAGAGTCCCTTGGACTGTAAAGAGATCCAACAAGTCAATCCTAAAGGAAATCAATCCTGAATATTCATTGGAAGAGTTGATGCTGAGCTTGAAGCTCAAATACTTTGGCCACCTGATGGGAACAGCTGACTCATTGGAAAAGACCCTGATGCTGGGAAAGATTGAAGGCAGGAGGAGAAGGGGGTGACATAGGATGAAATGGTTGGGTGGCATCATCGACTCAATGGACATGAGTTTGAGTAAGCTCTGGGAGTTGGTGAAGGACAGGGAAGCCTGGAGAGCTGCAGTCCATGGGGTCACAAAGAGTGGAACACAGCTGAGTGACTGAACAACAACAACAAATTCTTGTAGATGCAATGTTGGAGTTTGAAGAATCTCAAGGCACTTTTCTCAGATGTAACAGTCTGGACCAGGAATTCTGCTCTTGCTCTGAAAGTTATGAAATGATAGCTTTATTTAATTGGTGCTTTACATATATTGATGATAAAACTTTGGATTTCTTCCCCCAAAAATGTACTCTATGAAGGGAAAAGCTTTTTGGTTTGCTGTATATGTATTTGTATATATGCTATGTACAAATCTCAGTTGTTCAGTCATGTCCAACTTTTTGCGGCCCCATGGACTGTAGCCGACCAGATTCCACTGCCCATGGGATTTCCCAGGTAAGAATATTGGAATGGATTGCTATTTCCTTCTCCAGGGGATCTTCCTGACCCAGGGTTCAAGCCTTCCTCTCTCTTTATATGTGTATATCTGCAGGAGAATTCTTGGGGCTTTGAAGGAGTGTCCGACTTGTGAATGCATCAGAATTTCCATAATGCTACACATAAAGTGACACTGACCTTGCATTTCTAACAGGGCACAGAGATTAGATACGAGTGCTTCAAAAAGGATTTTTCAAGATGAAAAGCAAAGTGCAAATATTTGAAGGTGGTAGAAAGAAATATTAGAAAAGAATTGCAAATAAATACTCTTCTTAATTAGCCTAGAAAAGTAGCTAGCTTTTTAGAAAAGAAGAAAAAAGCCAGCTGGGTGGATAAATAAAAGAAAGCAGTAAAGTTCTTGTATAGCTCATTTTTGATACGACCTATCGCTCCAGTACTGTTACCTGGAAAATCCCATGGACTGAGGAGCAGGGCAGGCTCCAGTCCATAGGGTCACAGTTGGACCCAACTGAAACGACCGAGCGTGCACACGTTGCTCTAGGGAGGAAAGGGTTTTCTTGAATTGAGCAAGCCCAGCGGACCTTGGGAACTTGCTCTCATGTAAATCCTGCAATTTTGATGATCCGAAGAGGTCTTGGAGTCTCAGCCTGTGTGTGTACTTAGTGGGGCTGTAACCAAGCCGCATCACATCCCTTTTATTTATTTATTTTTGCCCACAAGTCATATAGGATCTTAGTCCCCTGACCAGGGATCAAACCTGTGCCACCTGCATGGGGAGGGTGGAGTCTTAACCACTGGACTGCCAGGGAAATCCCTACGTGCCTTTCTTATTTTTTCTGTTCCCTCTGCTGGTTTATTTTTCTTCAAATATCCATTTATTAACTTAAAAAATTATTGACCAATTATTGAATTGTTACTGTAAGGCCTGTATTTTGCCACACATAGGGTACACAAAGGTATGTTTCCTGCCCTCAGGGAGCCTGAAAACTGAGACCTAGTCCTAACTCTTGCACTAGTCCTTTGCTCTGAGCAGGAGAGTAGGGACTCATTGTTCTAGATTTCGTTCTCATAGTTCTAAAGTTTGCTTTCTTTTTCACCAGATGTTCTATTAACTGCTGTTGTTAATTCTGTTAGTAGTAATATTTCTTGCCACCTGACTTAAGCTTTTTTTCTGCCTTCTTCCTGGTGGCTCAGAAGGTAAAGTGTCTGCCTGCAATGTGGGAGACTGGGTTTGATCCCTGGGTTGGGAAGATCTCTTGGAGAAGGAAATGACAACCCACTCCAGTACTCTTGCCTGGAAAATTCCATGGATGGAGGCGCCTGGTAGGCTACGGTCCATGGGGTCGCAAAGAGTCGGACATGACTGAGTGACTTCATTTTCACTTTCATATTGTGCCTCCTCAGTACTCATTTCCCTGACTTTTTTTTCTTGTCTTTATCTATATGGTAAATGTGAAAAAAAAATACTTATTTAAGTAATGTTTTTATTAGATAGGAGCTTAATCCTGACAGTATTAGTTTCAGATCTATGTCTTAGTATACTTACAAGTTTCCAAGGACATAGTAATTGAAAAATCTTCATTTAAAATCTAATTTAAAGTTTAAAAATGAGGTACAAATGTAAATGATATCCCTAGTTTCTATAAAGAGAATTGTGGGTTCTTAAGTGTTTGAGACTAAAATGTACTTGCATTAAATCCTAGACTAGTAAAGTATATAAATTATAAAGTTACTATAAGAAAGGTTTGAGAGGGAGGCTCATTTTAAATGTAATTGTGATGATTAATTTTATGTGTCAACTTGACTGGGCCATAGGGTGCACAAATATTTGATCAAACATATTTTGGGCATTTCTGTGAGGGTGTTTTTGGATGAGATTAGCATTTTAATGGGTGGAGTGGAACAGACTAACCTCTATAATGTGAGTGGCATCATCCAATCAGTTAAAGGCCTAAACAGAACAAAAAGGCCAACCCTCACCCAAGTAAGAGAAAGTCATTAGCAGCCTATCTTTGGACTTCATAGCTACCATCAGCTTTCCTGGGCCTCTGCGTGTTGGCCTTGGTATTAGAGATGCACCGTCATTTCTCCTGGGTCTCAAGCCTG